>NW_024704769.1:4050370-4573444 GCF_018977255.1 Callorhinchus milii
GACTTGACTTGACTTGACGGCGCCTCTGCTGACCAGCGAGTGTTTGGTTCACAGGTGGCGATGACTACCTCCACCCCACAGTTCCAGGGGGACAAGATGGCCGAGCGCGCCTCTGCGTCTTCGGGCGCAAAGCGGCAAGCGGTGCAGAGCGCCGGGGCCGCCATGCTGCTGAGCGTGGCGGGGAACGACGACGAACGCGAGAGAAGAGAGCGGCGACGCTCCAGGCTGATCGATCTCCAGCTGAGCAACACCGAGAGCCCTCTGGTGTCGCCGGCGACGAGGTGGGATCCCCACTTGCCTCGTCCGTGGCAATAAAATAAGAATAAAGTCAAATAATAAAATGGTGCACTCCAAGTTCCGCCCGGCCCCGCCCGCCCCACCATCGGTAGCCGGACCTTCAGCCTCTTTGCCCCCACCTTTGGAACCCCATCCTGCAGTCTCTCTGCCTTCGCCCCCTTACTTGACTCCTTCAAGGCCCATCTGAAGATCTTTGACAGCACCTTAGGTCACTCTCCTACCCCTGCCCTCTCTCTACCCCTCCTGATCCCAACCTCTAGCTCGGAAACAAATCACTGACTGTCCAGCGCCTTGGGACGTCCTCCTGACGGGAAAGGCGCCGTGTAAATGTCTAAATGTCATTTGTGGTTGTTGTTGTAATGCGATGACTTTGGCATTGTTGGGATTGGGCTGATTAGTTTTCACCAATGTGACGACATCAGTCTGTTATTAGAAAAATGTGCAATGGGCACATATTGTGTCCTGAATCTTGCGTACAGTCTTGTTGCTGTGTTGTCCAGGAGGCTAACTGATCCTGACCTTGTGTTTGTGTGCGTGTGTGTTTGTTTCAGGAGCACACCACAATTCTGCAATGCCACTCTGTCAAATAACCAGATATCAGAGCATTACTCAACCTGTATCAAACTGTGCTCCGAAAATGTAAGTCAAGTGATATTTGTGCTCAGTTTTACAATTGGATGTTTCTCCAAGAAACTGTGTGTTACTGTTCCATTTTAAAAAAAAGATATTGTCTATTTGTAGTTCTTGGATCTAGAATATTAAAATGTTATTTGATTTGCTCCGACAGGAAGCTTTGCCTCTTTAATGCTTCCCATTTGAACACAAGAATTTGCTGGCGAAAAGAAGACCAAGGTCCATCTTGTTTGCCTTCCATTGTCCTGGCAGCCGCTTGACATGTTGTGTCTCAAACTATATACTGTGTATTATTACCTAACAGAAACCTATCTCATTTGCTTTTGAAAGCAAATCTAATTTGCATTTGTGTGCTATACTTTGTATTAAATCCTGTGAGGCACTTTTGAGACGTCCTCCCGACACGAAAGACGCTATACCGAATACAAGGATTATTAGTATTATTTTTTCTTGTAGAAAATCACCGCAAAGAATGCCTTTGGTCTTCACCTGATAGATTACATGGCCGACCTCCTCAAGGAGAGAGACTCTGAACTCATCAACTTCAAGGTTAGAGAGTCACAGTGTGCTGAAACGTGTTCAGTTCCTACTTATCTTCCTACTCTGGGCTCCTGTTTAATCCAAGACTCTGACTTCTGTTTTCTGTATAATGTAATGGAATAATTTGTTCCGGCTGATGGGGTATGGCCAGCCTTATTATATCCTATTATATTGTTGACTCATGGTTTGCAGATGGCAGCCGGCACGTTGGATGCCAGTGCTAAGATCTACGCTGTGCGAGTGGACGCCATTCACTCCGATGTGTTCAGAGTTCTCGGAGGCCTGGGTAAGAACCCAGAGACTGCAGATAAGGCTGAAGGTGAGCAACTGCAATTGGCTTTTTTTTAAATGGTAGAAAGAAACAGAAAATTTAAAAAGCAGAAATAGGGTAGCCTTCTCTTTACACTTGCTCATCCCACACTTGCTTCCAGTCTGCCCACAAAACACACAGTGACTACACTTTACAGTGGATCCTGTGAAGTGCTTTGAGACGTCTCAATGACGTGATAAGGTGCTATATCAAATGCAAGGTTTATTATTATTAAACTTATTCTGTTTAAACTCACTGTAATGTGATTTTTTTCTGTGCGATGTTTAAACCCAATGTGACATCCTGTGTCTGTGCGCAGAGAGCAGCCGGAACAAGCTCGATGCCGACGGGAACCCAAAAAATCCCCAGAAGCAGTGGAGAAAAAAACACTCATACAAAACCATTGAGCAAAATCTGAACAACATTACGTACAGTGCAGCGGACATAAAATGTGAGGTAAGTGTGTGCTTCGTCTCAATTTCCTCCTTTGGTGGATGGCATCTCATTACTGCTGTGTGGCTTCCTGGGTGCTTGGAGCTGGGTAACTCACCAGTGAACGTGAGGGGATGGCAAATCAGCCTGGTCCTGTCCATGTTGCCGACTGGGTTAACGGAAAGTGATTCAAAGCTTGACTGATCTCTCTTTAGGCATCTGTTCTAACATCAAGTATGATTTTTATTGATGTGGTGGATGGTAGTTGCTTCTAAAAAAGGGCAGTTTAAAAGTTTATCAGCTGATTTTAGGTTTAAGATGAGTCGATCTGTAGATCTAGTCCTATTTCTTGTGATTTGTAGAATGATCCCATGTTCCAAAAAGCGGCCTTCTCCTTTGACGAGGGAAGTACGATGGGGTGTTTCTGATGAACCTGCAGACGTATGGACACTGCTCCGAGTTACTGTTCGATTCCGACGTGAAACTCCTTCAGACCGGCCCTGCTCCACCGCCAGTGCCTCTAACATATGTGGAGATTTCAGGTCTCGCAGGTAGGTTTAACCCTGACTCTTCTGGTGTGATACAATGTTCACTCGGGCACTTTTGAGACGTCCTCCTGATGTAAAGGTGCGATATCACCCACAAAGTACACAGTCATTCCACTTTACAGTATATCCAATGAAGCGCATTGAGACATCTGAATGGCGTGAAAGGCGCTATAGCAAATGCAAGGATTATTATTATTATTAACACGCAAGACTTTGTTTTTAATCCCGTCTCTCGGTTAGTCGGTGAGAAACAGTTGTACTTCCAGCTTCTCTTGAAATGTATGTGAGAGGAAGAACAGGGAATGTATCTTCATGCTATGTGTGTGTTTGTGTATGCGCGTATGTGTGTAGTTAATAGTAATTATGCCAGTTTCTGACCATCCCCTTACAATCTGATCAAGTCCTACTTAATCCAAGTCGGACGCCTGGTTTACGCCTGGATGTGAAATTGCTCTATAAATGCAATGTGTTGTGTCTGTGTCTGACTGAGTGTCTGTTTAATGTCTGTCAGCCCTTCAGCAGTCTGTGGAAGGCAAGCGCATCTGTCCTTCGTTTGAAGACTTTCAGTTCACAAAGTGGGATAGTGAAGCTGAAGATCAGCAGGTAAACAACAACACATTACAGCGGCTGTATTTTGGCCTGACACCTCTGGTTAGTTAACTGTACATTTAAACTAACTGTGTGTATCTCATTGATGCTCTGCAGTTGGTCTCGTCAATAATGGACAGATTCAAGAAAAGCGAGCACTTGTTTGACATGGACGCGGAGCCGGAGTTTGGGGACCAGGATGATGCCCCCGAGGACGCGTTTGAGGGGACCTGTGCGACGATGATGGTGGAGGGGGAGACCAGGGGGGCACCACGTTTACAGAGCACAGGGAAGCCTGCAAGATTGATCGAGTGGGCGTCAGGTAAAGGTCTTCACTAAACTCCCACAGTACGTGCAGGCTGAGAACAGCAATGTGCAGCTGAAACTATGTACGAGGTGGAATTTAAGAGTTTGCTTGACAAAAGAAGGCCATCCAGTTTGCCTTCCACGATCCTGGCAGTCTCTTGCACATGTCATGTCCCAAACTATATACTGTATCTTGATATTATTTCTTAACAGAAATCTATTGCATTGAATTTCCCCCCTTCAATCGCAGGCCGTGTCCTCTAGATCAACTGTTCAGGAGAAGATAAAACATCTTATCATGGTCTACATTATCTGTTCAACTTTAGAATTTTAAAGCCTGCGATAATATCACCTCTCAACCTTCTTTTCTCTAGCATGAGTATATCAAGTTGACCTAATCGCTCCTCATAGTCAAGTCCTTCCATCCCCTCTATCGTTTTGGTTGCTCTCCTCTGTATCCTCTCAATCGCTGGACACAAAACCTTACCTCTGGCACTGTCGTTGTAACTACAACATGGCATTCCATGTGGCTGCAGTGAGTGACTTATCCTTGCTGCCTTTCAGCAAGATTGAAGTGTGAGCAAGAGGTGCTGAGCACTGGTACAGGTTTGGATACAGTTCTTGTTTATACCACGTTTCTGAATGCACTTCCCCTCAGTAACATTTTAGATCAGTGTTGCCTGATGAAAATGTTTTATGTGTGTCTTACAGCCAGGAAGTGGTGACTCTGGGAGCTGGTGATTTTGGGAGCTTGTGTCTGCAGCTGTCACAGCAGCCAGGGGAATACTCCTACTTCAGCCCGAGGATGATGAAGATGTGGGCAGGGCCAGAACACTGGCGGTTCCGAGCTCGCCACAAAGGTCAGTCCCATCACCTCGTGGTGAGAGTGCAGTGAGAGACACATCACAGGTTATCTGCGTGTCATCCTGGTGCAGTTGGTAACGCTCTCACCTCTGAGTCAGAAGGTTGTGGGTTCGATCCTATGGGGGCAAAGGCGGGTAATTGGAGTCGAGGTACAGATCAGTCATAGAATGGTGGAACAGGCTCGATGGGCTGAATGACCTCCTCCTGTTCCTATGTTCCTACATTCCACATTATTATTTTACATTTTTTTTTGAAGGGTTTATTACCCCCGGAAAAGCAATCCGCCAATTGACTAACAGCCAGTGATGCTCACTGCGAGGTAAACATAGCGTTACTTGCCTAAGGGTTCCATCTGCCAACCTCCCCTACCCCTGGCTGCTTGTCCTCCCACATTCTCATTGTATGGAAATCAAAATCCATCCCATTGTCTCTCCTATTTCTCCTCTGTTAGAAACCTCACCCCCTTTTTAACAGCAATCTTCTTCCCTTCCTCCGACCGCTCTCCAGCTTTGAAATATCCCAACCTTGGCCAAGCTCACGCTTCACTGAAACCCATTTTAAGGCATTCCATCCCTCCTCTCTCTGCAAACGCTTTCCTCTTCCCTTTGTGGGTGTCCTTCACACACACCCAGGTGTCACAACAGAAAATGCAGCTGGTAATCCCTTCCACGCCATGCACACACACACAGATGGCCTCGCTGCAGCTAACCCTACTTACTCCCGTCTATATTTTGAGTACATGCATCTCTCACCCGCAGACGGCCCTTTAATCAGATTTGGCGATCGATCATTCAAAACATATGGGCCCTGGGTGCCCTCCCAACATTGCTTTCGGTTGAAGGGCTCTCTCTGTCTCTCTGTCTGTCTGTCTGTGTGTCTGTCTGTGTGTGTGACTGCCAGGCTGGGAATGAGAGACAAAGCCCAGCCCCGGAGAAGGGCTCTGCGGGTCTGTCTCATTGTGTTCTCTCGAGGGTTCGGTTTTTTTTTCATTTACAGACACACAGTCAGACAGACAGACAGACAGACAGACCCACGCCCCTTGCAACAAAATAAACCGTGCACACACAGGCTTTCAGCCAGAGAGAACGCAGAGAGAGAGAGAGAGAAAGAGACAGTATCCGAAGAAAGAGAGATAAAATGCACCCGTTCGCTCACCGTTACACCACTGAAATGGGTGCATCAATAATCCCGGGGTTTGCTTTTTTTTTGAGCAGAGAATGTTAAGTCTCACAGCAATGGAGGCGTCTGGTTTCCTCCCTACATTCTCGGAGGCTGTGGTGGGGGCAGACAGGGCCGACCAGGGGGGGGGGGGGGGGTCCCGGGCTGGAGGCTCCTCGGTGTGTGGTGTGTGTGTGTGTGTGTGTGAGAGCTGCTCTCAGACCCCTCCAGTCACTCCCACCCCTCAGTCTGTGCGCTGACACTGACAGGGTTTCCCCAGGGATTCCCCTCCCTCAGCGCGTCACTAACCAGACCGACCAATCACCGCCCGGCCTCCCGCAGCCGGTGGCCAATCAGAACGGCCGCAGCGCTTCCGGTGTCTGCGCCACACAACAATAATAATAATAATATAAATCATCATCAAGACTTGACTTGACTTGACGGCGCCTCTGCTGACCAGCGAGTGTTTGGTTCACAGGTGGCGATGACTACCTCCACCCCACAGTTCCAGGGGGACAAGATGGCCGAGCGCGCCTCTGCGTCTTCGGGCGCAAAGCGGCAAGCGGTGCAGAGCGCCGGGGCCGCCATGCTGCTGAGCGTGGCGGGGAACGACGACGAACGCGAGAGAAGAGAGCGGCGACGCTCCAGGCTGATCGATCTCCAGCTGAGCAACACCGAGAGCCCTCTGGTGTCGCCGGCGACGAGGTGGGATCCCCACTTGCCTCGTCCGTGGCAATAAAATAAGAATAAAGTCAAATAATAAAATGGTGCACTCCAAGTTCCGCCCGGCCCCGCCCGCCCCACCATCGGTAGCCGGACCTTCAGCCTCTTTGCCCCCACCCTTTGGAACCCCATCCTGCAGTCTCTCTGCCTTCGCCCCCTTACTTGACTCCTTCAAGGCCCATCTGAAGATCTTTGACAGCACCTTAGGTCACTCTCCTACCCCTGCCCTCTCTCTACCCCTCCTGATCCCAACCTCTAGCTCGGAAACAAATCACTGACTGTCCAGCGCCTTGGGACGTCCTCCTGACGGGAAAGGCGCCGTGTAAATGTCTAAATGTCATTTGTGGTTGTTGATGTAATGCGATGACTTTGGCATTGTTGGGATTGGGCTGATTAGTTTTCACCAATGTGACGACATCAGTCTGTTATTAGAAAAATGTGCAATGGGCACATATTGTGTCCTGAATCTTGCCGTACAGTCTTGTTGCTGTGTTGTCCAGGAGGCTAACTGATCCTGACCTTGTGTTTGTGTGCGTGTGTGTTTGTTTCAGGAGCACACCACAATTCTGCAATGCCACTCTGTCAAATAACCAGATATCAGAGCATTACTCAACCTGTATCAAACTGTGCTCCGAAAATGTAAGTCAAGTGATATTTGTGCTCAGTTTTACAATTGGATGTTTCTCCAAGAAACTGTGTGTTACTGTTCCATTTTAAAAAAAAGATATTGTCTATTTGTAGTTCTTGGATCTAGAATATTAAAATGTTATTTGATTTGCTCCGACAGGAAGCTTTGCCTCTTTAATGCTTCCCATTTGAACACAAGAATTTGCTGGCGAAAAGAAGACCAAGGTCCATCTTGTTTGCCTTCCATTGTCCTGGCAGCCGCTTGACATGTTGTGTCTCAAACTATATACTGTGTATTATTACCTAACAGAAACCTATCTCATTTGCTTTTGAAAGCAAATCTAATTTGCATTTGTGTGCTATACTTTGTATTAAATCCTGTGAGGCACTTTTGAGACGTCCTCCCGACACGAAAGACGCTATACCGAATACAAGGATTATTAGTATTATTTTTTCTTGTAGAAAATCACCGCAAAGAATGCCTTTGGTCTTCACCTGATAGATTACATGGCCGACCTCCTCAAGGAGAGAGACTCTGAACTCATCAACTTCAAGGTTAGAGAGTCACAGTGTGCTGAAACGTGTTCAGTTCCTACTTACCTTCCTACTCTGGGCTCCCTGTTCAATCCGAGACTCTGACTTCTGTTTTCTGTATAATGTAAGGGAATAATTTGTTCTGGCTGATGGGGTATGGCCAGCCTTATTATATCCTATTATATTGTTGACTCATGGTTTGCAGATGGCAGCCGGCACGTTGGATGCCAGTGCTAAGATCTACGCTGTGCGAGTGGACGCCATTCACTCCGATGTGTTCAGAGTTCTCGGAGGCCTGGGTAAGAACCCAGAGACTGCAGATAAGGCTGAAGGTGAGCAACTGCAATTGGCTTTTTTTTAAATGGTAGAAAGAAACAGAAAATTTAAAAAGCATTGCTCAGAAATAGGGTAGCCTTCTCTTTACACTTGCTCATCCCACACTTGCTTCCAGTCTGCCCGCAAAACACACAGTGACTACACTTTACAGTGGATCCTGTGAAGTGCTTTGAGACGTCTCAATGACGTGATAAGGTGCTATATCAAATGCAAGGTTTATTATTATTAAACTTATTCTGTTTAAACTCACTGTAATGTGATTTTTTTCTGTGCGATGTTTAAACCCAATGTGACATCCTGTGTCTGTGCGCAGAGAGCAGCCGGAACAAGCTCGATGCCGACGGGAACCCAAAAAATCCCCAGAAGCAGTGGAGAAAAAAACACTCATACAAAACCATTGAGCAAAATCTGAACAACATTACGTACAGTGCAGCGGACATAAAATGTGAGGTAAGTGTGTGCTTCGTCTCAATTTCCTCCTTTGGTGGATGGCATCTTATTACTGCTGTGTGGCTTCCTGGGTGCTTGGAGCTGGGTAACTCACCAGTGAACGTGAGGGGATGGCAAATCAGCCTGGTCCTGTCCATGTTGCCGACTGGGTTAACGGAAAGTGATTCAAAGCTTGACTGATCTCTCTTTAGGCATCTCTTCTAACATCAAGTATGATTTTATTGATGTGGTGGATGGTAGTTGCTTCTAAAAAAGGGCAGTTTAAAAGTTTATCAGCTGATTTTAGGTTTAAAATGAGTCGATCTGTAGATTTAGTCCTATTTCTTGTGATTTGTAGAATGATCCCATGTTCCAAAAAGCGGCCTTCTCCTTTGACGAGGGCAGTACGATGGGGGTGTTTCTGATGAACCTGCAGACGTATGGACACTGCTCCGAGTTACTGTTCGATTCCGACGTGAAACTCCTTCAGACCGGCCCTGCTCCACCGCCAGTGCCTCTAACATATGTGGAGATTTCAGGTCTCGCAGGTAGGTTTAACCCTGACTCTTCTGGTGTGATACAATGTTCACTCGGGCACTTTTGAGACGTCCTCCTGATGTAAAGGTGCGATATCACCCACAAAGTACACAGTCATTCCACTTTACAGTATATCCAATGAAGCGCATTGAGACATCTGAATGGCGTGAAAGGCGCTATAGCAAATGCAAGGATTATTATTATTATTAACACGCAAGACTTTTGTTTTTAATCCCGTCCCTCGGTTAGTCGGTGAGA
This sequence comes from Callorhinchus milii, assembly GCF_018977255.1. Lineage (NCBI taxonomy): Eukaryota > Metazoa > Chordata > Chondrichthyes > Chimaeriformes > Callorhinchidae > Callorhinchus > Callorhinchus milii. The sequence continues at coordinate 4,059,491 of NW_024704769.1, forward strand.
AACAGTTGTGCTTCCAGCTTCTCTTGAAATGTATGTGAGAGGAAGAACAGGGAATGTATCTTCATGCTATGTGTGTGTTTGTGTATGCGCGTATGTGTGTAGTTAATAGTAAGTTATGCCAGTTTCTGACCATCCCCTTACAATCTGATCAAGTCCTACTTAATCCAAGTCGGACGCCTGGTTTACGCCTGGATGTGAAATGTGCTCTATAAATGCAATGTGTTGTGTCTGTGTCTGACTGAGTGTCTGTTTAATGTCTGTCAGCCCTTCAGCAGTCTGTGGAAGGCAAGCGCATCTGTCCTTCGTTTGAAGACTTTCAGTTCACAAAGTGGGATAGTGAAGCTGAAGATCAGCAGGTAAACAACAACACATTACAGCGGCTGTATTTTGGCCTGACACCTCTGGTTAGTTAACTGTACATTTAAACTTAACTGTGTGTATCTCATTGATGCTCTGCAGTTGGTCTCGTCAATAATGGACAGATTCAAGAAAAGCGAGCACTTGTTTGACATGGACGCGGAGCCGGAGTTTGGGGACCAGGATGATGCCCCCGAGGACGCGTTTGACGGGGACCTGTGCGACGATGATGGTGGAGGGGGAGACCAGGGGGGCACCACGTTTACAGAGCACAGGGAAGCCTGCAAGATTGATCGAGTGGGCGTCAGGTAAAGGTCTTCACTAAACTTCACAGTACGTGCAGGCTGAGAACAGCAATGTGCGGCTGAAACTATGTACGAGGTGGAATTTAAGAGTTTGCTCGACAAAAGAAGGCCATCCAGTTTGCCTTCCACGATCCTGGCAGTCTCTTGCACATGTCATGTCCCAAACTATATACTGTATCTTGATATTATTTCTTAACAGAAATCTATTGCATTGAATTTCCCCCCTTCAATCGCAGGCCGTGTCCTCTAGATCAACTGTTCAGGAGAAGATAAAACATCTTATCATGGTCTACATTATCTGTTCAACTTTAGAATTTTAAAGCCTGCGATAATATCACCTCTCAACCTTCTTTTCTCTAGCATGAGTATATCAAGTTGACCTAATCGCTCCTCATAGTCAAGTCCTCCATCCCCTCTATCGTTTTGGTTGCTCTCCTCTGTATCCTCTCAATCGCTGGACACAAAACCTTACCTCTGGCACTGTCGTTGTAACTACAACATGGCATTCCATGTGGCTGCAGTGAGTGACTTATCCTTGCTGCCTTTCAGCAAAGATTGAAGTGTGAGCAAGAGGTGCTGAGCACTGGTACAGGTTTGGATACAGTTCTTGTTTATACCACGTTTCTGAATGCACTTCCCCTCAGTAACATTTTAGATCAGTGTTGCCTGATGAAAATGTTTTATGTGTGTCTTACAGCCAGGAAGTGGTGACTCTGGGAGCTGGTGATTTTGGGAGCTTGTGTCTGCAGCTGTCACAGCAGCCAGGGGAATACTCCTACTTCAGCCCGAGGATGATGAAGATGTGGGCAGGGCCAGAACACTGGCGGTTCCGAGCTCGCCACAAAGGTCAGTCCCATCACCTCGTGGTGAGAGTGCAGTGAGAGACACATCACAGGTTATCTGCGTGTCATCCTGGTGCAGTTGGTAACGCTCTCACCTCTGAGTCAGAAGGTTGTGGGTTGGATCCCCCACGTTGGGACTTGGAATCAAACAGTCCAGCGCTGGGGGAGAGGCTGCATTGTCCTTTGGATGAGACGTTAAACTGAGTTCTCCATCTGCCTGTTCAGGTGGATGTTAAAGATCCCGCGGCACTATTCGAAAAGAGAAGGGAGCTTCTCTCTCTCCCCCAATGTTCTGGTCGACAATCCCCTAAAATAAAATTGGTTGCTCACTCCAAGGCTGTTTGGGAAACGCTGCTGTGCATAAACAAAATACACAGTCACTACACTTTACTGTAAATTCAGTGAAGCACTTGGAGACATCTCAACAATGTGATAATATCAAATGCAAGGGTTATTGTTATTATGTACAAATTAACACAATGTTGTAAAGCATTCTCAGTAACAGTCTCTCTTTCCCCTCCCTCCTCCCGTGCTCCAGCAGACGTTGTTACTGTCGGTGAGACCAGGAAAAAAACAGCCAAGAAAAGCTTTGAAATTGATCTTAACGAGGAAATAGTCTTCGAGACTTATTTCAGAAAGACCAAGGTTCGTACATCACAATATTCAGCAAGTGACAATCAAACTGGTGGGTGACGGGTGCGTCAGTGTTCATGTGTGGTTGGGACTATTTCTGAATGGGGCTGATATGGTCTGTGTCCAATTCCCTGACTGTCCAGCGCCTTGGAATGTCCTCCTGACGTGAAAGGCGCTGTGTAAATGTAATGTGTTGTTGTGGTGGTGATGTTTAGGGTGTGACTGTCTCCTCCAGGCTTCCACAATCATCTCGCACGCTGCTCTGGGCAAACACAGTAAAAAGCTGACCACGCTGCCAGCAGATTTCCACTACAATCCAGACCACCTCATCCGCTTGTCTCTCAAACCTTCCATCACGGTAATCAAACGCGTGTTGACATTGGCTGTCTGTTTCCCCAGTAATTCAATCCGTGACTGTTTGTGGGAGGGGCAATTATCTGCCGCGTTTCGTCCACAAAATACACAGTGACTACACTTTACAGTATATCCTGTGAAGCGCTTTGAGATGTCTCAAAGATGATATCGAATGCAAGGATTATTACTATTTGTCACTGCGATGAACGGATTCTCACCAGTGTTTATCTGATGGCCTGTCTGCAGCTGAAGTGGACGGTGCCTGAGAGCGTCTCCTCAGAGCAGGACGAGGGAATCGGGGAATACGATTATAACAACGCCAACGACACCTCCAACTTCTGCCCCGGAGTTCAGGTGGGTGACTGAGGTCTCAACAGGAGCTCATCTCCCCTGTTGTTAACCCTTCCTCCCTCCCTCCCTCCCTCCCAGTGCCAGGTCTGTAGCTGTAGTTTCTCCTCACAGCAGACAGTGACCTCTCCCCCTGTTCCCCGCAGATTGACAGTGATGATGAACAGGATGGGTTTGTAGCTGACGCAGGGCTGGAGCAAGGAGAGTGCGGCATCGAGCCCGGCAGCAACCAACTGAACATCACCACGTACAGAGGAGAAAACCTGGTGGCAGAGCCTCACAGAGTAAGTGGGTTAGAGACATCTCTATAACTGCAGTCAGACGGGCCTGCTCCTCTGCTGGAGCTCGAGGGACCTATGTTCAGGCTTTCTCCAGCGATCACAATCGAGACATCTGTGCTAACACCTCGGAACATTTATATTTCACGATGGGGGGGACGTCTCAAAGCACTTAAACTCTCTGGTTTGTCTGTCTGTCTGGAAACTCATTCACTCTGCCACTCACTCAAGCTCTGCTGATTGGCTGAAATGCAAAGACGTACGTCTATATTTAGATATAATGCTTAATATAATCCTTGCATTTGATATAGAATTAATCACACCATTGAATAGTGTGGATTATAATAATAATAATCCTTGTATTTGATATAGCGCCTTTTCACAGGATTGAGTGACTATAATCCCAACTCTGAATCTTACAGGTCAATAAAATCCTACTGAATTATGAAAAAACTGCCAAAAAGGTGGATGTGAAGCGGCTGAAACAGAACATGTGGCAGCTGCTGACAGAAGTGCCAGAGAGAGAGGTGAGGTGGCACAATCTGAAAATAATAATAATCCTTGTATTTGATACAGCGCCTTATCACGTCTCAAAGCGCCTCTCATTGTAAAGTGTAGTGACCGTGTATTTTATGGGTAAAGCACGGCAGCCAATTGGGCACAGCAGTGCCCCACAAACAGTCGTGGTTTGAGTGACCAGTTGGAAGGAGTCTCACAGTGCGATCCCGTCTCTGAGAGGAGAGCAGCAATCCCCACCTCACCGTGTGAGCTGCTCTGCTGTGACTCCAGTCCCTCTCCTACTGAGGTCCCATTCAAAGCATTGACTTGTCTTGTCCGGCTTGCTCCACCTCCCCCACCCTGCCCATCCCTCTGGGACCCCAACCCACAGTCTCTTCACCTCTCCCCCTCCCTTGCCTCCTTCATAAACCCTCTCAAGACCCTCCTCTTTGTCCGCCCCTTCGGTCATCTTTCTACCCGCACCCTCCACCCCTCCTGATCCCAACCACCAGCTCCGGTGCGGATCCCTGACTCTCCAGCGCCTTGGGACGCCCTCCTGACCTGAAAGGCGCCATGTAATTGATATTTGTTGTCATACAAATGTAATTTTGTTGTTGTTGTAACAGAACGGCATCACTGAGGAGATTCTGGTGGACGCTGTGAAAGGAGAACAAAGCTTTACAGCCATCACCAAGCGTCTGTTTGAAAGGTAAACCCTTGAGTTATTAACTCGCCTCATTTCAGCTCCATCAGCAATTATACTTGCTTTGTTAAAGAACTGTTTTACTATGAAAACTCCACACACACATGGGTGGTGGAAGCCGTGTGTGGGAGAGGGCTTCCACACTGAGTAACACCGGGGCACTGGGCTGTGTTGCTGCTTCTCTGATGAGATCTCTCCTCTGGCTGCAGGTTACCTAACTCAATGGCAAAGAATCTCTCCATTCCCTTGGCCTTCGCTTGTTTGCTCCACTTAGCCAACGAGAAGGTAAGCAACTCTCAGGCTTTAATTATGATACTAATCCTCATATTTGATATAGCGCCTTATCACATCGTTGAGACGTCTCAAAAGTGCTTCACAGGATATACCATAAAGTGGATTCACTGTGTATTTTGTGGCTGAAACGGGGCAGCCAATTACACACAGCAGTGTCCAACAAACAGTCGTGGGTTGAGTGACCACATTATTATTTTTTGGAGGGATTATTACCCCGGAAAGTGATCAGCCAATCAACTAACAACCAGGTTCCTACTTACTGCTCGGTAAACAGGGGCATGTGGAGTAAGTAAGGAAGTTTGCCTGAGGTTTCGTCCCGCCTGGGAATGATTTCAACTTGAAGAAAAATTTGGGGTTTAGTAATCTACTTCTGTCTCTTGTGCCAAACAGAAGAGAGTCAATGTCAGCGACTGAGTCAATCTAGAGCAGGAAGGCTGTTCTGTGTTGAGGCTGTTCTGACTGGGGTGGGGGGTGTACACGTGCATCTAGAAAAGACGTTTAAACTATTTCATTGTTTTTTTCCCCAGAATCTGGAGATCCTAGGACAGGAAGACTTGTCTGATGTCCTCATAAAACAAGGGATCTGATCTTGTCCGGGTCCCATCCTGGTCACCTTTACACAAGCAGGCTTCAGCTGTGATGAAGTCTAGAACTGTCCGCCTTTTCTCTGCATTTCCTCTCGTCTCCAGATGATGATCATCTACAGGACTGTCAGTTCTCTACACATCATTCCCTACCTACTGAAGACAAGCAGATCTCCTGGGCCTGTCAGTCAGGCGGCCTGAGCCAGTCCACCACCTCAATGTGGAGTGTGTTTGGGACATTGAAGCTTCTCCTTGTAAATAACTGATCTCATGTGCAATTATGTAGTTAGAATTTTGTTGGTATTTTACTTTCTAATAAACTTTATATAAAATCTCTCATCTGGCAGCTTACTGGGCTGTTAGTTAATCGTTCCCAGCTAACTGAAGTTGTCTTCCATTACATCTGGATTCAGAGCACATGCACGGGGATGATATCATGGGGATGATATACTGAGGCTACCCTGCATAGGTTAGCTTGGAAGTTCTTTGGGATGTGAACAGAGTAATGGTTTGACAACGCTAAGCTTATGGCCAGGAATGAGCACCTTTCACAGTGCTCGTGCGTGACGACATATGGCATTAAATCACAACAATTAAGCTCTTGTCCATCGGCTTTCGAATTGAAGGAGAAACAACAGTCCATTGATTTCCCACTCTGAGGTTTAATTAGACACTGAGCAGGAAACTCCCCAACAGTGAATCTTTAGACCAGCAAACCATCAGCAGACAGACAGACTGATCGAGCAGTTTCTGTCTCGGTTTTTGGCAACTCACAGTGTGCACATTGGTGATGATCGTTCAGAGTCCCTCCCTCTGAGCAATCGCGTTGCTTTCTCCTGAGGGAATCGTGGTTCTGTGTGTGTGGCTGATGCACTGGTCTGAACAGTGAACACTGCACTGGCAAATAGCTGTCTGCAAATTCACAGTTAGTCTCACCAAGACTCGCAGTTGAATGACCATTGAGGTTCTGACCCAAATGGTGGATTTTGTTTGCAAATATCCTGCCTTCCTCTGAATGTCCACATTCAGTAGCTGGGCCAGACTCACAGCTACTTTCAAGGGACTGCTCTCACAATCCAGGATAACACATGACCCAGAAAGTGTCTGGCTCAATAGTCAACCCACCATCAGATTTCTATTGTAAAAAGACCCCGAATAACAAGCTTTGATGTATTGCTATCAGTTGATGTCAGCATTTTGTCTTGATCTTTACTAACAATGGACCAATAATCCGAATGGGCTGAGCACAGAGATCATTACAACATTTCACAAAAACAGGTCCCAATTCACCAGTGAGACACACAAGTCAAGACGACAATCCTTCTCGTTTCTCAACGATTACAATACTAAAATACACATACGTGCCTCTGCTCTTTCTTACCCCCTCCCCCCAATAAACAGGTCCCTTTCACTTACACACAGTAGTTTAAGCCCATGTGAAGGGGCAATATATAAATGCAAGTTGCTGGAGTTAGCAGGATGGTTCCAATTTTACTCAATCTCCGCTGAACGACTGAAAATCTTCACACCAGTGTATGAGTGACGCATCCCAACCCCTCAGGCTTGTGTGACCTACAGCTGTCCTGCAATTCACTTGACGGCAAAGGTCCACATCATCACCCTATGAAAGGGATTAATCTTCTTGAAAGTGACTTAAAATATAATTGAAACATTACAGTAAACCTCACACAAGTTGTATCAGTTGGGATCATACACTGAATATGACTAATGCAAAGTATGAGTTATGTCAAACCTATAAGTAATAGGAAATTCAAAGGGACTTGGGGCAGATGTAAGACAGGCGGTTATACGATTGATACAGATCAGACTTATGCGAGTTTTACTGCACCAAGAAGGAAGGAATAATCGTGAAGTTTAATCACAGCGGAACTTTCTGGTTTATTTATAATATCATGAAATAAGAGACGTGTTTATTTTCTAAAATAAAAAAGTTTACAAAAAATGTTACTTCCTTTTTTTTACACAGTCGTCGAAACCCAGTTTGAAGCCAGTTTGCAGGTCGGAAAAATGTAAATCTCGTCAGAAAGTTATGTGCAAGAACAGGGATCATTTGTTAGGTTCAGGAGAGAAGACAACATTTCCTTTGCGAGGTGGAGATGGGCAGCACATAGTCAGTGCGGAACGTAGGAGTCGGCTTTGAGGGTGAGGAAAGGTTGGCGGAAAGTGTGATCGACAGGAAACTCACAACCGTATGAAAAGAAGGCTGAGTGAAGCGTGACAGACTGGAGATACGCAGGGGAATGAATGACACACATACACACACGTCCTAGCGTTCACGGTGTATAAGCGGGTGGAGGTTGGAACTGGTTGACAATCTCGTACTCTACTGGATATGGTTCGTTCTCCTCCATCTCTGACAGCAGCTCCAGCGCCTGCTCCTCCTCCTCGGTGGGATAGTGACGCAGCAAGTTGGCCGCTGTGGCCAGAATGGAGGCTCCTCCGGCTCCAGCCACCAGGTAGAAGCTGACGGCAAAGGTCACGTACACCAGGGAACCGTGGTACTTCTTGTGCTGTTGTTGGAGGGCCAGGATCAGCTCTGAGGCCCAGTAGCAGAAGCCAATCACTGTGGCACACTGCAGGACTGCAAGAGGGAAAGCCGGTGAGCGAGGTAAAGCCACCGCGGTTACACTGCACAGCACACTGGCTATTTCTTTCTCGGTCTGATGCTCACGTCTTGGCGTTGGTGTAAATAAGTCTCATCTATCCAGGATAATAATACTACCACTAATAATCCTTGCATTTGACATAGTGCCTTATCACGTCTTCGAGACGTCTCAAAGCGCTTCACAGAATATACTGTTAAGCGTAATGATTGTGTGTTTTTGTGGGCGATACGCAGCTGCCAACCGTGCACAGCAGCGTCCCACAAACAGCTGTGGATTGAGTGACCACATTATTGTTTTTTTTGGAAGGGATTACTACCCCTGGAAAGCGATCCGCCAATCGACTAACAACCAGGTTACTACTTACTGCTAGTAAACAGAGGCATTTGTGTGGAGTAAGGAAACTTAAAGGTTGGAAACAGACAGCTTGGGAACAGACAGTTCAGCTAACCCAAGGGGTAGTTCTTGTTTAGCCTTGAGAAGCCTTAAGGGTGAGGATGTGGTGGTCACCATTTACAATTCATCATTTCCTGCTTACTAAACGTACACACCGTCTCCTGATCCATAAGCAGCAAAGCCTATTAACTAGAATCCAATCTGAGAAGGAAGTTGGTGCTAAATACTTCTCCAGCAATTAAATGACACAGGAAAGCAGGCATAATACGTCATCATAATATGTTCCAAGTTACGCAATGTAACAGGCAAAAGAAACCACACCCAACTGCAAACAAACTTCAACAACAAGTTGCATTTATATTGTACTTTTCATGTCGGGTGGATGTCCGTCACTGACTTCCATGTTACTCACCGGTCAGAATGTGTGCAAACGCGTATCTGCGCGTGATTTTCAACGCTGGGTGTTTGGGTCCAAAAACGTCAAGCAGGAATGCAGAGAGACTGCAGATGATACCCAGGAAGCAGAAGGCAGCGATGACCCGCAGCAGGAGAATGGTCTGAGGGTTCATACAGTAATCTGGGAAGGAGTGAGCAAAATTAAACCTCTGTACACGTCAGACAGCAACTCGGCACAACCCTGTCAGATGATGCATTAAAACCAACATCCTGTCCTGTTCAGGATCATATCACTCTACGTACGGACTTGTGACCCTCTTTGCCGACTTTATAATAATAAGGATTCAAACTAGCGCAGCCGATAGTGAAACGCTTCGACACGAGGCACCATAGAAATGTGGGTTCTTTCTGTAACTCATTTCAAATTTAGACCCTCTCCTGACGTTCAGCAGCGAGCGGCAGTGAGGGCGGATGGCCTGTCCTCGGACACACGTCCTCAGACGAGACACAGCAATAACATGTGTTTACACAGCGCCCTTCAACCGGGACAGCGTCCCCGAGCGCCGGACAGTGACGGGAGCACCACGGTGGGGGCGGAGGGGCCAGTGGGGGCAGTGGGGGCGGTGGGGGCAGTGGGAGTGGTGGGGGCAGTGGGGACGGTGGGGACGGTGAGGGCCGTAACACGGTGGAAGAGGAAAGTCTTCAGTCGTGATCCGAGAGGAGGAGGCGGTGGGGGGGGAGTGGGGGGGGGAGGGGGGGGAGAGGCAGAGCGGCTGAGGGTGGACCCTCCTTTTGGACCGCGTCCTGGCATGTGACCCCGCACCTGATCACGGCGTCCGGACGTCTCAGAGCGCTTCACGGGATACGCTGTAAAGTGTAGTGACTGTGCGTTGCGTAGGCGAAAGGCGACAGACAGCGCCGCCCCCACCAACAGACAATATAACTACGGGATTGTAACATTACTGACCGCCCCTCCGCCCCCCGGTGTCTCCCCCTCTCTCTCTCACCCTCCAGCAGGGCCTCGCTGACCGGCCCCAACACGTCAGACACCCCGAGCTCCTGACGCGGGCAGACGCCGCCGTGGAGTCGCAGCCACGCGGGCTCCGCCAGGGCCGTGCACAGCGCCGTGATGGACAGGGCCCCGGGCAGCGCCGAGGCCAGGCTCCGCTCCGTCTGCTTAGGCCGAGCGCCGCCGCCCCCGCGCCGCCTCCGGCCTCCCGGCCCCGCGGGTCCGTACATGATGGGTCGGCGCCGCTCCGAGTCGCTGCTGCTCCAACGGCCGCAGCCGACGCATCTGACGTCAACGGTTTCCCTCGCGCGCAGCGGGGGCCGAACTGACTGGCGGCAGCGGTGTCCAATCAGCGGCCGCTCCGAAGAGGTCCTCCAGCCAATCGACGACATGGTGTGTGGTGGTGGGAGGGGTAGGCGGGACCGCGCGGAGACTTGATGGACGGCGATAGGCGACCAACCAGCGGCCGCTCCGAAGAGGTCCTCCAGCCAATCGACGACATGGGATGCGGTGGTGGGGCGGGGAAAGGCGGGACCGCGCGGAGACTTGATGGACGGCGATAGGCGTCCAATCAGCGGCCGCTCCGAAGAGGTCCTCCGGGCAAATGCGGGCGGGGCTGCTGCCCGGGGAGAGGACGGCGCCTGCGCGGCCGCTGGACGCGCGATGAAGCAGCGGCTGAAGCTGGAGGGGCGGCTCGCGGGCCACCCGGACTCGCGGGCCTGGTTCACGGCCTGGAGCCCCGCGGGGTCACTGCTCGCCTCGTGCGGCGGGGACCGGGCCGTGCGGGTCTGGGCCTCGGAGGGTGAGCCAGAGGGGGGGCCCCCGGGGCTGGGGGGAGGGAGGGGCCTGTAACTCTGATCTGTGTAAATCGTATACTCGCCCTAAGTCGTAGGTTTGCCCCAATGTTTCGCCCACGGAAGCACACGGTCACTACGCTTTACGGGGTGTCCCCGTGAAGGGGCTTCGGTGCGCGATGACGGCAACGCTGGCGTTTGATACGGCGCCTCATCACGTCCTCGAGACGTCCCCAAGCGCTTCGCCGGGTATTGCCGCCGACTGATTTGTGGGCGAAACGGGGGGGGGAGGGGGGGGGTGGCAGCCGGTTGCGCCCGGCGGCGTCCCCACGAGCGGCCGTGGTTTGAGTGACCGGATTTTCTTCTTTAAAGAGTCACTTAGAGAAGCCCGACTTAGGGTAAGAGGATAAAAGGCGCTACATCAAATGCAAGGATTATTATTATTATTATTATTATTAATGTAAACCCGTTCAAGAGTTTACGCTCTCGGCAAGTTTGACACGACTCACACCTAACTCCCAACTGGTAAGTCGTTATTAGTTGGCACCAGACATTTACCAGGACTTGTGCAAAGTATGTCAAACCTGGCACAGAATATAAGCTCTCGAACGCGACTTGGGCAGTTGTGCAATTTATATAGATCAGACTTGCGTGAGTTTCATTGTAGTAATAATAATAATAATAATTTCTTGAGTTTGATGTAGAGTCTGATCACATCGTCAGGACGTCTCAAAGTGCTTTATAGATTTAAGGTGGATTGGCAAAGCTGTGCAAAAAACGGTCACAAGGCAACCCTACCTGCTACCTTGTGCTGACGTTTGTCTCTCTCCCTCTCTCTCTCTCCCCCAGGGACGGAGTGGGTGTGTAAGTGGGTGTTGGAGGATGGGCACCAGCGCACTGTGAGGAAGGTGGCCTGGTCTCCCTGTGGGAACTACTTGGCCTCAGTCAGCTTCGACGCAACGACCTGTATCTGGAGGAAGCAGGATGGCGGCTTTGAGGTAAGGAAGAGCATTAATCTCAGTCTGGCTGCGGTCTGAGCAGCTATTCGCTCTCTTCGGCCCGGGTTAATGAGACGGATCGTTAGTCAGGGTTCCTGCTGCTCTCTTGTCTACACAATGCAAAATTACATTTCTGTAGTGCCCTTCACATCGGGAGACGGCCCGAGGGACTGGCGCTCTATATCGCAGTCTGTCTCATTCTGTTTCTCTCTTTCAATCAGTCTGTCTCGTTCTCTCTATCGCAATCCGTCTCGTTCTTTCTCTCACGCATCTCCCAGCGATGTGTCAATGATTGGAGTCACACACATGCCTCCGAATAGCTGACGCAGAACTGTTCTGGTAACTGGCGGTGGGGTGGGGGGTAAGATCAGATCTCACAAAAGCACAGCTGACTGCAGGTTGGAGGTTACCTGCTGACTCCCAGTATTTCCTTCACACAGTGCATTACAACGTTGGAAGGACACGAGAACGAGGTGAAGTCTGTCGCTTGGGCTCCGTCAGGCAACCTGCTGGCGACCTGCAGTCGTGACAAAAGTGTGTGGGTTTGGGAAGGTGAGAAAATGGCTATCGAAATGGATCAAAAGTCCCATAGAGTAGTGGTTAGTGCCCTCACCTCGCAAGCGAGAGAACCTGGGTTTGATTCCCGGGCAGAGCGAAACCATAGGCAAGTTTTATTACTCCTGGCTGCCGCGTTTCACCCACAAAACACAAAACACACGGTCACTACATTTTAACAATCTAACCTGAAGCACTTTGAGATGTCTCAATGACATAAGGCGCTATATCAAATGGAAGGATTATTACTATTATTATCAGTTTCTGACAACCTGCTTGTTGAAGATTGTCAGTGAATAAGATTGTCTGGTCTGGAGGGGAGGAGGGAGAGAGGGAACGTATTTCAGGAAACGTGTTGAAGGAGTCCTGAGCTCCAGGTTGGATAATCTGTTACTGATTTTTCTTTCTCTTTCAGTGGATGAGGAGGATGAGTACGAGTGTGTGAGTGTGCTCAATGCCCACACCCAGGATGTCAAACATGTCATCTGGCACCCGAACGGAGAGGTGAGAGACTGTACAGCACTGGGTACACTCTGTGCTGTCCTACATTTCTGTTTTGAGTGAATGTAAAATACTTCTATCTAAACGCAAGGGTTTTACATGCAACTGTACACCGGGCAATTGCAAATATAACATAATAATCCTTGCATTTGATATCGTGCCTTATCACATCGTCAAAACATCTCAAAAACGCTTCATAGGTTATACTGTAAAGTGTAGTGACTATTTTGTGGGCGAAACGTGGCAGCCAATTGCGCACAGCAGTGTCCCACAAACAGTCGTGGATTGAGTGACCAAATTTATCAGGGGGATTGTTGGCCAGGACACCAAGAGAGGGAGAGGGGAGAAATTCCCTTCTCTTTTGGAATAGCCCAGCGGAAGATCTTTCAGGCAGACGGGGAGTAAGGTTTAACATCTCATCTGAAGGTCGGCGTCTCTGACAATCCAGGACCCCCACCCCCCCTCCCGAGTGCTGTATTGGAGAGTCCGCTTAGACAATGTAAGGGCTTCAACCCATCACCTCCTGACTAATGATTGTGATTGAAGAGTGATCCAGAGCAGATGTTGACTGTGTATTTCTGAAATCTAACCAGCTGTTGGTATCTGGGAGTTATGACAACAGTATTAAGCTGTACAAAGAGGAGGACGATGACTGGGTTTGTTTCGACACACTGGAAGGACACGAGTCCACAGTGTGGAGCATCGCGTTTGATCAGAACGGGGATCGATTGGCCTCCTGCAGCGATGACAAAACTCTGAAAATCTGGAAAGAGTACAAGCCGGGGAACGAGCAGGGTAAGCTCCTCTGTTCCCAAAACACTCTCCCTCTATCCCTCCAGCCTTGCCCCATCCTTCCCACCTTGAGGTCGCGCCTGAAAACCTTCCTCTTCGACTGCACCGACTGACAGCTCCTCTCCCACCACCGGCTCGGTGTCAGCCTCCGCCACTGTCAAGCTTGCTGGGAGGTTGCCATGCGTGAGGTGTGCTGTATAGTGCAAATTGTTGTTGTTGATGTATCTGGGGCTTTCAGTTATATAATTTACTATTCAACCGGTATTCCACACAGAATCATTTGTTGTTTTAACCCTTCTGTGAGTATCCGTTAAATAGAATTAATAATCAGTCCTGTACTGCAGTGGTTAGACCACTCGCCTCACAAGCGAGAGGACCCGGGTTCAATCCCTAGGCAGGCAAAACCTTAGGCAAGTTTCCTTACTCCACACAGCCGCCTGTTTACTTAGCAGTAAGTAGGAACCCGGTTTGTTAGTTGATCGATTGGCGGATCGCTTTCTGGGAGTAATAATCCCTCTCCCCCAAAAAATTGGGTCAATTAATCCACAACACTGCTATGCGCAATTGGCTGCCCCGTTTCGTCCACAAAATACACAGTCACAGCACTTTACAGTATATTCTGTGAAGCGCTTTGAGACGTCTCGACGAATTGTTAGGATCTGTATTAAATGTAAGTATTATTATTATTGGCTTTGTGGTGACTTTGACTGTTTCTAACACAGGTGTAATGTGCAATGGCTCTAATTCCTGCTGGAAATGTATCTGCACCTTGTCCGGTTACCACACCCGCACTGTCTATGACGTTTCCTGGTGAGTCTGAAATCCTGTTAAGAGATTTTCAAGAACACAAGCACCAAACCATTCAAAACTCTGCCGCCCAACAGTTCATTTAAGAGGCCATAGATTTCTTATTTGTGAGCCTTCAAAGAATTGGCATCACAGCCAAATAATAGGAACAGGCGGAGGCCATTCAGGCCCTCGGAGCATGTTCCGCAATTCTGTAAGATCACGGCTGATCTGTACCTCAACTCCCAGTTGTTTGTCGATTGGCGAATTACTTTGTGGGGTAATAATCCCTTCAATAAGTAAATAATAATAATGTGGTCACTCGATCCGCGACTGTTTGTGGGACACTGCTGTGTTCAGTTGGCTGTTGTGTTTCCCTCACAACATGTACAGTCACTACGCTTAACAGTAAATCCTGTGAAGCGCTTTGAGACGTCTCGACTATGTGATAAGGCGCTACATTAAATGCAAGGATTATTATTGTTATTAATAAGGTTAGGTAACTCAGAAAATGAGTGATACAGGGACTTACCTTTGAATCCGTTGCAGGTGTCCGAACACCGGAGCCATAGCAACTGCGTGCGGCGATGATGCGATACGCGTCTTCGAGGAGGACCCCAACTCGGACCCCCATCAGCCCACCTTCTCCCTCGTGGCCCACGTCCCCAAAGCACACGCCCAGGACGTCAACTGTGTGGCCTGGAACCCCAAGCAGCCCGGGCTGCTGGCTTCCTGCAGCGACGACGGGGATATCGCCATCTGGAGATACGAAGCTGAACTCGCTACCGGCTGCTCCACGTAAAGTCCCAGCCTGTGATTCCCACAGCCGTCCGGCTGGCCAGTCACTCGCTGACCAACGCACCCTCGCAAAGCGTCCACCTCACCAGGACTGACACTGTTTGTTGCTGTAACAATCATATCCTGACGCTGGTGTTGTCTAATGTTAGCACTGACGGCACTGGAAGGCTTAATTCAGAATCTTATCAACCACTGATTTTTTAAATTATAAATATATATATTAAAACAAAGGTCAGCGTAGCTCGCCTCCGACAGTCTCCTGGGGTTATGAGCTGCAATGCGAACCCGGTTGTTAGTCGATTGGCGGATCGCTTTTCCGGGGATAATAATTCCTTCAGAAAATATTAATAATTTGGTCACTCAATCCACGACTGTTTGTGGGGACGCTGTGAGCGCAATTGGCTGCCGGGTTTCGCCCACAAAATACAGTCAATTCTCTTTACGGTGTATTCTGTGAAGTTCTTTGCGACGTCTCAACAACGTGACAAGGCACTATATCAAATGCAAGGATTATTATTCTCTTTATGCAGCTCAGGGATATCCCTGAGACGGTCAACGATGTTGGATAAGGAACAACTGCTGCCCCACTCGCCAGGTTTCACCCGCTCTGCTGTGTGTGTGTGTGCTGTATTCGTCTAAATCCAAGACAACGGCTCAATAAAGCGCTCACTAAATAACATTCTTTCTGCAGTGAAATGTGTTGTGCTGGTGGTGGGGAGGGAGAGGTTGTGCACACTGTTATTTCAATGTAACAACACACAACATTTACACAGAGCCTTTCATGTCAGGAGAATGTCCCAAGGCTCTGGACAGTCAAGGATGTGCACCTGAGCTCGGGGTTGGGACCAGGAGGGGTGGAGGGCAGGAGTGACTTAAGGTGTGGTCAAAGCGAAGGGTCTTCAGACAGGGCTTGAGGGAGGGGGCAAAGCGAAGGGACTGGGATGGAGTTCTAAAGGGTAGGGGGCAGAGAGGCTGAAGGCCCGACCACCCACGATCTAATAGAATGGCGGAACGTAGGAACAGGCTCAAGGGGCTGAATGGCCTCCTCCTCTTCCTGTGTTCCTTGGGTTTGACCCACCCACAAGAACTCTGATCCTCTTCCCCGGAGGAGAGGAGAGAGCAGAGAAGTTGGGTTAAGCACACACACACACACACACACACAGACATCCTTGGCTCCAACGTTCAACACAAGGTGATCTTTTGGGTTGAAAATGTCACAGCAAAACCTAAAATTCAACATTCTCCAATACTTTATTCGGGCTCAATTCACGCCCCACTGGACCGGTGAACAAATGACATGGATTCACTTCACTGGTACCAAAACTGTTAGTCAGTTCAGCCTGGTTATACTTTTGTCAGCAACTTACAAAAGATCTACGCAGAAAGCTTTACAAAATCACTTCCGAGTTTTTCCTGCTTTTAAAACGACACTGACAAAAAGCCTGGGTCAATCTGAAAGTCTGTCTCTAACTCCAAACAGTTGCTTCCTGGTCATTGCTGGGGAATCACAAAAGCCACCCTTCAATTTAGGGCTTGTAACATAAGAGTCAAATGCGAAGAGCCTTACCGACCAGATAAAGATATTGTACTGAATTATCATTGAGACGTTATGTTTTGCCTCGTACTCCTTCTGTTTCTGTTCGCTCTATGATAAAAGATATTTCCCCCGGCAGACAATACAACAAAAGCAACGTGTCTGAAAGATTCACACACATGTTGACGTACGAAGGAGTTCATGACGTTTTAAAACGTAACCAAATCTCCGAGACTTAATAAGAGCGTCTTTTACAAAACTACGCGACTCCAGCCGAGAATACAGCCAGAGAAAAGGGTCAGAGCGAGAGGAGGGGAAGGGCTGCTTTAATCAGAGTCGCTCTCACCCTCACTATCTGCCTCTTTGATATCGATGCTGAACTTGTACTCCTGATCACAGCCCATGTAAGCGTCGCTCATGAAGTAGAGGGTGTAGTGCTGAGTGCTGGGAGCCGGAGCCACGAAATCCAACTTCACCTGAAACACAAATCAGCCACAAACAAGTTTGTTAGGTCGAGAAATAATTAAAATTATTATCCCTGGAAAAGCGAGCTGTTAATCGACTAACAACTGGGCTTCTATTTACTGCTGGTAAACAGAGGCGTGTGTGTGGAGTGTCAGATGTACCGGCACTGCAAATGTTAAACACAGTCAACACAGAGGAGAGGCTTGTTGACCATAACATTCATACAAGGCACTCAGAGGACTGTGAAAGAGATTGTAGAGAGACTTAGTTATGGAAGCCCAAGGAGAAAGATAACCCGACATTGATAACTTGGTGAAACGTAAGGATCAGATCACGAGATTCTCAGAGTTCTGTAGAAAACAAGTTTAGGATAGTTTGGGGATATAAGGAAGAAGTTTTGCCAGTAATCTGAGATACAGGCTTCCACAATACCCCCCCCACCCCCCACATACACGAGAACATATATACCTTTGCTTTCTGTTGCAGGGTCAGCCTCTTGATTGAGATCAAGCTGTTTGTCTTGGGGTCCCCAACCACGACCCACCAGCCTTCCTCCCGTTTCTAAAGGGATAAAACAGCAGCAGCTTGCTTTTACACAGCGTCCCTCACACAGGGCAGCGTCCCGGAGCGCTTGACAGTGACAGAGCACGACGCAGAGCCGGGGGCGGAGGTGACTATAGATAGTCAAAAAGGAAGGTCTTCAGGCGCAATGGGGAAGGAGGGGACAAGGCGGAGGAAGAGAGGGAGAGTTCCAGAGTTTCGGGGCTTGGTGGCTGAAAGCGCAGCCACCGATGGTGGAACAGAGGGCGCGAGGGTCAAGCAGGAGGCCGGAGCCAGTCGAGCGGAGGCAGTGGATAATGTGCTGGGGATTGAGCAGGTGGGAGAGGTCGGGAGGTGCCAGGGTGGGAAGGGATTTGAAGCTTGAGGATCTTGAAATTGAGAAAAGTTTCTGTCAGAGTCAGGAGAGAAGGGTTTAGACAGAGAATGATGTGCCCACGATCTGACTGACCTGAGGGAATAAGGGAGCAATAACAGGTCCCGTCACCTCCTCCTCCCTTTCCAGCTGCACCAACACAACCACCGAGGAGCCACTGTGAGGAAAGCACAATGTCAGCAGGGAACACAACAACACATGACCCAGGTAACATCTACTTACTGCACAGGTGGATTTTAAGGATAGATAATTCCACAGAACACATTGCCTCAAACCGGGCGGGGTCAAGGTCAAATAAAACCCTCACAACAGAATCAACAGAGATTCGCATTTTTATACCATGACTGTAAACCTCACATAAGTCATATTAGTTGAGACCATAACAAACATTTAATATGACTTACACAAAGTACGTGTTCCGTCAAACTGGCACAGAACCTAAACTCTATGTATAACTGTACAACTTTACCGCGATTATACAATTTACACAGATCAGACTCGTGCCAGTTTTACAGAACTTTGAAGCATCCGACAAACCTAACAAACAAACAAGATCCCAAGTGAGATTACCCATCAGGTCCTCTTCCATGTTCGTGGGCTTCCCCATCACTCAGGCTTACCTCTTGATGGCCTCTTTCTCCACCACTTCATACGACAGCTCGATGTTGGGATACCGGTTGCAGAACCTCGCCACGTCCATCATCTGGGCATCGGAGAGCTGCAGCAAGGCGTTCCTCTCATCGTCCTCCATCTCCATGATGTCGAAGATACTGTCAGTGCCCTGGGCAGAGGGACAATCACCCATTTTACTACTACTAATAATAATAATCCCTGCATTTGATATAGCGCCTTAACACGTCCCAAGGCGTGGGATTTGGGTCAGTCAGGGATTTGGACGCGAGCTGGGGGGTTGAGATCAGAAGGGTGGAGGGCGGGGAGAGGGGGAATAGGAGGGTGACCGAAGGCGCAGTCAAAGAGGAGGGTCTTGAGATGTGACCTTAAGGAGGTGAGGGAGGGGGCTAGGCGGAGGGACTGTGAGTTGGAGTTCCAGAGGGTGGGGGCAGAGAGGCTGAAAAACCAACCGGTGGCCTGGCGGGGAACGTGGAGCTGAACGAAGGGAGGACTTACCTGGTCAGTGCAGCGCTTTATGTGTTCAGAAGTGAAGTAAGGAAGCTGCTTGAGGTAGGAGTCCTTTGACCACATGGCCTGTGTCACCATTTGGGCCAATTCCATGGCAGCGAGCGCGGGGCTGAGCCAACCGTTACTGGAGAGAACGTCCACACAGGCCTGGATCAGCCGGATCGCCTGAGGACAGACGAGGAAACACAGCGGGTCAAGGTAATCATCTGCAGCAAAGATTAGTGATACACACAACCCAACTGTTTCAGGAGCTTCCATGTTCCACTGACTACTACTACTACTAATAATAATCCTTGCATATGATACAGCGCCTTATCACAGCGTTGTGACATCTCAAAGCGTTTCACAGAATATACTGTAAAGTGTAGTGACTGTATATTTTGTGGGCGAAACGCAGCAGGCAATTACCCACAGCAGCGTCCCCACAAACAGTCGTGGGTTGAGTGACCAAATTATTATTATTTTTTTGGAGGGATTATTACCCTCAGAGAGCGAACCGCCAATCGACTAACAAGCGGGTTCCTACTGACTGCAGGTAAACAGTGGCCTGTGTGTGTGTGTGTGTGTGTGTGTGTGTGCGGAGTAAGGAAACTTGCCTAAGGTTTCGCCCTGACCTGACCCGCCCGGGAATCGAACCCGGATCCTCTGGCTTGTGAACTGAGCGCTCTATCCACTACGCATGAAGAGTTGAGCTAAGCAAACACACAGCCTCCACTGATACACACACGCGCGCACAGTGGTCTGCTTGCCCACTCGTTCCCCCACCCGCCCCCTCACCCGAGCTGACCTTGCT
The DNA here is from genome assembly GCF_018977255.1 of Callorhinchus milii. Taxonomy (NCBI): domain Eukaryota; kingdom Metazoa; phylum Chordata; class Chondrichthyes; order Chimaeriformes; family Callorhinchidae; genus Callorhinchus; species Callorhinchus milii. Next base: position 4,079,202 of record NW_024704769.1, read on the forward strand.
GAGAATCTCCTCGGTGTCTGACTGGAGCTCGGCGCTGAGCTGCATGCGGGAGAGATGTGCCTGGAGGAGCAGGTTCGTCTTCACATGAGGATCATTAAACTTGGGGTTGTTCAGTTTGTGAGGAACTTTCTGATAAAGCTGCAAAACACAACACACAAGGCAATCTCGCTAACCATAGCAACAATTACTTGCATTTACACAGCACCCTTCACCTCACACAGGGTACAGCCCGGAGCACTCGACAGTGTCGGAGCCCGATGCCGAGCCGGGGGGAGGTGACCGCAGACAAGGTCGAAGAGGAAGGTCTTCGGGCACGACCTGAAGATGGAGAGAGGGAGGGAGCAAGGTGGAGGGCGGGAGGGAGGGTGTTCCAAAGTTTTGAGGCGTAGTGGCTGAAAGTGCGGCCACCGCTGGCACGAGGGGCAAGCAGGAGGCCGGAGCCAGTCGAGCGGGGGCAGCGAGTAGTGGTTTGTGGGGTGTCACCCCCTCCCACTCACCTGACGCAGCAGATTATCCTCGTGATGTCTGATGGGAATGTTCTCGTACTCGGCCGCGTTGGAGATGATTTCTATGAGGCCTCGGATCTTCGTCTTGGCGTTCAGCGACATACTGAACAGCTCTGGGACACACGGAAAAAGTCACACGTTAGCACAACACGGACTGTGACGTGACGTGGACAGTGTGAGGGGCGTTGGGCCGTGTGGCAACGATACAGATCGACCCCGTGACGGAGCCTCACTCACCGATGGTTGTGTAGTTGATGTAATAATACGCTGCGATCATCCCCAGGTTCAGAGGAGCCACATCCATCTCATCCTCGATACTGATGCACTTGGACTGTTCCAAGTCGTTCAGGGTGTTTTCCACCAACTGCGAGAGGTGATCAGAGAGATGTCTGTGCGACACACCTGAACAGAAGCAGAGAACAGCTCAGCTGCAGCAGAGCAGGGCAGGGCAGGGCAGGGCAGAGCAGGGCAGGGCAGGGCAGAGCAGGGCAGGGCAGAGCAGGGCAGGGCAGAGCAGGGCAGGACAGAGCAGGGCAGGGCAGGGCAGGGCAGGGCAGGGCAGGGCAGGGCAGGGCAGGGCAGGGCAGGACAGGGCAGAGCAGGGCAGGGCAGGGCAGGGCAGGGCAGGGCTAGCCTTTCCGAGGCAACCACTCTACATTACTAATATAACTATTATAATAATCCTGGCGTTTGATACAGCACCTTATCACGTCTCAAAGCGCTTCGCAGGATACACTGCAAAGTGTCGTGACTGTGTTATTTTTGTGACGAATTAATAGCAGCCGATTGCGCACAGCAGCAGCCCACAAACAGTTGTGGATTGTGTGACCGTTTTATTTTCGCAAAGGGATTGTTACCCCCGGAAAGCGGGTTCCTATTCACTGCTAGATAAACAGGCGAGTGTGCGGAGTAAGGAAAGCTGCCTAAGGTTTTGTCCTGCCCAGGTATCAAACCCAGGTCCACTCGCTTGCGAGGCGAGGGCTCTAACCACTGAGCTACAGGAATAAACACCCCAACTTCCGTCATGTACAAACCCTGGAGATTGTAGTAATTGGGGTTCTGTGTCATCCTGCGATACAGGAAGGTCCAGGTCAGGTAATCCACAGCGTCCTGCTTGTTCTCAATGGTTTTGGTGACGATTTCAGCGTTGAAGTGATCGTGTAAGCAATGATCCAGGTGGGATTCCACCGGCAGTGGCTCATACAGGAACTTCTTAAAAAAATCCTGAAACAAACACAGACGCTGATCTGGTTATCGTGGCCAACGTAACTTCTGCTGCCTATTAAAACATCATTAACCTCTCCGCCCAGTGGGCTCTGGCCTGTGCCACATCCCCCGCCCAGCCCGCTCCACCACCTTCAGCCTCTCCACTCCCACTATCTGGAACTCCATCCCACATTCCCTTCACCTCGCCCCCTCCCTCGCCTCCTTCAAGACGCCTCCTCTTCCACCGCGCCTTCAGTCACCCTCCTACCCCCACCCTCCCTCCTGACCCCAAGCCCCAGCTCGGGTCCAAATCTCTGCCTGTCCAGCGCTTTGGTGGGATGAGCTCCTGATGTGAGAGACGGTGTGTAAATGTCATTTGCTGCAGTGGTTGTAATAATCGCTCACCTTCTTGGACCCCTGACACATGATGACACAGCGCCCCTCATCGTCCTGTAGGGGGCGGTTTGCCCGTCCCACCATCTGCAGCACATCGTAGATTGGATAGTCCACGTACCTGAAACACGACACGTGGTTAGCAGGTCAAACACTTAAGACGGTTTGGCTCCAAGTCACAACGTGGGGGGGGGGTTTGAACCCACAACCTTCTGACTCAAGAGGCGAGAGAGAGAGAGAGAGAGAGAGAGAGAGAGAGGGCGCGTGTCTAGTTTACTCACGCGTGGATTTTGCCGTTGTAGTACTGCGTGTCCATAATGGTGACCAGGTACGAAGAGATGTTCATCCCCCAACACAGGCTCCTGGAGGCCACAACCACTTGCACTGCACCTGAACACAAACAGGTCGGAGGTTTTGCTCAGGGCTGATGTGTACCCAGCACTTCCCCCAACTACAACAACTTGCATTTATATAGCGACCTTCACCCCGGGCAGCGTCCAGGGGCATTTAAGAGAACTCCTAGCACAGCTATCTTTGAATTATTCCTAACTAATAACAACCCTCGCATTTGGTACAGCGCCTCATCACGTCGTTAAGACATCGCCAGGTGCTTCACAGGATACGCTGTAAAGTGAATTGACTGTATATTTTGTGGGCGAAACACGGCAGCCAATTGCACACAAACCGTCGTGGATTGAGTGACCGGGTGTTTTTTTTCCTGTCGAGGGATTATTGCCCCAAGAAAGCAATCCGCCGATCAAATAACAAGTGGGTTCCTACTTTACTGCTGGGTAAGCAGAGGCGAGTGTGTGGATTAAGGAAACTTGCCTAAGGTTTCGCCCTGCCCTGCCCGGGAATCGAACCCAGGTCCTCTAGTTAGTTAGTTAGCGAGAGAGGTAAAGACGGTACCAGAACGGAAGAGTTGTTCTACGATTCTGCGCTCGGTCAGGTTCAGCCCCTCGTGCAGGTAACCAACACCATTGGCCAGTGTCTCCTTCAGTGTGTTGTCATTCAGTTTGTCAAGGTACGGTGTCAAGTCCTTCTCTGTACAGTGTAAAAACCTGAGGGAAGGCAGACAATTAGCAACACACACACACACCACACACACACACGCAGATTCCTCCCTTTTTGCCTCAATACCCTTAACAAATCTGGAATTCTCTCACCCGCCTTAACTTTAACCAGAGATCGCGAGCTGCTCATCACCTCCCATCAAACGTACCTTTGTGGCTGGACGTCAGCAGCACAGAAGGTGAGGATATCGATGGCCGTCAGCCGGGTCTGCTTGCGAGAGGGCACGAAGACGATGACTGGCTTCTTGGGCGAATGCTTCATGATGGCGTGGTAGACAGGTTTAGACATGGACAGCAGTCGTGTCTGTGTGTGGCTCACATTGAAGCCCTGCAACAGGGAAACATCAACACAAACGTTTCTCAGTGTTAATCCCTGTGACCCACAAATCCCCCATATACACGGTAACCCCAAACCCCACAACAACAACAATCCTTGCATTTGATATGTCGCCTTATCACGTTCGTCAAGGTGCCTCAAAGCGCATCACGGGATATACTGTAAAATGTCGTGACTGTGTACTTTGTGAGTGAAACGCGGCAGCCAGTTGCCCACAAACAGTTGTGGATTGAGTTACCCCCGGAAATCGATCCACCAATCGGCCAACAACCAGGTTCCGATTTACTGCTATGTAAACAGAGGATTGTGTGTGTGTGTGTGTGGAGTAAGGAAACTTGCCTAAGGTTTAAGTTGCTTCGTTGTTTAAGGTTTTAAGCGCTCTGAGAGCTGTGCTCCTCTTCGACCGCGCCTTCGGTCACCCTCCTACCCCCACCCTCCCTGCTCTCCATCTCCCCTGATCCCAACCCCCAGCTCGGGTCCGAATCCCTGACTGTCCAGCGCCTTGGGACGTCCTCCTGATGCGATGCAAGTGTCATGTGTTGTTGCTGTACCTGGATGTGCAGCTCGAGGGGAACGGGCCTGACGTTGGGGTGGAAGTTGAAGGTTGCTGTGGTGCTGCAGCCCAGCCAGTGGGCCACGTCCTTGGCGTTGGACAGGGAGGAGCTCAGCGCCACGATCCGGATGGGACGTTCGATCTGGGAGGAGATGTACCTCATTCGGGAGCAGATAACTTCCAGAACAGGCTGTAAAGGGAGAGCGACACATTAATAACATTAATAATAATACTTGCACTGGATACAAGTGACTGAGTCCCCACGTCAGGTGGGCCCCCCCCTAATCACACGTGTTGCGTGTGTGTGCTTGTCTAACACTATCACTGCTCATGGCATCTTACCCCGTTCTCCCCCCCGATCAGATGGACCTCGTCCACCACAAACAGGTTGACGTTCTGGACATTTTTACGCTGTTTCCATCTCCGGGACAGTATGTCCCACTTCTCCGGGGTGCTGATGATGATGTTGCCTTTGCCCAGCAGCTTGAGGTCTGTGCTCGTTTCTCCTGTGAGCAAAACCACTTTCTTCCCCAACTTCAGCTGGAACTTCTCGAACCAGTCTGCAAAGACCTTGAGACATAACCAGAAACAACAGAATATCAACGGCTGTCACCAGAGATAATAACGCAGCAACAGTCTGTGCAAACCGTGCCAGCACCTCAATCTGCCCCCGAGCCCCGTTGAATTTCCTATTATTTCCTATTTATAAATTTCGCAAAACGCACACTTTCCAGAAGTCACATTCCACGTCTGGTCCCAACTGAAAAGAGGTTGTGTGAGGTTTACTGCAATAATTATTATTATTATAATAATCCTTACATTTGATACAGCGTCATCGAGACATCTCAAAGCGAGTCACAGGATATATCGTAAAGTCAACTGACTGTATTTTGTGGGGGAAACGCGGCACCTGATTGGGACGCTACTCTGCGTGAGGGAGGAGCTGTATAAATGCAAGTTGTTGCCGAATGGCTCTGGCTTTCGGCTCTGTTGCTCTGGATGGCCCTGGTCAGAGGGAGTTAGTTGATTCTCACCTGCTCCGCCAGCGCCTCCATGGGGGTGATGTACACACAGCGACCCTCGGAGTTCTGGAGTAACATGCGCAGGATGGCAAACTCCGCGCAAATTGTCTTCCCGCTGCCCGTGGGAGCGCCCACAAACACGTTGTCATCGCTGTTGTACACCGCGTTGAACACTGGGGAGAGAAGCCACAGACACACACACAGCAGGTCAGCAATACACTCCACAACTTTCCTTTCATTGTCCTTCAAACTGAGGAAAGGCCTCAGACATCACAAAAACAACAACAGTAATAATAATAATCCTTGCATTTGGTCTGGCGTCTTGTCATGTCGGACGGACATCACCAACACCTTCACAGGATTCAATGTGTTTTTGTAGGCAAAACACGGGAGCACAATTACGCACAACAGTGTCCCACGAACAGCCGTGGAAACAAGGGTCCAATTTTATTTGGGGGATTGTTGGCCAGGACACCGGGAGAGGGAGAGAGAGAGAGAGAAACTCCCTACTCTTTTTGAATAGCGAGAGATCTTTAACATCCACCTGAATAGGCAGACGGGGAGTGAGGTTTAAAGTCTCATCTGAATGACGGCATCTCCGACAATGCAACAGTCCCCCCCACCCCCTCCTGCTCTGCATTGGAGCGTCAGCTTAGACCGTGTGAAATCAAGTCCCGACGCGGGGGCTTGAACCCAGAAACTTCTGACTCAGAGGCATGAGAGAGAGAGTGAGAGAGAGAGAGCGCTACCACGGAGCCAGGTTGCGACGCACGATCAAAAAAGACCAAACAAACAAATAAAACCACCTGCGCTGCTATCCTGCGCTGTGGCAGTGAGTGGCTGAGGGTACCTTGTGTCTGGATGGGGTTGAAGAAGGGGAACTTGTCCTGGTAAAGGCTCTCGAATGCGCTGTTCCTCAGGGCGGACACAGGCAGTGGCTGCAGGTCCAGCAGCTCTGTGGGGGGAGGATATTTCTCTGGGAGAATCAGGTGTCGGAATGAAACAGGCAGCTGTGTTTCACAGGCTGAGGAGAGAAGATACACAACAGAATAATGATAAATAATAACAGTAATAACCCTTGCATTTGATACAGTGCCTTGTCACGTCATTGAGACGCCTGAAAGCGCGTCACAGAGTGAAGATTGACTGCGTATTTGTGAGCGAAACGTGGTAGTGACGAATCCACGACTGACGGTAGAGCAGAGGGGACGAGGGGCAAGCAAGAGGCCGGAGCCAGTCGAGTGGAGGCAGAGGTAGTGGGTTGAGGAGTAAGCAGATCAGAGAGGTAGGGAGGTGCCGGGGTGAGAAGGGACTTGGAAGACGAGTGGGAGGACCTTGATATTGAAACAAGTATTGGTCAAAGACAACAACATACACCAGAGGACAAGAGGAGATAATACTGGACAATGAGGAGCATCCAGGGTTACTCACACAGCCAGCGGTCCGACACCACCCTGATGAAGTACTGCGGAGGCAGCGGCTCAAATACCGGAACAAAGAACATCACCAGGTGCTCGTCCTGTGCGTACTTTGCCTTTAACAGGAAATACTCGTGATGTAGAATCACCTCACTGTCCACATCCTCCACCAGGATCCAGAACGCCTCCGAGGAACCGTGTATCTGTGAGGGGAACAGGCGGCAATCAGCCACACATCACCCCCTCTCAGTCCTTCAGCAAAACCCACACACTCGCTTCACAGAAATACTGTCAAGTGAATTGACTGTATGTTTTGTGGGTGAAACGCGGCAGCCAATTGCGCACAGCGACGTCTCACAAACAGTCGTTGTGGATTGCGTGAACAAGTTATTATTTTTATTTATTATTTACTTATTGAAGGGATTAGTATCCCCAGAAAGCGATCCACTGATCGACCAACTACCGGATTCCTACTTACTGCTGGGTAAACAGAGGCGTGCGTGTGTGGTTGCGTGTGCATGTGGTGTTAAGGAAACTTGCCCGAGGTTTCTCCCTGCCCGGGAATCGAACCCGGGTCCTCTCGCTTGCGAGGCGAGTGTGCTACCCACTGAGCTACAGGACTCCGGAGGGGCAGCTCCTTTGAACTCCTCGCAAACTTATCGGAGGCCTTTTAAGATCCCTCGTTACCAGAATGCTACGGTTGTAGAATTGTTCGCAACGGCAGAATAAAATGTGACAAGCAAACCTAGGTCTGTCCTACCTTTTCGTCCCACTGGAAGTCTGGCGTGATGGTGAGTTCCACTTTCAGGGTGGAGCGTGTGATCGGCTGGATATGGACAGAGAGCTCCAGTTTGGGGAACTGGTGAATGTACTTGTGGATGGTTTTCCCCATCTTTGGCATTCGGATCAGCTCCCCTGGTGGGAAGATTGAAGTCGTTACATTGGAATAGGCAGTAACTGGTTGCAAAATAATAATAATAATAATCCTTGCATTTGATATAGCGCTTTTCACGTCGGGAGGACGTCCCAAAGCGCTTCACAGAACACACTGTAAAGTGAATTGACTGTATGTTTGTGGGTGAACGCGGCAGCCAATTGCGCACAGCAATGTCCCACAAACAGTCGTAGATTGAAAATGACCAATTTATTATTGTTTTTGGTTTTGGAGGATTATTATTAGGCTCTGTGTGGAGTAAGGAAACTTGCCCGAGGTTTCGCCCTCTGCCTGGAATTGAACTCAGGTCTCTCACTTGCAAAGCGAGTGCTCTAACCACTGAGCTACAGGACTCCACGAAAAAGCTTTCACTTCGGTGACGAAAATAACAATAGCTCTTGCATTTGATACAGCTTCTTATTACGGCGCATTTATAGAATATATTGTAAAGTGAACTGATTGTAAATTATCTGGGAGAAACGCGACAGTTGTGGGAGCGAGTGACCAGTTTTTCTGTTGGAAGGGATTATTACCCCGGAAAATCGATCCGCCAATCGGATCGACTTGTTACCTATTTCATTGTGGTTCAAGTCGTAGAGTCTCTCAAAGGGGAAGTTCTTCTTCTCAATCTTCTTGATGACCTCCTCCGGCAGCTTCCGAAACTGGCGAAGAGGAGACATGGACTGCCACCTGTCGGGAGACAAAATAACACCTCGGTCGGTTGCAACTCACGTCTGACATTCGCTCTCAACCAAAAATTCAAGCTGTGAAACATCCACCTTCGCGCTCCAACAGCATACAAGGATACTCGTGCATTAGAGGAGCAAAGCTTTGAAGGCGAGAACAAGGATTTTGAGCGCTATCCTCTGGGGGATGGAGAGCTGGTGGAGCCGGGCGAGGGTGGAGGTGATATGGTGACGGAGCCTGGTGCAGCAGAGGACACAAGCTGCAGAGTTCTGAATGGTCTGCAGCCTGTGGAGGGAAGTTCGGGAGAATGAATATATTTTTTTTGGAGGGATTATTACCTCCGTTAAAAGGGATCCGCCAATCAACTAACAACCGGGTTCCTGCTTACTGCCAGGTAATCAGAGGAGGTTGGAGCAAGGAAACTTGACTCGGGTTTCGCCCTGCCCGGGAATCGAAGCTTGTCGTCTCGCTCGCGAGGAGAGTTCTCTAACCACTGAGCTACAGGGCTCCACCACGTTGTAATATTGCAGAATTTGGTGGGAAAACGGCTACTTACATCCGTTTGTCGATCATTTTGCAGAGATTAACCGTCTTGTCTGTCAGCTGGGCCCAGCCACGGTGCAGCACAATCTCGAATATGCAACGCATCAGGCGTCCCGCTGACTGGAAAAACATAAAATTAAAACAATAATAATCCTTACATTTGATATAGCGCCTTATCCCGTCATTGAGACGTCCCAAAGCGCTTCACAGAATATACTGTGAAGTGAATTGACTGTGTGTTTTGTGGGAGAAATATACGGTCAATTCACTTTACAGTAAAATAGCTCCCATCCCTTGATAAGTGGAACAGAATAGTTTCCGTTCCCTGACGCATTTCACACTCACCTGAGTCACGTAAACCATGTCAGCCATCAGTGCAAACCCCTCCAACTTCAGCTGTGAGATATAGGCTTGGAGCAGCACATTAATCTGAAAGGCACGACACCCCACACACCCAATTAGTTGGTCTTTAACTATACCATCACTGAGCTCTGCAATGAGACACTCACTGCTGTAAAGTGTAGTGACTGTATTTTACGGGAAAAACGCGAGACAGCAGTGTCCCACAAACAGTCGTGGATTGAGTGACCGCTTTAATTTTTTTTAAAGGAATTATTACACCCGGAAAGCGATCCACCCATCGACTACTCACTGCTACGTAAACAGAGGCATATGTGTGGAATAAGGAAACATGCTGAAGGTTTGGCCCTGCCCAGGAATCAAATCCAAGTCCTCTCACTTGCGCACTAAGCTACACAACTACACTGCCTCGTAAGCGCAAGGTCACGTACCTTGGCACTGGGCTCCTCAATGCTCTCCTTGACAGGAATAGGAACTCGTTCCAACAGCTTCTGTAGCTCCAGCTTCTCTTCCTGAAGGCAAGAGGTGAAAAGTCAGTGTGTCAGCAACTGAGCCACTACTCAGCACCCACACACACACACACACACACAGGTATCATATACACATACGCACACACACAGATATATTAGGACTGTAACCCTGGGATGGTCTAATCTGTCCCGAGCCACACTCACCTCTCTCACGGTGATGTTTTTGAATTCCGAGGACAGAGAGAAGACTCGGAAGAGCTCGATCTCGCTGAGGGTGGGTTTGAGCAGCTGGTTGTAGGTGGCCATGCTTTCCTGGGTGATGTAGTAGTGACTGGCAATCCTGCCCAGGTCGGTCACCTTCAAAACAAGACACAGCAAGTTACACACTGCTGGGCAGCACAATAATAATAACCCTTACATTTGATACAGCGCATTATCACGTCGTTGAGACGTCTCAAAGCGCTTGCCAGAACACACTGTTAAGGGTAGTGACTGTGTACTTTGTAGGAAAAAAACGTGGCAGCCAATTGCGCACAGTCGTGGATTGAGTGACATTATTATTTTTATTTTTTTCCCGAATGGATTATTACTCTTGGAAAGTGATCCGCCAATCGACGAACAAATTCTACTTCCTGCTGGGTAAACAGAGGCGCGCGGGTGAGGTAAGGAAACCTGCCCTCTGGCTCGCAAGGCGAGCGCATTAACCACTGCTGAGGCTAACCTGGAAGTTGCCGCTTTTCTTGTCGTACTTGACCAGGTTGTTCTTGTCGAGGATAAGGGCTGCCGTGTGGATCAGGTCTAACCTGCGCTGCTCCAGCAAAGGGTCGCTCTTCAGCTCATCGTGTGATATCCCGTATAGTGTGGGTGTCCTCAGCATTCGGATGTAAAGGTAGGTGTATCCCAACCAGTTAATAGCATCCTAATCGGGAAGAGGGTAAAACTGATTCAACTCAGAACATCAACGACAACAACAACTTGCATTTACACTGCGCTCCTCACGCAGGGTAGAAACCCAGAGTATTTGACTGCATTTGAGGTACGGTCGGAGGGGAAGGTCTTCATGCGGTCTGAAGATGAGGAAGGAAGGGGCGAGGCGGAGGGATTGAGGAAGAGTTTTCCAAAGTCTTGGGGCGCAGTGGCTGAAAGCGCAGCCGGCGATGATGGAACGGAGGGCACGAGTTGCGGGACGAGCAGGAGGCCGGAGTCAGTCGAGCAGAGGCAACGGGGTAATGGGTTGGGGAGTAAGCAGGTCGGAGAGGTAAGGAGGGGCCAAACATTTGGTCTACACTTGATCGCTCGGATACCCAGGGCTCCTCACCTTGGCTGTCTGGACATTGCCAAGCACGATCTCAGCGTTGAGCATGTCAGGGAGTCTGGTGATCATCTGGCTCTCAATGGGAAGCTGCTGGTTGAGCAGAGACAGGTAATACTGCAGCTCCCCGTGTGAGGTGATCAGGATTCCTTCACCTTTCGTGTCGTACTGTGGCCGCCCGGCTCGTCCCAACATCTGCAACGCAGTAAGAATAAGAATAATCCTCTGACACACACAGAAACCCATTACCATGTTTAAGAGTCTCCAAACCAAGCATCCGACCTACACATGGAAATCCCAGAGATAAGGCTGTTGGAATGAAATGCGCTCTCTCTCTCTCTCCCTGGAGGGACTCATCCTGCTTACCTAATTCTAGAAAGTACTAGGCGCAGGTTGGCAAGAGCCAAGGCTTGGGGGGGAACCCCATTTGATACAGCACCTTATCCTGTGGTCGAGACGTCTCAAAGCACTTCACAGGATATATACTCGAAAGCGGAATAACTTTTGCAGACGAAACGCAGCATCCAATTGCGCACAGCAGTGTCCCACAAACAGTCGCGGATTCAGTGACCAAATTATTATTATCGTTTTTTTGAAGGGACTATTATTGAGAGGCAGAATATTGCAGTTTGCAGACCTGTAGAACGTCCAAGGCTCCCAGCTCTGTCCAGCGGCCTTTCTCCGGGCTGTAGACTTGTGTCCCTTTGATGATGACTGTGTGAGCGGGCAGATTCACACCCCAAGCCAGGGTCGCTGTGGAGACCAGCACCTGAACAGCAAGGCACAGTAAGTGAAACTCAGGTGACTCAGTTCAAGGTAAGTAGCGTGAAACAGCACAGTACAGAGTGTCAGCCAAATTATTATTATTATTTTTAATTTATTCTTTGGAGGGATTATCACCCAAGGAAAGCGATCCGCTAATCGGCTAATAACTGGGTTCCTACTTATCGCTAGGAAAACAGAGGCGTAAGTAAGTGGTGGAGTAAGGAACCTTGCCTAACATTTTGTCCTACCCGGGAATCAAACCCAGGTCCTCTTGCTTGCGAGGCGAGTGCTCTCACCACTGAGCTACAGGATTCCACGGTGCCCCTCAAACCAGAGGAGAACCCAATTACCTGAATGTGCCGATCAGCAAATAGATCCTCCACCAAGGTTCTGTCCACCCTGGTCATCCCTGCGTGATGTATAGCAAAGCTGTAGGGCAGCAAGTCTTTCAGTTCCAAATTCTGCAAGAGACACACACCATAATCACTACAGAAGGAATTATTACCCCCGGAAAGCGATTCGTCAACCGACTTACAAGTGGGTCCCTACTAACTGCTCGGTAAACAGCGGTGGAGTACCTGCCTAAGGTTTCGCCCTGCCCGGGAACCAAACCTGGGTCTTATCGCTTGCAAGGCGAGCGCTCTAACCACTACACTACAGGACTCCACAGCAAACAGATGGCAATTACACTGAACTGCACCCAGTTAACACGCGCTCGCTTCAAAGTGTTTGGAGTTAGGAAGCAGAGATAAGAGAGAAATTAATATCCAGTTAGAGATGTTTACTGATACAAATGCAGTGTCTAAGCGGGTACCTTGCACTGCTCGGCCTCTGTACGTAACACCTCAGTGGACGCTGAGCCCTCACGAAGGAACAAGCCCAGAGTATCTTTCTCCAGACACATGTCTCTGATCGCTCGCGCCGTCTTTCCGGTTTCCTTCCGCGAATGAACAAACACCAGCACCTGAAACCATCACACTGTAGTTATAACAACAACAAAGCACATCTGTACAGCGCATTTCACGTCAGAAGAATGTCCCATCGACAGTCAGGCCTTCAGCTTCTCTGCCCCACACTCTGGAACTCCATCCCACAGTCCCTCTGCCTCGCTCTCTCCCTTGGCTCCTTCAAGACCCTCCTCTTCAATCACGTCTTCAGTCACCCTACTATCGCTACCCTCCCTGCCCTCCCTAATCCCAACCCCCAGCTCAGGTCCAGACCCCTGACTGTCCAGCGTCTTGGGCCCTCCCCCTGACGTGAAAGGCATTGTGTGAATGTAACGTGCAGTTGTTGTTGAGAGAGCGAGTGTGGGGGAGCGTGACTGACCTGGTTCTTGCCAGCGTGCTCCATCACCTTCTCGTACACAATCTCGTTCATGATCTGGAAGCGTTTGATGGCTTTCTTCTCTGTAATTCCCACGTAGGTCTGCTCCAGAGGAACCGGGCGGAAACTGGAACGAGACGCACAACGTCAGGAGCCACGCACCTGGAATCCGCAGCTAAACAAAGGGAATCTCTGCTCCTTTATGTTACACAACACCGTCCATGACTGCGCCCCAAAACTCTGGACCACTCTCCCTCAATCCCTCCGCCTTGACCCCTCCTTCCGCATCTTCAGGTCTGAACTGAAGACCTTTCTCTTCGACCGTGCCTACAGTAACCTCCCCCTCCCTACCCCCAGCTCGGTGTCGCGCTCCTCCACTGTCAAGGCTGGGACTCTATATTCAAGTTGTTGTTGTTGGGAACAACTTCACTAAATAGCTAATTTGTTGGTGTTGTTATTGTTGTTGCTGACCTGGCAAGTTACAATAATAATAATAATCCTTGTATTTGATAGTGAGGTACCTGTTGTCGAAGTAGAAGAGGCCTTTGGCAGCATCGACCCTCAGGAGAGTGGCCACATCCTCGTAGTTGGGCAGCGTAGCACTGAGCCCCACCAGCCGCACGTCCTCCTGGGTCATCTCAATGTTCCTTATAGTCCTGGCCACCAAGGCCTCCAACACAGGGCCTCGGTCATCGTGCAGCAGGTGGATCTCATCCTGAGGGGAGGGGGAGAGAGAGAGAGAGTTACAGATGAAGAGAGAGCCAGTTATGGAGCAAGTGGATCAGGTGGATTGTCTATATAATCTTTGTATTTGATATGTACACTCAAGCATGCGTACGTGAGGAGGGGAGGGAATGAGGAAGTGGGTGCCTTGCCTTTCCATGTGGGGGGGGCAGCCACATGGAAAGGCAAGGCACCCACTTCGTCATTCCCTCCCCTCCTCACATACACATGCTTGAGTGCGTCTGTCACGCACGTCATGTGTCTGTGGGTCTGTCATGTCGCGTGTATCGTCGTCTATCAGCCTGTCCCCAGCCCGCACAGACTTACAATGATCATGAGTCGGACTATCTGCGTGTACGTGCGCTCCCCTCCTTTGCGAGTGATGATGTCCCACTTCTCCGGGGTGCACACGATGACCTGGGTGGCATTAATCTCCTCCTTACACAGCTGATGGTCGCCCGTCAGCTCCGCCACATTGATCCCGTAACTGGCTAAACGCTGCAGAAGAGAAACGCGCACAGCAGGGGAATTAACGGAGGGGTTTTCAGCCACTAACCCCACCCCCCCCACCGACCTTTATATCTCTCACCCCCCAATCCTCCGCCTTGCACCCTACTTTCCACCTTTCGGATCACGACTGAAAATCTAAGGGTCAACTCCTCCCTCCCACCCCCCCGGCTCGGTGTCAGCCTCCGCCACTGTTAAGCGCTCCCAATTTATTGTTGTTATAGGTGGGTCACAGGTGGATAAAGCCCGTCACTGGCTTTTACGGTTATTGACGACCAACCTATGTGTGAAGGGAGCGAACTTCGTGATAATTGAGGCACCAGCTCTAAGGGGATAAGTGAGCACCAGTATAGAGACGGGGGCTAGTGAGTGTGCTTGAGCACAGCAGTGTCCAACAGACAGTCGTGGATTGAGTGACCACATTATCGCCCCTCCTTACCTTACTGAAGCTGCCCACCATCTCCTGTACCAGAGAGCGCATAGGTGCCACGTAGATAATCTTGAAGTCATCGATGTTGATGGTCCCGTCCAGGTTGATGTGTTTCCCAATCTCACGCAGCATACACATCAAAGCCACGTTGGTTTTACCAGCTCCCTGCAGACAAAGCAACACAAGTTTTAGGCCTCGGTAGACAAGAACCCCAGCGCCGTGCACGTTAATGTATATGCACAGTGAGAGCAATAGTCCTACATACAGGGTGTGCACAAATTCCTGTTACACCCTTCTTTTTTTTCCCTCCCGAACAACTGAAACATGTGGTTAAATTTGAGGACAAGTTGCATAAACTTGGTCTGTAGTCTGTGAGTCTAGAGGGCTGGGGGCCGACCTGATCGAGGTGTTTAAAATGACAAAGGGATTTGATAGGGCAGCTACAGAGACACTATTTCCTCTGGTGGGGAATCCAGAACCAGGGGCTTCATCTTAAAATTAGAGCCATTTAGGAGTGAACTCAGGAGGGAGGTTTTCACCCAAAGGCCAATGGGAATCTGGAGCTCTCTCTCCCTTCCTCACCCAAAAGGCTGTGGATTATGGCTGAATCCATTCACATTGTCCAGACTGAGGTGGAGATGTTTGTTGGGGTCAGGGGATACGGGGTAAAGACGGGTAATTGGATCTGAGGTACAGATCAGCCATGATCTAAAAGAATGGCGGAACAGGCTCAAAGGGCTGAATGGCCTCCTCCTATTCCTATGTTCCCATGTATTCACTGTGATGATGTACTCACGGTGGGAGCGCACAGTAACAGGTTTTCATCGGTTTCCATGGCGGCTTTGAACAGTTTGCTCTGAATCCGGTTCAGAGTCTTGAAGCCTTCAAATGCTGCCTGTGTATACTTGGGCATCTTCTCAACGCCGATTAGTTGCTAAACGGAAGAAAGTTCAAAAGAATTAGTGGTTGCAAAGCAAAGCAAATGCCCTACCTTCTTATGCAAGCGGGTTCCTACTTACTGCTTGGTGAACAGGGGAGTGTGTGCGGAGTAATCTAACTTGCCCGATGTTTCGCTCTGCCCGGGAATCGAACCCAGGTCCTCTCAGCTTGTGAGGCGAGTGCCCTGAACCAGAACGCGACAGGACAGCCGGCACCTTTCGCATCAGGTCGGGAAGGACGTCACAAGACACTCACCTCTTCGGAGGAAAAGGGTTTGGGTTTGAGAGCGGGGACGTGCACCTCCTCGTATCCCTTGCGTTGTTTGCGGAAGGAGCCGTCAGGGAGCTGACAGCGTTTATTGGCCATCAAGTGACTCCCCTGAGCAAACGCCAGGTCCTCCAAGTCCAGGACTTGCCGGGGAGCCAGGATCTGGTGAGGCAAATGGAGAATGTGCGGCACGTCAATCATCATAATTAATAATAATAATCCTTGGTTAACGATAAATAAATAATAACAATCCTCGTTTAACAATAAATAAATAAAGTAATTAAGTAATTAAGTAATAATAATCCTTGCATTTGATAAAAAGCTTATTATGGCGCTGAGATGCCTCAAAGCGCTTCACAGAATATACTGTAAAGTGGATTCACTGTGTATTAGTTGGGCAGCTCTTTCAAAGAGCCGGTACAGGCCGGATGGGGCGAATGGCCTCCTTCCGTGCTGTGATATTCCATGACTCTTATGATATTTCAGGTTTCTTTGCATTGAGCAGCCTCACCTCTCCTTCGCGATCAATGTCCATGGCTTCCAGGTCTATATCGACGCGAGATTGACGCACTCGCTCTCGGCGCGATCGTTCCTCCTACGGACAGAGAGAAAGCTGTGGTGAGCAGCGAGAACATTCACAGCTGGACGAGCAATCTCAACATAAAACATGGGACAGGAGCTGGTTGTGTTTTACAACACCACCTTGTATTGACGCAGCTCCCCTCACGCTTGACACTGGCGGGGAACAGAGGGCACGCGGGATATGCAGGAGGCCGGAGCTAGTCAAGTGGAGGCAGCGGGTAGTGGGTTGGGGATTGAGCAGGTAGGGAGGTGACAGGGCGTGAAGGGATTTGAAGACGAGTGTGAGGATCTTGAGGCAGTGGGGTGTATGTGACAGCGTAACTGAACCGTACCCGGATAATATCTTCCTTTTCAGTTTCCTGGAGTTTGTAGAGGATCTTCGAGAGCTCAGCGTCTCCCTCCATTTTATTCTGGATTCTCTCCTTCTCCCCCTCGCTCTGAGCACTGGCCAGCAACGTGCAATACAGAACTGTCGGGGAACAACCACAACCATTACAGTCCTTTAGGGTTTTTAAACAACAATATTAACCCAAACACACACAGCTGTGAAAGTATGGGCAGCGTTGAGGCAAATGGGAACATTTCCCTCCCTTTATACCTATAAGAATGTCACAAATTTGGCTCTATTTCTCTATCACTCCATTGAGACACGTCAAAGCACTTCACAGGACGCACTGTAAAGTGTAGAGACTGTGTCATTTGTGGACGAAACGCGGCAGCCAATTGCACACAGCAGTGTCCCACAAACAATCGAGGATTGAGTGACCACGGTATATATATTTTTTGAAGGGTTACCCTCGGAAAGCGATCCACCAGTCGACTAGCAAGCAGGTAAGCTTACTGCGAGGTAAACAGAGGCGTGTATATGGCGTAAGGAAACTTGCCGAAGGTTTCGCCCGCACCTAGATCTGTCAGTGCTAACCCCCAGCCTGACTGATACTCACTCATCATGCGATGCTGTCTCAGGATCTTGATGAAGTCAAAGGTGTTGAAGCCGAGAAGGCTAACAAGCTGGTTCTCGCACTCCCTGTCATCACCGGTGGTCTGTAAGCAAAGAGGCGAGTTTCAGTACAGCGAGGAAAGTGTTTTCACGGGAAATAAAAGTTATAATAATAATCCTTGTGTTTGATACGGTGCCTTATCATGTTCAGACCTCTCAAAGCACTTCACAGCGTATACTGTATACAATAACATACCACATTTACACAGAGCCTTTCCTGTCGGGAGGGGCTCTGTGTAAAAGCGCCTTAAGACACTGGACTGTATTGGAATTGGATCCAAGCCGGGGGTTAGAATCAGGAGGGGTGCAAGGCAGAGAGGGTGGGGGTAGGAGGATGACCGAAGGCACGGTCAAAGAGGGGGGGTCTTGGATGGGCTTTGAAGGGGGCAAGGGAGGGTGCAAGGCAGAGGGAATGTGGGATAGAGTTCCAAAGGATGGGGGCAGAGAAGCTGAAGGCCCAGGGGACATGGAGCAGGCCGGAGCCCGATGAGTGGAGATGCCCACCTAAGGAACCACCCAACAATGAATCTTAAACCACACGGTACAAGCTGACATTATACAGGAGGTGCTTGCTAATCATTGTCCCATGTCAGGGTCCCAATCTCCCCCCCCCTCCACAATCGCAGACTAGACAGCCCCTCCAGCGGCTGGTCCTCCTGTCAGGCCCATGTCCCACCTTTAGAATATCCAGCACTTCATCAGCTTTCTTCTGTGACATGATGGCGTCATCGTAGAAGCGGCTGAGCTGTCTCTGCAGCCAGAAAGCATCGATGTCTCTCGGGTGCAAATCCTTCTTCTTAGCACTCAGCACACTCCCAGTCGTCCCCAACTAAACCGAGGAAACGTCAGAGTGAACCTCACATCAGTCGGGACAATACATTTAATATGACTTCTGTAAAGTACGAGTTACTTTAAGCTCGCATAGAATATAAACTCTTTGAACAGTTGTACGACTTAGGCGATTATACGATCCACAAAGATAACAACAACCACAGTGGCAGAGCAGGGGGAGGTGACCGTAAGCACGATCAAAAAGGAATGTCTTTAGGCGGGATACGAAAGTGAGGTGGGAGGGGGCAAGGCGGAGGGACCGAGGGAGATGGTTTCAGAGTTTCAGGGCGTAGTGGCTGAAAGCGTGGCCACCAACAGTGCAGCAGAGGGCACGAGGGACAAGCAGGAAGCCGGAGTCAGCCGAGCAGCAATCAGGTCAGTCTGTCTCTAACTCACGTTGGCAGAGAGTGTGCAGCTGATGTCCGCTTCCTCTCCTTCAGTGTCCTCGTCCGATGCTTCCTCACGCACTTCTCCATACGTATCCTCATCTCCCTCCTGAAACGGGAACATCAGGACAGATGGCAAACCACAAGGCAAGGCAACCACATCCGTACATGTCACCCTTCCATTCCCTTCCCCTCAATCACTGCAATGAAGATGGTACAAGTAAAACCTGCGATGTGACTTCACTCACCTCTTCATCAGACTCGAACTGCACATTCACTCCATACGTCTCATCAATATTGTCATCTGAAAAAGAAAGGCACGTTCACTCACTGCTAATGTCTGAGAGCGAGGTCACAGAAGCGAGGACACAGAAGCGAGAGGGAAAGAAAAGGGGGAACAAGGTGACATTCAAGGGGCAGAGATAACGTTTGACCTGTTTCTGTACCGTGTCATTCATTCTACGAGAGAGAAGCATCAAGAGAAACTCCACAAACAACAACAAATGTCATTTACACGGCATCTTTCAAGTCGGGAGGACGTCCCAAGGCTCTGGACAGTCAGGGATTTGGACCCGAGCTGGGGGTTGGGATCAGGAGGGGTGGAGGGCAGGGAGGGTGGAGTTAGGAGCGTGACTGAAGGCACCATCGAAGAGGAGGGTCTTGAAAGAGGCAAGGGAGGGGGCGAGGTGGAAGGACTGTGGGATGGGATGGGACGGGCGGGGGACGTGGAGTGGAGGGACCAGATCAGTATGATACGGTGTTAAGAAGTAACAGAAGTAGGGAATTAAAGCTCTTGTCACAAGCTGTTGAACCACGTACCCATGTTCTGCACCTCCTTGTCCCCACCGTAGTCGCTGATTTTCTTGCCCAGATTGACCAGCACGTGGTAGCGAGTGTCCTCCAGCTGTCCCAGCAGCATCTCAATCTCCTTCCGTCGCTCCTTGTCCCACAGCTTCTCGTTCTTCAGCACGGCCAGAACCTCATCGGCCGCTCCACACAGGATGTCACGCGGCTGGGACACAAAGGCCGGTCAACCCACAAACCAAAGCTCTATACAGTCTATTCACCTTACAGTATATTCTTAGAACAGGAGGAGGCCATTCAGCCCCTTAAGCCTGTTCCACCATTCTATTAGATCATGATGATTTGTACCTCAACTCCAATTACCCACCTTTGCTTCATATCCATTGCTACCCTGACCTACCAATATTCTGTGAAGCTCTTTGAGATGTCTCGACGATGTAATAAAGCGATGTATCAAATGCAAGGATTATTAATATTAAGTTTAAATTCAATTATTTCAAATGACAATTTAAACTCAATGTAATAAAAAAAAACTCAAATTTATAAAACCTCAAAGGAATAAGGATCCAATAATTGGATCGGTTTTCTGTCAACTTTGTACAACAATTTACGGTTTGTCTCGTGCCTTGCAGGTATGGAGGGCATTTCAAAGGGCTTCACGATGCTCAGAAAACAGGAAGATCACCAGCTTACTGGCGTACCAGGAGGCAATCCCAGTGACTGAGCTCCACAGTGGAGTGGTGATGATGTATTATTGTGTGCGTGAGTGCACTGAGCTCTGTGCCTTCGGTGACCCTCCTAGCCCCGCCCGCCACCCCTCCTGATCCCAACCACCAGCTCGGGTGCAGGATCCCTGACTGTCCAGCCCCTTGGGATATCCCCCTGACATTAAAGTCGCAGTGTAAATGTCACTTATTGATGTGTTATCTGACATCCTGGTTACCTGGTCTCCCAGGGCAGCCTGGATGAAGCTGAGGAGCACCTCGTAGGTCTCTCTGGTCTCCTTGGTCTTGGGTTTGTAGACGATCCCTACCATCTCATCGATGCCCTCAGACAGCAGAGTGTAGCCTTTCATCTTGTTCATGTCGTGTCTGTCTTCATCGCGCTTCCTCCTCCTGTGTGATTAACCACAGCACAACCCAAACAAATCAATCAGCCACAGAGAGGACACTGAAAGCCAAGTACGTATGTGATCATGTAACCAGAGCAAAAAAGCACATTTAAACGGCAACTATTTAAATACAGCAGCACCTCAGCACACAGACATCAATGGTGACCCAATTTTGCATCACCACATGCTGGGTGGCATGTTGGTGGATACGTTCTGCTTTCTGAACGCACGATGATTGCAAGAATGATGATAATTGCATTTAGAAGTACTTCACTGTATTCAGTACAAGTGTCTAACTGTATTTAGTCCAGAGGATTGGTGTGAGGGTGTTCCTATGTTCTTACTTGGCCTGTGCTGGGTTACCAATAATGGATTGAGAGTCAGTGTAAACTTCAACATGTAAGAATTTTGTGTTAATGATTTGGTTATTTATTTATGCCACATGAAGAACAGCCATCAAATGTCTCCAAGCCTTGAAACTCTTACTTTGCCCGTCTCTCCTCCTGCAACTGTGGTTTGGTTCTCTGCGCCTTGTCTCCCATTCTGGAACCTTCAAGCTTCCCCACCAGCGACAGCACTTCTCCGGTCGGCTCATCTCTTCTGGTGCGGTCGATCAAAGAGCGATCGGCTTGTAATACAAGGTTGGAGTTCTGTAAATAAGAGTGAAGGAAAGAATCTCAGCTGGCGCCAGCACTGAATAGTGTTCAATAGTCTAATCCCTTCTTTTTCAGGAAATATGCCACGATTAACATAGAAAGGAGGGAATCTTTTATACCACTTGACTTCAACGCTCCTTGCAAGCTTTTGACTTACTAAACATTACCAACCTATCGCTCCCTCTCTCAGCGGACTCCATCCCCCATTCTGCCCACCCCACCATTGGCGGTCGGGCCTTCAGCCTCTCTGCCCCCACCCTCTAGAACTTCATCCCACAGTCTCTCCGTCTTGCCCCTCCTTCAAGGCATGTCTCAAGACCTTCCTATTCGAGTGTGCCTTCGGTCACCCACCTACCCCTACCCTCCACCCCCAGCTCGGGTGCAAAGCCCTGACTGTCCAGTGCCGTGGGACGTCCTTCCAATGTGAAAGGTGCTGTATAATTGTAATTTATATATATATATGTAATGTATCCACGACTGTTTGTGGGACACTGCTGCGCACAACTGGCTGCCGTGTTTTGCCCACAAAAATACAACCACTACACTCTCCAGTGTACTCTGTGAAGCGCTTTGAGACAACGCGATGAGGCGCTATATCAAATGCCAGGATAGTTATTGTTATTATTATTATTATTATTATTTCAATAACAATCCCTGCACTTGACACAGCGCCGGATCCCGTTGTCGAGAGGTCTCAAAGCCCTTCGCGGGACATACGGTCAAGTGTAGTGACTGCGTGTTTTTTAGTGCTGATTGGGCAGCGAGGTGGGGGCCGGTTCCTGGCTGAGGACGGGATCAGTGACTGAAGAGGCGGCCGGGACAGCTTCCCCCCCCCCCCCCCGCTCCCTCCCCCCACCCCACCCCCCGGAGGGGAGTCAGAGACCTGTGGGCGCTTCCGAGCAAACACGACCTGGAGCCCCAGGTGGTGTCAGGCCCTGGTGTGTGTGTGTGTGTGTGTGTGTGTCTCCCCTCTCTCTCTCTCTGTGGCTCCGGGTCCCCCCACCTCTCCTCATTCCTCCCCTCCTTCTCCCTCCCTCCCTCCCTCATCATTCCCGCTCTAACTCCTCCATCCCTCATTCTCCCCATCCTTCCCCATTCCCTCTCTCCCCCCCGTTATTCTCTCTCTCTCCCTCTCTCGCCCGCTCTTCTTTTCTCCTCCCATTCTCCTTCCCTCCCCCTCCCCTCACTCCCCCTCTCCTCACTCCCCCTCCCCTCACTCCCCTCTCCTCACTCCCCCTCCCCTCACTCCCCCTCTCCTCACTCCCCCTCCCCTCACTCCCCGTCTCCTCTCGCCCTCTCCACTCACCGCCTTGTACTCGTACTGCAGACTGCGAGCAGTGACATCCGCCATGATGGCGTCCTCCCGGCCTCTCCACTCGCGCTCCGGGGGTGGACCTCACTTCCGCTTCCGGGTCACATACGGCGCGGCGTTGGGCGTTACTTTGTGGGCGTGAAACCCGCCCCCATCGGGCTATTTCCCGCCCCACTCGCTGTTTGGGGTCTGACACCAAATGGCTTTGGCGGAGGGGAGGGGATGGGGGGGGTCGTTATTTTTGGAATAATCATCATCACCATCATCATCGCATCTGACGCCGTCCCTCCTCCGCACCTCGAGACGTCCGACCGACCGACGTGGAAGGCGCTCTATAAAGGCAGTGTGTGTCCGCGTCATCGCACGTCGTCGAGACGCCTCAAAGCGCTTCAGGGGATGACACTGTGAGGTGGAGTGACTGTGCGAGTTTGCGCGCAGCAGTGTCCCGCGAGGTCGTGGAGTGAGCGGCCAATTTTATTGGGGGGGGGAGGAGTTGTTTTGTTGGCCAGGAACACTGGGAGAGAGAACCCCACCCCCACTACCCCGTCTCTTTTCGCATCGCGGGCGCAGTGGGTTTAACGTCCTCCCGAACAGGTTTAATGCCTTATCCGAAGGGAGGAACTTCCGACAATGCAACACGTCCCCAGCGTTTGCATTGGAGCATCAGCTGCGCCTGTGTGATTCCAAGTCCCGAAGTGGGGTGGGGGGCTTGAACCCAGACCTTCCGTTAGTTTCGAAAGCACTAACTTAATTTGGCCACTCTACTACCTATATAAGTCAGCTATTTGGTTCACTTTGGGCTACAAATGTATTTTAATTCCTGGCAATGTTAGTTTCTGACTATCCCAGCTGATGTGTGGGAAACCTTTCCTCACTTTTTTTTTGATCAGCTGACAGTCGCTCAAACCCTGTGCATCCCACCTACACATGGAAATCCCAGAGATTGTTGGAATGACATGTGCGAGCTCAGCTCTCTCTGGGTGGAATCGTCCCGCTCACCTAATTCCGCAAAGTATTAGGCACAGGTTGGCAAGAGCCAAGGCTTGGGGGCACCCCAGAGTGTGTGTTGGGATAATTGCTGAAGCCTAGTCGGCTAAAACCACATAACTTGCAAAGGATATTACTGTCTGGCAAGCTTTCCCACTGGTTATCCAGCTAGAACCGCCCTACCCGTTAGGGCTTTGGCTTGCAGGAAACATTCCTCACTTTCAGCAAAAGAACTGTTTGCCCTGTTTGCTTGGAAAACGGCTGCAAAGTTGGGGGGGGGGGGGGGGGGCGGGCGGACACTGACCCTATTTAAAATGCAGCAAATAAGACTTAGATCACACTGCAGAATACAGAAGCCAGAGACGAATGAGGCCCCAGCTGCAGTGAGTTCCTCAGAGAAGTTTTCATGCTTCATCCAGTTATGGACAGCTGGTGACTGCTCAGCAATGCTTGGCCACAAAGCCTTATGCAATTCAATTAAGAAAAGCTGAGAGCATCCAACAAACGTGACTGCTTACTGACATTGTAAGGATAAGCTTTCCAAAGCCTTAAAGACTGCTTTGACCTTGTTCAGCAACCCTAAGCTAACTCATTGCTGCTCATGCAAAGAAATGTCAAATTGATGCTCACTGACACCTGGAAGGATAGATCATCAGGACATAATAATAACAGCTTATCATGTTATTGAGGCGTCTCAAAGCGCTTTAAAATAAACTATAGTGAATTGACTATATTTTGAGGACGAAACACAGCATCCAATTGTGCACAGCAACAACAACAACAAAAATTACACTTGTATAGAGCCTTTCACATCGGATGGACATCCCAAGGCACTGGAAGTCTCAAGGCACAGGAGTGTCCCACACAGTCATGGATTGAGTGACCAAATTATTATCTTTTTTTTAAAAAAGGGATCACCGGAAAAGCGACTGACAAACATGTTCCTACATACTGCTAGATAAACAGAGGCATGTGTGTGGGGTAAGGAAACTTGTTCAATGTTTCGCCCCACCTGGAAATTGAACCAAACACTGAGCTACAAGACTCCACATAGAACTGAGGTCTACAAGAGTCCCAGTGGTGCTTTTGAGTGAGATCAGAAATCTCAGCTGTCAAGGACATTTTCTTATCTGTGCAGCGCAGCTTGGTTTCATACTTAGTCACTTTAGCCACCACCCAGAAGCTGTGAACATTTTGAACCAGTTAAGACTAGAATATAGTTAAGAGGGTGAGGGTCACTTTGGGGCTTGACCACACATTGGAGCTTGAACTCGCCCAAGGTCAAACCCAGGTCTTTTTGCTTGCGAGGCCTCTAACCACTACACTGCGGACTCCATGTGCTACATTTGGGCATCAGCACACAAAGCTTTGAAGAAACAGATGGAAAAGACTAGTAAAATAAGGCGTGCCAATCTTTAATGAAAACACGTATCTTTACTTGAATTACAAATGGGTAATTGATTCTA
Organism: Callorhinchus milii; assembly: GCF_018977255.1. Classification (NCBI taxonomy): domain Eukaryota; kingdom Metazoa; phylum Chordata; class Chondrichthyes; order Chimaeriformes; family Callorhinchidae; genus Callorhinchus; species Callorhinchus milii. Next base: position 4,104,105 of record NW_024704769.1, read on the forward strand.
AGTTGAAATTTCTATGGAAGACTTTGTAAAACAATTGTGTGCGCTTGACTCACACTTGATCCTCCCACCTCTTTGGTTCCTTCGTCAGCACTGAGTGCCTTTCAGTTCATCACAATATCAACATCGCTGACCATTGCTTTATTCAATACTTGCTTCAAGTGAGAAATATCTACAAAAAGCTGCTCACCAGCTAATTATAGTTCACAGTGTTAAACAGCAATTCGCCTTAATAAAAAATACATGCATCGATGAAACGCTCAAAATGAAACTCATACCAAAAAAAGGCTCAGAAATGAGTACTCAAGCGCCACAAAGCTCAAGACAGTTAAACTTAAGTTTGTCATTGTAAAATCTCTACAGCACATACTCAGCAAGTTGGACTCCATTAATACATTGAGAAGGGTTCGAGGAACAATTAGATGTCAGACGCACAGTCTGCACGTTCGACTCAGGATCAAAGCTCTATTGAAGCACGCTGCCAGGATAATGGGGCATCGGGCTCTGAACATGGTACAACGCAGGGTTGGTTGGTTGGTTGCGCGGTTGATCTATGCCGGGGTGCTCCAACCTTTTGGCTGCCGGGAGCCGGGTGCAAACCCTATTTGAGGAACGTCCGCAGGCTGCAAAAGCAACATTTTTGTGTTTCCCTTCCAGAAACATAACATTTACAGGTTATGGAGGGAGCGGGCGGGCCAGGTGAGATGGAGGGAGGGGACTGTATTCGACCCGTGGGCTGCCAGTTGGACCACCCTGATCTATAAGATAACATATTTGAAGAGAGCCATGAAGGCAGCACTGATCAAACCAGCAATGGGCACGGTGACAAACCATGCGATGAATATGTTACGGAACAGGTGCCAGTCCACGGCTTTTTTTGCTCGCATCCAGCCCACGGCGACAACCGAACCCACCTGCGAGAGAGAGAGAGAAAAGACATCGAGTTGAATGAACTTCACGGTTTGACAAGACCCAGTAATAAAGGCAGACTTGTAAAAACAGCTCACAACAGGAGAAACTGGCACAAATTCATTAATCCTCGCATTGGATTGTGGCACCTTTCACATCAGGATAGCTCAAAGCACTTCACTGTTCATATTGGAGTGCAACGACAACAACAACTTGCATTTAAATAGCTCCTCTCACTCTGGGGAGTGTCTTAGAGCACTCGAGTGCAGTGACCATTTTGTGGGCAAATGCAGGATTTAATCTTATGGACACTTTTGTCCCATAAACAGCTATGTAGTGAATTGATTTGGGGGATTGTTGGCCAGGACACCAGGAGAGAGAGAGAGAGAAACTCCCTTCTCTTTTCAAATAGTGCTACGGGATCTTTAAGGTCTAGCTGAAGAGGCAGATGATGAAATATTTTAGGAGGGATTCCCTGAATGAGTCAACATGAACTCCAAAGACTGTTCTGTCCTTCCAAGTCCTGCTGAGCAGACAGACAGGCTGGGCTGACAATAACAATGCTCAGAGTATTATTAATCCACTATCGAAAACACCACAGATCGCCAAGTACTTATAGCGGAGTGGGTACAACATGAAGAATTCAACCTGGGAATCTGAATTGAGATTATTGAAGACCTTCCTCCTCGACTGCACCTTTGTATAGCGCCTTTCACATCAAGGGAATGTCTCAAGGCCCTGGACAGTCAGGGATTTGGTCCCAAGCTTGGGGGGGGGTTGGGATCAGGGAGGGTGTGGGGCAGGCAGAGTGGCCAAAGGTGCAGTCGAAGAGGAAGGTCTTCAATAATCTCAATTCAGATTCCCAGGTTGGATTCTTCATTTAACTGAAAAAGCATTCAATTTCATCTGAGAGGCTACATAGTTTAGTCACTGTAGAAACTCAGTTGCCAGACAGACACTCACCTTGCAGTGTGTGGTACTAATAGGAAAACCAATGTTCGATGCAATCACGACAGTCACGGCTGAGGCCAACTCAATACTGAAACCACTGCAGAGGGAAGAAAACACACAATTAGTTTTCCCAGCACTTATTCAGCTGTCATTTTACGTCTGAAGTTAAGTGACTGCTTTATCCATGGATTATCACAGGAGGGTCTTGAGACGGGCCTTGAAGGAGGCGAGGGAGTGAGCGAGTGAGGCGGAGGGATTATGGGATGGATTTCCAGAGGGTGGGGGTAGAGGATACGCAGAGCATTTCTAACATTTCTCATCTTATATTCCACTGACGAGTTTTGATAGGTGGCAAAAAGGCCAACTAGATGTGGGAAACCGTATTTAAGTGTAAGCAGACTCCCCAAACCAATCACCACATAGGAGATCACTTCACCCACTCTCGGCTCACCTGGAGGGGGTAATTGGAGTCAGGTCCTTGCCCATGGTCTGAATGACTCTGCGACCCCAGACCCACAGGCCCAGGCAGATTCCCACCCCACCGTACAACAGGATCCAGATGGGAGTATCAGCTTCAGAATTAATGCTCCCCGTGGAGTAAACGATATAGAGAGCAACCAAAGGTCCAATCGCATTGCTGAGGATCACAAGACACAATGAACATACAGGTTAGTTGAAGTAGAAACAGAATGAAAAGTGCAGTCCCAAACCCAGGTGATACACTGAAGCAAGGACTAGCCAGCCTGAAGGTTATATAATAATCCTTGCATTTGATATATCGCTTTTTCACGTCGTTGAGACGTCTCAAAGTGGATCTACTGTATATTTTGTGGGCGAAACGTGGCAGCCAATTGCACGCAGCAGTGTCCCACAAACAGTCGAACATACAATCAATTCACTTTACAGGACATTCTGTGAAGCACTGAGACGTCTCACCGACATAAGGTACATATCAAATGCAAAGATTAATATTATTGGAGGACAAATTGTTTTTTCCTTTGGAGGGATTATTACCTTCACCCCCGAATGCGATGCACCAATCGACTAACAACCAGGTTTCTACTTACTAATCAGGTAAACATGTGGAGTAAGGAAACTTGCCTCAGGTTCCCCCCTTAATGGTCTAAATAGTCATAACGAGGTTCCATAATAATAATCCTTGCATTTGATACAGCGCCTTATCGTGTCATCGAGACGTCTCAAAGCGCTTCACAGAATACACTGCAAAGTGGAGTGACTGTATATTTTGTGGGCCAAATGATCCGTATGTTGCTTACCTGACGTCATTACCACCGTGAGCAAAGGAGCCGAAGCAGGCGGTCAGGATCTGCAAGAACTGGAACAGCAGCGAGACCTCATGTTTCTCCTTCTCCTGCCAATCCTCCAGAGACCCATCACTGCACTTGCGTTCCGCCGCCACGTCCACCGTGACCACCTCGCCCTCCGGGGTTTTGCTGGAGTGAGCCATGGCGTTGCAGTAGCTGCTGTAGCTGTCTTGACGGATGCGTTTCTTGGGTTCGAAGCCGGATCCAGTCAGTTTCTCCATCTCTTCGGCCTTGGCTGCTGCTTCTTTGTGCTTGAGGGGCATGCCGCAGATGGCCATGGTGTAGCACGTGTAGCTGTTGTTTCGCCTGAGCGGTTTACAGTTCACGTCGGCCAAATCTCCACCGCAGTCGATCATCTTGGATAAGTGTAGCTTGTGGAGGAGCTCCTTGTACAGCCCGGAATCCTTGTGCACGGTGTGATAGTGGCCGTTGTAACCATTGGTGCTGGTCTGGTTACTAACCACCTGGTTAAACTGTGCGTTATTGCTTCCAAAGTGCATGGTCCCTGCAACAGACGAACACACCTGTTATCACAGGCGCTAAAGAGGACAGGGTAACCGTCCCTTACTGTAGCAGTGGGCGGGATCACTGTTTATGTGATCGGGAGGCGGAGGGCGACTGAAAGTGCGGCGGAAGAGGAGGGTCTTGAGACGCGTCTTGAAGGAGGCGAGGGAGGGAGCGAGGTGACGGGACTGTGGGATGGAGCTCCAGAGGGTGGAGGCAGAGAGGCTAAAGGCCCGAGCACCGATGGTGGGATGTGGAGCGAGCCGGAGCCCGCTGAACGGACGGGTTGGTACGGAACAGGTTAAGTCCCCGACCTACTAAACGATGCACGTCAGAGACGACCTTAAAATAGATAACCTCAAAACAGGTCTTTTTTTTCTCTCCACATCGAAGTGCCGCAGTGACCTACCGTTCATCACGTTGTCGACGTTGGTTTCTTTCGTCTCTTCGGCAAAGCCGCCGTCTTTAGCCGCGTCCTCTGGCAAGTCCCCGATAAACGCAATCCTCCCGCTCGGCTTCTCCAAGTTGTGATCGAGGGGGAGAATATCTGAACCCCCGGCCACGGGAGGCACGCTCATTTCAGCCACCGCCCCGTCACCCAACAACACCTTCGCCTCCAGATCCTCCTTGGCTTCTCCTTGGTACACCTCTTCGTCGTGCTTATCCAGGGCCTGGTTGTAATCCGCTCTCTTCTCTCCTGTTGGGCACAGTTACACTGCCTTGTCAAGCTTCAACCGCCATCGCTGTGCATCGAGAAAACAAATGGGTTACTTCCACGCTGAAACGTGCCTCGCTAGGTGTCACGGACTCAGACGAAGGAGTCCGCGTTAGCCCACTCAATAATACTTGCATTTGATAAAAGTGCCTGATCACGTCTTTGAGACGTCTCAAAGCACTTCACAGAATATACACAGAAAGTGTAGTGACTGTATTTTGTGGGCGAAACGCAGCAGCTAATTGCCCGCACCAGTGTCCCACAAACAGGCATGGAATGAGCGACCAAATTATTATTTTTTCTTACAAATTCAACATTTTCTTGTTAGATCACAGCTCTAGTGCTTAATGTGAAGGGATTATTACCCCTAAACAACTAATCTAGATAAGACCAAGAGATACTGACCTGTATGGCATAGAACAGTTCACACAGGGAAGATTTTTGCCAGGTACCACCCTTCCCTATCAGGTCACCATTCACCCCACAGACTGAAGCATTAGAATGTTACTTACTTTCTATCTTTTTCTTCATCCTGGGGCAGATGATGAACCACACAACAATGGCAGTGATTAGAGCGCTCCCAATCGTAATCAGTACCGTCCCCCAGAGCGGAATGTAATTAAATCCCAGCACTGTGGAATGAAAGTCATAATTTTAGTTAAACGCTAAAAATTTATCTACCACTTCCCATCATTCTCATAAGCCTCAAAAGAAAGTTTTATCAAGACTTGTCAAAGCACTTCACAGGGTATACTGTGGAGTGACTATTTTGTGGGTGAAACATGGCAGCCAATTGCGCATAGCAGTGCCCCACAAACAACCATGGAGTAACAGATGTAGAGAGAAAGTCAGAAAGGGAGAGTGAAGGCAACGTCCCACAAACAGTCACAGAGGGACCAACTTTATCTGGTGGATTGTTGGCCAGGACACTGAGAGAGAAATTCCTTTTTTTCCTGAATAGCGCCATGGGATCTTTAACATCCATCTGCACAGGCAGCCTGGCTGCTCGGTTTAACGTCACCAAATAGTGAGCTGAAAGCCAGCTGACCCTCTTCAAGATGCTGTCTCCTGTGTACTTAGGAAGTGAAGGCAACCTAATGACCCAGAAGTTGGCCATCTTGTGCAGTAAGCCAGACAGACAGAAACAGGCTATCATAATCATGCCCCCTTAAATAACGTTCAAATAACAGAACTGGCCCTCAGAAGTACTGCAAATATCTGCTGTTACTTACAAGGTGCTCCAGTGTACATAATTGAGAACAAATTGATTCCAATTGTACAGGCGTAGAAGATGGGAAGAGCGCGGAGTCCATTTGGCACAGGGTCAGCCTGGAACAGATGAACAGTTCAGTTTAACTATCCAAAGATTGTACGTGGAACTGGTTAAGTCTCCAATGTACTGCACAGAAGTTGGCCTTTAAATTCATTGCATCTATGCCAGGTTTTGACATTACAGCACAAGGTTTGCAACCCAAACAAAAGCACTCCACTCGACAATGTGTTTAATAGAGGTGTGAGATAACCACCTCACTTTGGCTCCAATCAACTGGACAAGTCACACTATACAATGCTATCGTTTTCTGAACACAAACCTAGAATTGTCAGCCTTACCTTACGCAGGATGAAGTAACGAACAATGAAAAAGACACCAGAAGACATAATGCCGGAGAGGAGCGGGGAGATGAACCAGGAAGCCACTGGAGCAGAGAGGAAACCAAAACAACGTCAGAATAAGCTTGGCACCTACACATGGAAATTCCAGATAGATTGTTGGAATGGAATGTGCACTCTCCCTCTCTGTGTGAAGGGACACATCCTGCTTACCTAACTCCAGAAAGTGATAGCCAAGAGCCAAGGCTGGAAGTGGGGGGTGTGGAGCCCAGAGTGTGCATTAGGGTAACTGCCGGAGTCTAACCAGCTAAAATGGCATAGCTTGCCATCGATATCGCTGCCTGGCAAGCTTTACCACTCTTTGTCCAGCTCGGACCATCCTATCAATTAGGGCTTTGGCTTGCAGGGTTAACAGGAGCTGAGTGGGAGGATTCCCTGGCCCCAGTGACAGGTCTCCCCTTCTAGGTCCCGTCAATGAGCCAAAGCTTGGGGACTGCAGTGTGCGTTGGGGTACCTTTTCTTTAACAACTAATGGTTAGGGTCTATCTAGGTGATGAGCACTAACAGAGAGGCATTTCAGCTCAGTTAACAACTTACCAATTTTGAGCAAAGCAATCCACTTGATACCTTGAGTCCCTGTCGCCACCAAGGAGAAGCCGAGAGTAGCACCCACAATGCAGTGAGTACCTGATATAGGGAGCTTCAAAAATGAAGCCAGCAGCTGCCAGGCAGCAGAACCTGAGGGAACAAGCAAAAGTCATCAGCCATAATAATAATCCTTGTTCTTGATATGGCGCCTTATCACGTCGTCGAGACGTATCAAAGCTGAATGGACTCTGTTTACTCAAACCACACATGATGTTCAACTCACCAAACATGGCACTGACTGACCCAGCCATTAGCACTTGACTCGAGTTGAACATGTTCACATCGATGATTCCTTTGCGGATAGTCTCACTCACTTTGGCACCCAGCAGCACAGACCCGACTGTCTCGAAGATGGATGCCAGGATGCAGGCCTCCCTCAGCGTCAACACTCCCGAACCAACTGCTGTCCCAAACGAGTTGGCCACATCATTGGCTCCCACCGAGAACGCCAGGACAAACGCGATGATGAATCCAGTTATCGCCAACCACAGATACTCTTCGACGGCCATGCCTACTTTCTGGTCACGCTTCGTTGGTAGGTACGGAGTTTTAAAAAAATACTATGGACTTAAATATACAAAATAAGGTAACAAAATAGCTTGATATGTAATAAATAATTCTAATTAAATAGGGGGGAACGGGGTATTGATTAGCAACAAGCACTGCACTCCAATGTTGTGCAGCAGTAAATGCTATCCACTGTGCTTAAAAGTCCGTCTTAAACAGTGTCTACAACACTGAACACTTAGAGAGATTGAAGAGAGATGCATCGTGGATGTAGAGTTGGGCTGTTCTTCATCCTGTGGAGAAAGCGCAGAGACGTACGATAAACACACAGTCATAATTTCAGGCAATTTAGCTGTCCCCATAGATTCCAAAAGCTAGTTAATATCTTCCAGCATAAAGATATTACTCCTCTTATCCTACCCCATTTTCATCATACATACGGCGCTATATAATTACGTGTTGGATTGCTGTCACTAACACTCATTAAAATAATAATCCTTGCATTTAATATAGTACCCTATCATGTCGTTGAGATGTCTCAAAGTGGTTCACAGTATATAAAGCAAAGTCTGGTGACTGTAAATTTTGTGGGTGAAACGCAGCACACCACAGTGTCCCACAAACAGTTGTGGATTGAGTTACCAAATTATTAATTATACTAACAAGTTTGAGATTTTACTGCAACTCGATTTTGTAAAATATGTAATGTCTACCCATTTTCCCTGAGAGGCAAATGGCCAGTTTGATGGCACACAGGCATTCCTGATCTTAACTGCGTGACAATTAACTCTCTAGGAATGTGGAAACACTATCTCACAGGGCAGGATTGTTCTTTAAAAGGAGCTCAAGAAAAAGGAATCCTTCCAAGAGCATCCGCATTGGCATAGTAATATATTTGCTGTCATTATAATATGGACAAGTTAAAACCAGCAGTCAAAAGCCCGAGCAGTTAGGATACATCCTGTGAAATTCAGTTCCTTACTGGTTTGTGCAACAGCCTGGATAAATCACCAGTAGTTTAAGGATCTGTTGATATCATAGAATCATACAGTACAGAAGGAGGCCATTCGACCCACCGTGTTTGTGCCAGCTCTTTGAAAAGAGCTTTCAATTCAATCCCCGCACTCTCCCCACAGCCCCGCAAACTTGTCCTCGCCAAATAATTATCTACTTCTCTCTTAAAAGTGGTTATTGAATTGGCTTCCACCACCCTTTCAGGCAATGTGTTCCAGATCCAAACAACTCGCTGTGTGAAAAAAAATGTCTCCTCATCTCCCCCTCTGCGTCTTTCAACAACTATTCTAAATAGATGTCCCCGGGTTACCGACCCACCCGCCAGGCTCTCCCAGACAGTTCTGTATCCGCTGCTACTGTCCCTTTAATACCATAAGTTTCTATTTTGCTCACAAGTCTCTTATGTGGCATTTTATCAAACGCCTTTTGAAAATCCATATAAACTACATCAACTGCTCTACCTTCATCCACCCTCTCCGTTACTTCATCAAAAAGCTCTGTCGGGTTTGTTAGACACGATTTGCCTTTAACAAACCCGTGTTGGTTGTCCTTTATTAACCCATACTTTTCTAAGTGAAAATTTATTTTGTCCCGGATAATAGTCTCTAGGATTATAGAATATATTAGAAGGTAACTAGTTAAGACTGCACCGAATACTAAACCACAATCCGTCACACTGAATCTTACTTAGTCTACTTAGTGTTTAACGGTTTACAAAAGTTAATGCAGATAATAATAGAGAGCAAGCAGTCAGAAATCCGGGGGTATTCCAGTACACTTTACAGGCAACAAAAAGAATTGGAAAAGGAAAGGTTTATTTTTATTACATGTCATTTCTCTCACCGAACATAGTCAATCCACTTGACAGCACATCCTTTAAAGCACTTTGGTGAGACATCTCTACAACATAAGGTGTTACCAAACACCAACATTATTATACGGTGAAGCAAATTCGATTGAGAAAAGAAAACGTGGTTTAAAGACAAGGGGAGACCGGGTAAGGTGCTCGTCGGGAATAAGCTTTGTGCGTCGAATCAGACGTGTTAAAAGGAGCTGCAAAAGCTTGGAAACGCGGGTCTCCGTTGCACATTAATTCTCAAACCGACCTCTAACTTGAAATGGGTTTTCCCCCCATTCGCCATAATTCAAAACACCAGCAAACAGGAAGCAAGTTCCCGCCAAGCGTCCTCAACCCGCCTAAACGGCGGTACATACACAGAGGGAGGGGGGGGGGGGGGGGAGAATGTCGGTTCGAGATCCTGAAACACCGGCATCTGACACACAGACAGGTCACGATTTACCGCCCGGCAGCACCGACCCACATGGACCCATACATTAGCTCACGGGTTTGAGGATTCGGACCCACTTTGCTCTGCCAAAGCCAGCAGGGTTCCTTTTATTTTTATTATTAATTATTGTTATTATTATTATTATATGGGTTTATTGCTGAGATCCTGTTCCGGGAGTTCTCCTCGGAAGAGACAGGACGCTCACTGGTCTTTGCAGACGTTCAGTGGAGACGCCCAACGCTTTCCTGGCGTGTAAATCCCCCCCCACACACACACCCCCTCCCCACCACCACCCCTCCTCACTCCCTAAGTTCAACCACTCTCCACAATATACAACGCCCCTACTCACTCCCTCACCCTCCCTCCCTCCAGTACATGATGTGGGTATAACACAACCCCCTCCCCTCGTACATAAACTACCCAACCGCTTACCCCTCCTGCACCCCCACATCCCCCCCTCCATCCAACCCCCCCCCCCCAACCACCCCATATCTGGGTATAACATACATTCTCTTCTCCCCCCCCACCCACCACCTATATCTGAGTATAACATACATGAGTGTCCGGCTTCTCCTCTCAGCCTTTCGTAGACATAAACCTCCCCCCCCCAAAAAAAAAAACCCTTTGCCCCTTTTCCCCCTCAGATCCACGCGCCTCTCGCGTCGGCACACGCGCGCCCACATTGTCTCTCCTCGTGTGTACACACGTCCCTCTTCGACCCCCTCTCTCCCCCCCACACCCCCTCAGACCAGCTGCTGTCTGCTGCCCTTTGAACCTCCGCTTCCGGTCGGGGGAATGAATGGAGGCGGCGGCGGCGGCATCGTCCCGAAATGTGAGCGCGCGAGTGCCGTCCTCCTCCTCCTCCTCCTCCTCAACGAGACAGCGCGGCCGGAAGACAGCCCCCACCCCACCCCTCCGGAGACCAGGCCCCGGGTTTGCCACGGCGTCGAAAAACCCGAGGCGCGCGCTCGCGGCCTTCTCTCTCCTCATCGCCTCCCGCTTACCAATTGACGACGCGATTCCAGTCGGGGCCTGAGGGCGAAGGTTCCAGAACAAACTCGCGAGGGGGCGCGGAGAGTCCGCCCGCCCGCCCGCCAATGTAACCCGCCTGTCCCCCTCAAACGCCGCGCCCAGGCCTCCGAGGCGGGAACTGTTCGGTCACGCCGGCAGAAAGTTTCAAGCCGATTGACGCTGGTCGTCGTCCACCGCCACCACGTTGCGGGACACTCCGTACCCGATGCGAACCATCCGCCATCTGCCAGCCGGCGCCGCGTCAGCGCCTCTTATACCTCCGACGTCACCGCGCAGCGTTCTGCGTCACCATCCCCAGCCCCGGAATCACGCGGTTGGCGCACGCGGGTGGGGGGGGGGACTCGTCTCGCACCCACCCCGACTACAAAGGGGAAGCAAAGGCTGGGCAGCTCTCAGCGGCTCGAGAAAGAGCGAGCGAGAGTGAGACGACTTTAACGGGACCCGCGCGCCTCACACACAGCTTTTTTGAACCGCACAACTGCTGTTGCAACTGGGGTGGGTTGGGGGGGGGGTGATTGACAGTGGCGACAGCCAGTCACGAGTCAGGTACAGGCACCCTCGGCGTATTCCACCAATCAGGGAGAAGCATGGGCCGCTCCTCGCCTCATCGCCCCAGCAACGGTGAATGATTGACGTGCGGCGACCAGTCGGTTGACAGATGCTCGCGCGGGCTTTTTTTTGGCTGCGACCGGAAGAACGGGCGGGGCTTATTTTGAATATGCGGGTGGTGGTGGTGGTGGTGGGGGGGGAGGACCGTTAATTGGATCGACGTGCGAGCCGGCCAATGGGAGAGGACCGTGCGGTGACTGGCATTGGAGAAGGCCAATGGGAAGGCACGCAGTGGGTGGGTGGGCGTGTGTGTCCGTCCGACCAACCGCCCCAAACCGCCCGATTCCCGCTCAGACAGGACCTGAGAGACGGCGGTGTTCGTTTCGTGTGACAGAACCACCACTCCCCCCCCCCCGACCCTCCCCCTCATGGTGTTCACTCGCTCTTTTGAACGGAACAACAAAGTGTTGGGAGATGTCTGGGCTTTCCCCCTCAGCTCTCCCCCCCCCCACCGCCCACCGCCCGCAGAGTGGCTGAGAGGCAGTTCAGAGACTCCATTTTGAGAGCCAAAGACACTGAGACCTCAGGAGGAATGTATGTCCCACAGAGCGCAGTAGTAGATGTGAGGACTGGGCTTCCGACACGGCAGGTGATGATGCCAGTAATAGTAGTAATGATAATAATCCTTGCAGTTCACACAGCGGCTGTAATCACCGCACTGCGCCTCCTCCCGAGCGCTTCTCGGAGCTGCGCTGTAAAGTGTAGTGACTGTACGTCGTCAGTGAAATGGGGGGGGGGGTCGCCAATTAATTGCGCGCGGCGGTGTCCCGCAGACAGCGGTGGATCCAGTGACGCGATTATTTGTACGTTGACCTCTGGAAAGCGCCCGAGGAATGCGTGCTGCGTATCGCAGGGTGTGGGGACGGTCGCAGAGTGACTTGTTGACCGTAACGATCCTCACGTTTGACGTCGCACCGCATCACGTCGTTGCGTCGTCGTCACAGCATATACTGTATATTGTAGAGTGTATCGACTGTTTTTTGTGGGTGAAACGCTGAGGCCGATTCCCCGCAGTAGTGTCCCATTGAACTGTCGTGGATTGAAAATCAAAAGTCCCAAAAAGCAAGCGGTCCCTTGAACAGCTGGAGGAAAAGAGAGATGTTGAAGGGACACCACAGCTGAGCTTGTCATGGTCTTCTCTAATGTACACTTTCCAGCAAAGATCACGGAAACATGAGTAGAAACCATGGCTGCCTTCTTTTTTTTACCCCTCCCCGTTGAAGGGGATTTGTGGAGTCCAGTAGCTCAGTGGTTAGAGCACTCGCTTTGCAAGTGAGAGACCTGAGTTCAATTCCAGGCAGAGGGCGAAACCTCGGGCAAGTTTCCTTACTCCACACAGAGCCTAATAATAATCCCTCCAAAACCAAAAACAATAATAAATTGGTCATTTTCAATCCATGACTGTCTGTGGGACATTGCTGTGCGCAATTGGCTGCCGCGTTCGCCCACAAATATACAGTCAATTCACTTTACAGTGTGTTCTGTGAAACACTTTGGGACGTCCTCCCGACGTGAAAAGCGCTATATCAAATGCAAGGATTATTATTATTATGTGTTGATAAAAGGGAGATCAGAAGGGACGTTTGGAAAAAGTTTACAAAATAGGAAATATTACAGTCACTTTTAGTCTGACTTCAACCTCTGCATTGTTATTTCTTATCTTGAGCATTATTATTATTATTATTATTTGAAATGTGGTCAGAAGAGGAAATAACACACAGGGGATGTTGCAATGGACTAAATGTAGGTGGCTGCAATAAAAATGCAATCTTATCAAGGCTTCAGGTGAGGTTAAGAACAAACAAACTAATTAGTGCAGTTGCCTGAAGGGTAGAGCAATAAAATGCAAGGGCAATGCATTTGATTCAGTGAGCAGTGTAAAAAGGAAAGTGGCTAATGGTTATTCACAATGCAACTCATGACCAATTGAACTAGCATCCTCTCACTTGTTGGACCTGCACTTAGTACAGTACAACTAATGTTTATTCAAGTTATGCTTTGAGCATTCATTAATACAAAAGCACGAGGCTGGTTGATTTGGGTTTCATTGCTGACAAAATCACTTCCCAACATCACCTGACAAGTTAATTCTTCTTTAACATGCAATATTTATTTATGTACCAAGATGAGCCAAATATCATTACAACAGGACCTTGCAGAGTCCTTCAGAGAATAAGAGAATAAAGGCGTCTCTTTTGTTAGCAATGGAACCCGTTGATAATCTTGTGGTAAATTCCTCCACAGATTTGATTTAACCTTCACACAGATACAACATTGTTGAATTGTTTCATTTTTGGTCACAGTTTTGCCCTCTTCCTTATTTTATAATCTCTGCAGCTATGTGGTGACCTCGTGCACTGATGCATTCGTAGCTTCCCTCCCCACTCAACCCCCCCACCCCCGGTGAGATGCTAATTTGTTGCAGAAAAGGGGGAGCAAAATAATATTAAAGTTATAACTGGAGAAATGAACTGAAGTTATCTCACGTTCAGAATTCTGTTATTAGTACTGATCATATGGAATCCTGTAATGCAGTTGTTAGTGCGTTCATGTCGCAAGTGAAAGGACCCATATTCAATTAGGGTTGATTCTATAGTGGGGAAGTGGGATTTAATTGGACAGCTCTTTCAAAGAACAAGCACAGACACGACGGGCCGAATGGCCTACTTCTGTCCAATTCTATGATTCTATGAGTTCCCTGGGTGAGGAAAACCTTAGGCAAATTTCCTAGCAGTAAGTAGGAAACGGTTGTTAGTCGATTGGCGGATTACTTTCCGGGGGTAATATCCCCACCGAACACCCCCCCCCCCCCTCAGAAAAAAATTTCATCCAATGTTTGACTGTTTGTGGAACACTACTGTGAGCCGCGTTTCTCCCACAAAACACACAGTCATCAATCCACTTTACAATATATTCTGTGACTCTCTTTGAGAAGTCTCAATGATGTGATAAGACAACAACAACAAAATTACATTTATAGAGCACCTTTCGCATCGGGAGGACATCCCAGAGCGCTGAACAGTCAGGGGTCGGGGCCCGAGCATGGGGGAGGGGGGTGTGTAGGGGTGAGGGAAGGCAGAGACAATATATCAAATGCAAGGATTATTATTATTATTACGCCCTCATTACATTGAGGCTCGACAATGCAAACTCACTGCTTGTCGGCCTCCCCAACTTATCCAGAACACTGCAGCCCGTGTCCTGTCCCGCACTAGGCTCCGCGACCCTATCACTCCCATCCTTGCCTAACTCCATTGGCTTCCCATCACACAGAGGATACAGTTCAAGATCCTGGTCCTCACCTTCAAAATCCTCCACGGTCTTACTCCCCCTCTCCGACCTCCTAACCCCCTACCACTCTGTTCGCTCCCTCCGTTCAGCGGGCTCCGTCCGGCCTGCTTCACATTCCCCACCTTGCTTGCCCCACTATCGGCGGGTGGACCTTCCGCCACTCTGCACCCATCCTCTGGAACTCAATCCTGCAGTCCCTCCATCTCGCCCCCTTCCTTGCCACCTTCAAGACCCTCCTCAAGACCCTCCTCTTCGAGCGTGCTTTGGATCTTCCTGCCCTCCACCCTCTCCCATCCCAACCCTCAGCTCGGGTCCGTATGTCTGTCCAGGATCTTGGGACGTCCTCCCGACGTGAAAGGCGCTATACAAATGTAATTTTGTTGTTATTGTATAGGAGGAGACCTTAAATTAGATGTGTGTTGGTGTTTAGCTTTTTTAAATTATTGTGGCTAATGTGTCTTATCTCTGTGGGAGACGTCTTTTTTTGTGTGCAGTTGTTTATACCGAACAAAGATTTTACAGTTGACTGGTTGTGCTGTAGTTACTTTTTTAATCTATTGCCTTCTTGTCTTATCGAGAGTACATAGTGAAAGGCTTGTATGTTTCTTGCCAATTTCATGTAACGGACTCCAATCTCTGCAGAACTGTATACTATATGATATTTTGTACACTCCATTTTAAAATGATTTTCTTCCTTTTTTTAGGACTTTATATTCCTCATCCTGTTTTCGGGTCGAGAATACATACAGATTCCTGTCTCTCCCTTTGCTATGCAAATGACTACGGTAAGGTGACCTTTTCTCCATTTTTTTCTCTCTCTACCCTCGCCCAATAACAAACACATTTCATATTACTCCCTATCTGTACATGGCCTTACTCCTTTGTCAGTTTATTTTTACTGACCTTAAGGCTCTGTGTAGATTTTGTATTGTGCACTATTGTGTGTTTGCCACATGTACCCTCCTGCACTGTTTCTACAATGTGGTAACCAGAACTGTACACACTACAGTGTTGAGGTAGACTGGGAATGATTTGCACAGGCCCAGAACAATACTTTAAGGTACATCGAGGTAGCAGCACAAGAGGACATTGGCTGAGAATTGTGACAGACAATTTCAGGACAGATGTTAAGAAGTATTTCTTTACATAGAGGGTAATTAATGCCTGGATTAGGTTATCAGCAGCAGGCTGGCACACAATATCCTGCATAAAGAATAAAGGATATCTGAGAGTCATCTTTAGGATAGAATAGAATCAAAAATATTGAAATTATTTGTACAGTGGAGTGAGCTGCAGGTTCACTCCTCACATAAAGCCTTCAGTTGGCTTTTATTTAGAATAGTGGATACCAGATCAATGTGGATCTAACACATATGTACATTATATATTATATATTGTATGTATATATATATCATTATATATATATTGTACAGATATGTGCCAGAATTCTAGAATGTACTTCCTACTGAATTCTTGTTCCTGTTTGTCATTGTAAAATATTAAAACTGTATAACGTCTCCTCTCCGTGATTAAATAACAATGAACTATCCTGTTATTGGATGACATGATGTTGTCACCTAGTCATTAAAGCCCAACAATTATCAGTTTACTCTCTGTCAACAAAACAAACGGATACATGCAGTGGAGCCAGTATGAAGGACTGCATCTCTCACATCAACATTTGAGTGGAGACAAAAAAAAAGCATTGCTCTGAAAAATTTCAGAACTTGTTTTTGTATCTTATCTGGACAGACCAGAGACACGGGCTTGGTGTTTCTCTCACACAGCCCCTTTGGATGCTTTAGTTCGTCTGTTTGCTGCTCTGCAAGTTGTTCTTAGATGGGATGTTCATGACAGGGTGTAACAGCGAAGCAACGAGTCACGATTAGAGAGCTTCTTATCTGCAGGTTACAGAGTAGTAGCAGGTTACAGAGTAGTAACCTGCAGTTAACCTGCAGCCCACGCCTTTGGTCACCTTCTGCCTCCTTGTGGCTCAGCCTGGGGATCCGTTACTTTGAGACACCGTCCAGCGTGGAGGATGCTATATAAATCCAAGTTGTTGTAGTAGTAAGGTGTAATAACATTGTGCTACAGATATCAGAACATGTAGAGTGTAAACTGCATCTGTGTGCGCACGTATGCATGTGTGTGTCTTTCAATACAGCATGTACATGTTTGCGGGGATCAAGCTATGTATCTTACTGCCCGTTTGTGAGAGAATGAAAATCTAACCGCCGATTTTCAACCAAATCTGCACAGGAAATTATTGAGTTTGTGCGCAGGATATGTGTTTGTTAAAGGAAATTTCTAACTAATTGTGCTTTAATAATAACAACAAAATTACATTTGTATAGTGTCTTTCACGTCGGGAGGATGGACAGTCAGACTTTCGGACCCGAGCTGGGGGTCGGGATCGGGGATGGTGGAGGGCAGGGGGTTGGAGGAAGCGAGGTGATCAAAAGCACAGTCGAAGAGATGGGTCTTGAAGGAAGCAAGGGAGGGGGCGAGGCTGAGGGACTGCGGGATGTTGTTCCAGAGGGTGGGGGCAAAGTGGCAGAAGGCTCACCCGCCAATAGTGGGGCGAATGAGGTGGGGGACGTGAAGCAGGCCGGAGCCCGCTGAGCGGACGGAGTCAACAGGATGGTAGGGGTTTAGGAGGTTGCAGAGGTAGGGGGGAGCAAGACCGTGGGGGGCTTTGAAGGTGAGGACCAGGATCTTGAACTGTATCCT
Organism: Callorhinchus milii; assembly: GCF_018977255.1. Classification (NCBI taxonomy): domain Eukaryota; kingdom Metazoa; phylum Chordata; class Chondrichthyes; order Chimaeriformes; family Callorhinchidae; genus Callorhinchus; species Callorhinchus milii. The sequence goes on from NW_024704769.1 coordinate 4,121,237, forward strand.
CTGTGTGATGGGAAGCCAGTGGAGTCGGGCGAGGATGGGGGTGATAGTCGCAGAGCCTGGTGCGGGAGAGGATACCGGCTTCAGAGTTCGGGATGATCTGCAGCCTGTGGAGGGAGGAGTTGAGGAAACCTAATCAAATCAGACCTCTCAAGGTGTCCTTGACATACATAATGGAAGCCTGTATTTTACTGTTCCCCACTCCCTCTTTCTCAAGCTTATTCTTTCATTTTGCCCAGCTTCCTGCGACCAACTTTGTCATTCCCTTTCTTCAGGCTCACTGTCAGGCGTACAGCACAGTTGCACTGCGTGTGCTGAGTTCTGTGTAAATAGGGCAGATTTCTAGCTCATTCCTTGCTGCAGCCGCAGCATCAGAAAGTCTGGAAATCAGCACATCATTGATGAAGGTCACTACATCATTGCGGCACAATAAAGCCAAGCCACCGCAAGAACAAATAGATACAAGAGCTAAAGATCAGCCTGCTGTTGCAATAAAAATAGTTAGTAATAATTTGGTCATTCATTCCACGATTGTGTGACACTGTTGTGCGTAGGTTTCTGACCATTTTGTGGTTGTCATCTCGTTTAAAACAAAAAAAAAGGCTTTCACATTCAGTGAATTGTATGGATTTGTGGTTTGTGTTCAGTGATACGTGAAAATCTGCAGAGTTAAGCTGCCAACATCACTTTTGTAGAACCATTTAACGCTTGTATCAAGAAAATAATTGGTTGAAGTTTGACTCCATATGTGGGGAGTGGAAGGTATGCTGATTAGGACTATTCATTACCAGTTTATGTTTGTCCTCACTGACTAACAATCCTCCCTTCCAGCTTGCAGTGGCTCAATTGCATTTGTAACACCTCTGTATTGGTCTACACTCTGGAGCTCCCCTTAAGCCTTGGCTCTTGCCAACCTGCGCCTAATACTTTCTGGAATTAGGTAAGTAGGATGTGTCCCTCCAGGGAGTGAGCGCACATTCCATTCCAACAATCTATCTCTGAGATTTCCATGTGTAGGTGACTTACAGGTAGAACAGAAATTGGGCATTCTTTGATCTGTTCCCTATTTGTGATTTCTGCTCTTCAGGAGCATTGAAATATCCCTTTATTTCCCTGTCATTGAAATCTAAATGCAATATATCCTGGCTGTTTTTGCTCCCTAATCCAACCTTAGGTAAAATAATTCTTTGAAGATGTGGGGGCACTGCTGGCACAGATTTATCTGCCCTAATGTTTCTCTACATTGTCGCATTCACTATATTTCAGGTGCCACTCATTAAGTGTTCAGATGTTAGAGACATTTCAATGTGGTAAGCCACTATATTAAATACAAGTTTGTTATTTATTTCAGATAATTTTCCCTTTTTCGATTAAATGCTTAATTTAGATCCATTCTATATCCTGTGATTCCACGGAATGCTTCCTGCTGTGTGTTGTTCCTAGGAATCTTGCTAGCACGGAATAACTGGCTGTGTAACATTCATCTTATTTCTGGTGAATCTCATTCTGTACTGTTACCCAACGATTAGAGGTTTATAGGAAATGGTGACTTTTTGATGTTATTGTTAGAAAAGATGTGGGAGAAGTAGGTGAAGTAATCATAGAATCCTACAGCAGAGAAAGAGACCATTCGGCCCATCGTGCCTGTGCTGGCTCTTATTCAACTAGTCCCACTCCCTCCCTCTTTCCCCATAGCCCTGCACATTTGTTTAGTAGAAGGTGCTCTGGTCACTGGAGACAACTGATCTCAACGTGGACACTGGTGAGAGAGGATAGCAGGAGGACAAAGGGAAGGAATGAAAATCATCCTGAACCATCTTCACATCTAGCAGCTGGTTACAGAGTGGGAGCAGAGCACCTCCCAACACTCATGACAAAGGAATGGTGTAGGGTGACCGAAGAAAAGCATGTCTAGTGAAAGTTGAGAAACTGAGAATGTTTCTGTGTTGGACGACTGTAGCCTTGACAAGGTGTGTGCTGTCTCTGAAATCCAACTGTTTCAGACGCTCGCTCTCGCTATCAAACTTGGTGCAAGGCTGTTTGGATTTAATTCTCCCTGTTTGAAAAGCTTTGCATTCCAAAGTTTATGTTGTTAGTTGCAGTGCATCATCTACGTGTTCTCATTTCTGATTTACAAAGGCTCCTTTATGTTCGGTTCAGTGTCACGTGGATTGTCTGGCACTAGGGGTTGATAGTGTGTTGTGGGACCAGTGTATAGTTCTTGCTAGCAGAGTCACGTGCCAGAGTATTACTGGAGTAAATTCTGTTTTTTTGTGGGAGTTTGTGTGGCACATCTTTCTGCAAGCTTTGCTCCACAAAAATGGGTGCGTTTCAAATATAACTCCCGGCTCAGCTTACATGGAAGCAGTGTCTGTGTGCACCAACAAGTAAGTGAAGCATAGAAATGGAGTAGCAATGATAAGCAGAATGTATCTAAGAAGTACATGACATGATGTATATAACATGAAGTTACATGGCACAGTCTGTATGAATTACAAGGCATGATGTATGTTATGTACATGGTACAAAGTATAATAACAGTCCTTGTATTTGATACAGCGCCTTATCACGTCTTCGAGATGTCTCAAAAGCACTTCACGGAATACACTGTAAAGTGAATTGACTGTATATTTTGTATGTGAAATACATTGTACAATGTATATGAAGTCCAGGATATGATGTAAATGAGTGCAAACAATTTATTTATTCAATTTGTTCTCAAAATTTCAGATTTATTCAAGGGATCTTACGTCCCTATGAGGTCTCTGAGGGGATTCATCCTCTACTGTATAAAAAAAGCCAACGTCTAAATCTGCACCAGATTTTTTTGCAATGCATCATTCCATGAAATGAGCCCCGGATTTCATTGGTATGACCTAACATCACACTCTGATCATTGTGTTATTCTTCAAAAAGATTAAGTATAAATATTCCAAACTCCCACCACACAACTGGTTAATCTGATACTGACCCACATGCAGTAAGGAATCTAATGCACCACTTTCCCATTTATCAGAGATAGGAGCAATGATTTCCCCATCTCAGCAGCATTCTCTGGTAAAATTATGCACAATCTGAAAACACACCTCGGCTAAAGCTGTCTTAGAACCACTTGTTATAATAGTAATAATAATCCTTTCATTTGATACAGCGCCTTATCACGTCTTCGAAACATCTAAAAGCGCTTCACAGAATATACTGTAAAGTGAATTGACTGTATATTTTGTGGGCGAAACACGGCAGCCAATTGCGCACAGCAGTGGATTGAGTGACCAAATTATTATTTATTTTTTGAAGGGATTATTCCCCCGGAAAAGCGATCTGCCAATCAACTAACATTAGGGATCCTACTTACTGCTATGTAAACAGAGGCGTGTGGAGTAAGGAAACTTGCCTAAGATTTTGTACTGCCCAGGAACCGAACCCGGGTCTTTTCGCTTACGAGGCGAGTGCTCTAACCAGTACGCTACAGGATTCCAAAGAATGCATCCAAGGGGCTGCCCTTTGCCTTTTGCGCCTGTGGGATAAATAGTAGGAGTACATTTGGTGTCCAAGAGAGCTCAGAAGCAGGTTTCAAATCATAGATGTGACATCATATCCCAGCACTGCATGACACGGGCTCCAAATATATGGTTTAAATTAGTGGGTTGTAAAATGGTGATTACTAGACGTATAAACAGTGCACCACTCTCAGACCCTAGCAGCAATTAAACCTTGTGCCAATGCACACAGAAACTGTCTGTATTTGTTGAATCCTTGATTTGATGAAGCCCCCAACCTGTTCCTCGATTTATTCATGAATAGTGAAATGGTATCAGTAGGCAACATCCATTTAGTTCCTTGTTTGTTTACCAGCGGAGCAATAGAATTGGAGCTTTATTTATGTTTTACATAGTGTTAAAGATGCAGTTATCATCATCAGCCATGAGCAAAAAAGAAATAGGTTGCCTTGATGTGTAAGATTAGAAACACAAAGCGATCTGTTGTCAAACACTGTGAAACATTGCCCTTTGGTCCTACACGCCCAGATCCGAGAGACATTCTGTATTCGGGTGAACATGGGTGTAGGACTGAAGTTCAGAGAAAGCGGAGCAGAGGATAAAGAACACTTGTAACATGTCGCTTTCCCTCCTTTTGGAACCTGGACACCACAGTGTGATTGGAAGGTAGGTGGCTTTTGACAGTCGGTCACTCAGCTCGGGCTGCCTCCCCAGCACAGCGAGGTTGGTTCAGGATGTTATGATTATAACCTGAATGAAAATGTACCAAGGCATCTGTCTAGGCTTTGATTACTGATTACTTTGTGCACTGAGAGTGGTAGCATTTCTGGTCTTGTATTTGTGACACCTGACTGTTCAGCACTTTGGGACGTCCTCCCGACGTGAAAGGAGCTCTATAAATGTAATTTTGTTGTTGCCATTCACTTGTCAGCTCACAGAGATCACTCATATGAATGCTGTATTTTTTTGTTAACAGCTGGGAACAGGCTGCTTCCGGAATTTACACCATAGAGTAAGCGTTTCAGAGAGCTTCGGAAAGAGGTTATCTTCTGCCATTCGCCCACACAATACACAGTCACTACACTTCACACTGTATCCTGTGAAGCGCTTTAAGACGTCTCAAAGACATGATAAGGCACTGAATCAAATGCGCGAATTATTATTGTAAATCTGTGACAACCCCCAATGTATGCCACAGTTGAGCAACAACAACAACAACAACTTGGATTTATATAGCGCCCTCCACGCCGGACAGCATCTCAGAGCGCTTTACAGTAATGGATCCTAGGACCGAGCCAGAGGGAGGGGGAGGAAGGTGACCAAAGGCACGATCGAAAATAAAGGTCTTCAGCAGAGACCTGAAAATGGGAAGGGGGTAGCAAGACAAAGGGAGTGAGGAAGGCAGTGTTTTGGGAAGGACGTGCCTAGGAACATTAAGTATGCAAGAAGAAAATAGAGTGAAGCAACAAACTCTTTGCAGCTTAAAGAAAATTTAGGAGTTGAGCATCTCTTTGTGAAATGAATTGACTTCCCTTTTCAGGGGCAGTTTTAGTTTTCTTTGATGTTAGAGTGCTGTTCTGAGTGAGAGGTTGTGCTGACAGTTTAGAGGGTGCTTGGTTTGATCCCGTCATTTATTGGCATTTGCACTGAAACTTCACAGTGCTAGGGGGAGGGATGGTCTCCATCCATACAGGCATTTCCATGGAGTTTTCTTACCCCTTTGTTCCCCACAGCTTTCACGAACAAGAGCTGTGCCTTTGAGCAGAGGCCACACTGAAATCAGCAGACTGCCGCTTTCTCACGGAGCTTGATACAGCACCTTATTGCATTGTCGAGACGTCTCAAAGCGCTCACAGTTTACACTGTAAAGTGGAGGGACTCTTTCTTGTTAAAGCAGGAGAGTTTGCTTCCTGTTGTGTGATCCAGGGCTACTGAATCCAGTGCATTTCTGCCTGGTTCAGATTAGTTAATTCTGTACAAGCCACAGATTGAACTGGACACCTTTCAAGTTTGTTTGTTTGTATGGACCACCTTCACATAATACACTGTGACTTTCCCAACTGAGTCACCTGAAAGCTTCAGCCGATCATGTTTTTATTCAATTAAGATTAACCTGCAGATATAATTAAAGGGAGGAGATAGGCAATTTGTAAAGAACTTTCTAGTTATTTTTCTTCAATCACGATTCACACTACCTCAAGAATTTTTTTTAAAAGGGTTTATTATCCCCGGAAAAACAATCTGCCAATCGACTGACAACCTGGTTCCTACTTACTGCGAGGGGAACAGAAGTGTTTGAAGTAAGGAAACTTGCCCAACGTTTCACCCTGCCTGGGAATCAAACCCAGGTCCTCTTGCTTGCTAGGCAAGTGCTCTTTTAACTACTATGTTAAACTACTACTATGTTAAACTACTACTTTTAACTACATGTTATGTCAGATCACACTTCTTCACATCAGGGACATTACTTGAATTAGACGTCGCTTGACTTTATTTTCAAACGAAAAGGTTCTGTGTGTTTGAGACGTCCTCCCGATGTGAAATGCACCATATAAATGATTTTGTTTTGTATCTTGTATTAGCAAGTCATCTTCTTGATTCAACCCTGGATGTAGGATCAATAGCTTTACCCATCTTGACCAGGTATTCTCAGAGCGAGTGGTATCTTTTATTGAAGTATGTCATAGCTGTGTGAATGCCTGCCCCTCCCTCCCTCCCTCCCTCCATACCTTGGATTGACTATGAGGTAGAAAGCCACCCTAAAGTAGCTGATTGACACTGAGCATACGTCCAGTAAATCAGCTTTCAACAATCAGTCTTTGAACTGGTTTGACAAGCAAACTAGCCAGAATCTGTTTTTAATATTCAAAACATTATGTTATGTTAAAACCTGAACTGGGCTTTTCCATGATGGTTCAGTTGGTAAATGCGCTGCTGGGTAAAGGAGAGCTGAACTGTACACAGCAGTTCTGTCTGTCCTAGTATTGATCTCCTCTAAGCTAAATTAGCTGACCTCGACAGCCCTGAAAAATCTCACTCCCACATCAAAATCCACTGAGTATTGCCGCAAAAACGCATGTGGCCACCTGGCAATTCTCCCTCAATAATAATAATAATAATCCTTGCATTTGATATAGCGCTTTTCTCGTCTTCTAGACGTCCCAAAGAGCTTCACAGAATATACTGTAAAATGAATTGACTGTATATTTGTGGGCGAACGCGGCAGCCAATTGCACACAGCAATGTCCCACAAACAGCCGTGAATTGAAAATGACCAATTTATTAGTGTTTTTGGTTTTGGAGGGATTATTATTAGGCTCTGTGTGGAGTAAGGAAACTTGGCCAAGGTTTCGCCCTGCGACTCCACTTACTTCCCTCCCCCCAGGGAGAACAGTCACTTGTTGGAATAATAAACCTTGCAAACACCTTGTTTGGTGTAGCTTAGTGGTTAGACCGCTCGCCTCGCAATCGAGAGGACTGGGTTTGATTCCTGGGCAGAGCGAAACGCTAGACAGGGGTAATAATCCCTTCAAATTTTTTTTGTGGGACGCTGCTGTGCGCAATTGGCTACCGTGTTTCGCCCACAAAATATAAAGTCAATTCGCTTTACAGTTTCTTCTCTGAAGCGATTTGAGACATCTCAAAGATGCGATATGGCGCTATATCAAATGCAAGGATTATTATTATAATAATAAATGTTGCAAAAAGTATTGAATATTAAGCCCTGTTTGGTACTTAGCATTAAACTTTTTTTTTAACCACTGTTGTAGTGGCGGGAGAATAGATTCTCTTCTGAAAAACAACCAACTGGCTAACTGAACACATATTTGGATTTGCTGTGAGTTGCAGGCAGTGGGAGGGTTTTACGAAGAGCCCGGGGTGGGTTTGGAGAGGGGAGATAGCGCACAATTCTTTGTCACAAGCAGGTCAGCAAGGGCACGATTACACCTTGTGGAACGAACAGCTGCTAAAACACACGTCGAGCGAGCGAGCTCTGCCTCACTGCACGATCACAGCTCTGATGACAGCACCCTTGCTCTCAGCTGGGCTCAACTGATAACCGAGCCCAGAGAAAAAAAGAAGGGAAGGGGAACAAATTGATTCCTTTTGTCGTGAAGTGAGTCAGGATATAAGGGTAGTGGTCTGAGCCACAGCTTGGTCAGTTGGTGTGTTCTGCCGCACAGCAAACGTTTACTGGATTGAGTTATAGACAGAAGGAATTTGGAAGTGATAAGAATGGGGAGTGTTACCAGCGATTCCCCTGGGCAGAGCAGTCGCCGTACATCTCGGGACAGCAGTCATATTGACTATCGCCTACTCAAGCGAGATTATCACCACAGGTACAGCCAATCAATCACTGGGACTCAGTTAACAATTACCGTCTGGGGTGTCGGGCATGTGAGTTTCTGAATTTTTATTGTCATTGACAATAATAATACTTGCATTTGATATAGCTTGTTGTCACATTGTGTTGAGATGTCTCAAAGAGCTTCACATGATTTACTGTAAAGTGTAGTGACTGTGTGTTTGTTCTTTGTTTTGTGTTTGTGGCTTTGACACAGTAGAGTGAGTTGATGTAAATTTAAAAGGGAGTAACTGCTGTCAGCAAACTGATATGACATCTCTCCAAGATTGATAATGTTAAAGCAGTCAGTGAAGTTTCTGAAAAGCCTGGAAACAAATAGGCAGCTACAGCACATGACCCTCATCAGGTTCTCTGCTCTTCAGACTCCAGGAACTCTTCAGGTGAAGTTCCCAATGGTTTATTAATAGTTATTAATATTATTAATAGTTCCTCACCCGGGAAGACATGTAGTTTCAGTTTATTCAGTGAAAGTGGCTGTTCATGTCAAGCAAAACAGATTCCATTCAGTCATTGGTAGTGTTTCAAAAACAGACGTGGAGTGGGTGATTCAGACAGTTGTTTGTGTTGCAAAGCACACATTACGCTGCAGGCTGCCTTCAGTGAATCAGGGAATCTTCATCAGATACGCATTGCACATCCCCCTTGCACGATAGGAAATTTTGTTTTCCTCAAACAGTCACACTTTAACAGCTCCTGGATACTTTTTAACAGCAAATGCAATCGTGCGAGACAAATCAGTAATGAGCAGTGACGGGCTCTGGGTGTCAGACACTTTTAGGGGGAAAAAGTGGTGTAACAGGAATTAAACCTGTATAGAAACACTTTGCCTCCAAGTGACCAGACCATACACAAGTTTATAGCTGGAGGAGAGGATGCCTAGTGCTGGGAGGTGATCTGCTTTTTATAATAATAATCCTTGCATTTGATTTGAGATGTCTCAAAGTGCTTCACAGGATATATTGTAAGGTGAATTGAATGTATATTTTGTGTGAAACCCTGTAGCCAATTGGGCACAGCAGTGTCCCACAAACAGTCTTGGATTGAGTGATACAATTTTTATTTGAGGGATTATTGCACTCGGAAAGCGATCTGCCAATCGACTAACAACCGGGGTTCTACTTATTGCGAGGTAAACAGGGGCGTGTGGAGTAAGGAAACTTGCCCAACATTTCGACCGGGTGGGAATCAAACCCAGGTCCTCTCGCTTGTGAGGCGAGTACTCTAACTACTACTCTGTAGGACTCCAGAGATTACTGCCCAGCAGCAAACACCACCCCCCCACCCCACAACGCTTTGGTCGCAGTGCAGGAAGGCATTACTGAATTGTACGCGAGGTGAAGAATCTTCCATTGTAGTGTTGTCTCTGATGCTTTGACTACACAGCAGCCAACAATCTTCGGAACCAGCGGGGAGGAGCGGTATGATCCTCTGATGCAGATGAACTCTCCTTAGAGTTCACCCGTTGCCTGCCGGTGCAGGGGTGAGTGCCTCCTTTGAGGGAATGTCAGGACCATGAGCACAAATCAGATGCTTCAACACCGGTGCGTTATAACCATGTGTCTCCTGCATCTTAATAGTACAGCCTCTCAGCTTCCCCGCTCGTGTGTTTCAGGGGTTTGTGTGTTGCTGATAGATTCTTTGTACTTCGTTTTGCAGAGTGTTTGTCAACAGGAGTCTGGGGCTGGAGAAGATCAAATGTTTCGGGTTTGACATGGACTACACTCTGGCAGGTAAGGACCCGACCCCCTTTCAAAACATTTAGCAGCAGGATTCATGCTTTCTGCTTCACTGCTTAACGTACACAGAAAAATGCTCAAGTTTTGCAGTAAGCACTAGAGTTGTGATTTAACAAAAGAGGTTACATTTGAGAAATCGTAAGAAAAAATAATAATAATTTGGTCACTCAATCCAGGGCTGTTTGTGGGGCACTGCTGTGCACAATCGGCTGTCTCGTTTGGCCCACAAAAAACACAGTCACTACACTTTACAGTGTATTCTGAGAAGCGTTTTGAGACGTCGCAATGGCGTAATAACGTGCTGCATTATTCACCTTGCTTCCTCCCTTTCCCCCTTCAAGGCCGGTCTCGAAACCTTTCTCTTTGACCGTGCCTTCAGCTCCCCTCTCGACTCTCTACCCCCTCCTCGCTCCCTCCCTTCCCTCCCCTCACCCTGACCATTCACCCCCTGCTTGGGTCCCGACCCAACTATCCAGCGCCTTGTGACGTCCTCCTGACGTGAAAGGCGCTCTATAAATGAAATCTTGTTGTTGTTGCATCAAATGCAAGGATTATTATTGTTATTAAATGTTTTGGAAAATTGCACTGTTATATGGAAGGCTTTTAATATTTCCCTCTGTGCTTCTGATGCTGTTCAGGTAAATATTACTGGGATAAACTGCTAATGAGCTACAGATGTTAATTTACGGTTCTGCTTCACAGTGTACAATTCCCCTGAGTATGAAGAGCTGGGATTTCAACTGATGATAAAGCACTTGGTGTCGGTTGGATATCCACAGGAATTGCTCCTCTACACATATGACACCAGTTTCCCAACCAGGTAAATTGAGCACTATATAATACAGTACAGCAGCAAATATGCCTTATATACACAGCAGATTGCGGTACGGTGTATTGTGTAGTCCTGTAGCGTATTGATTAGAGCGCTCGTCTTGTAAGCAAGAGGACGCGGGTTTGTTTCCCGGGCAGGGCAAAATGTTGGGCAAGTTTCCTTGCTCCATGCACACACCTCTGTTTACCTAGCAGTAAGTAGGAACCCAGTAGTTATCCGATTGGCGGATCACGTTTCCAGGTAATAATCGCTCCCCAAAAAAATTGGTCAGTCAATGCAAGGCTGTTTGTGGGACAACACTGTGTGCAACTGGCTGCCACGTTTTTCCTACAAAGTATACAAATATACAATTCAGTTTACAGTATATTCTATGAAGCTCTTTGAGACTTCTCAATAATGTGATAATGCGCTATATCAAATGCAAGGATTATTATTATTAATTGTTATTATTACGGTTAGGATGATACGATATATATACCTATTTACACTGTACAGCCTGGCGTGTCTGCACCTTATGTACAGAGAAGAGCAGAGGTGTCAAATGTCAATTACCTAATGGCAAAACAATTTCTTATGGGAGAGATGTTCCTTTGGAAACTTCCACCACAATCCATCTCTCAGTGGAATTAATCCTAAAATGTGTGAAGGATTTAATCCATTTGGAGAATGAAGAAGACCCAGCGACTGGGATATTTTTCTTTAATCGTGACAACAGCTCCCAAAATAGGAGTTTGTTGAACCCATGTTCAGGGCATGCCCTTCAAATAATCAGTGCTGCGTACAGCTTTTGTTTGTTCAGTCATTCAAGAGGCTAATGTGTGCCAATAATGACCTCTACGTACATACCTATGTCCAGGCTGAATTCTTCATATCTCTTCCTCTGAAGTGCAGTTTAAACAAGGCTTTACGCATGTGGGACTCAACATAGGAACAGGAGGAGGTTATTCAGCCCCTCGAGCCTGTTCCACCATTCTATTAGACCATGGACTCTTTGGACTTGAGCTAAGTGTTTGATGAGCAGCACGTGTTTTGTGGCTGTGACTGTAACTGTAAGTTTTAAATAGTGTGTTTCCTCCGAGGTGCCCGGGTAAGGGACCTGCTGGGATAGGTGAAAGATTCTGTTAAGAGGGAGAGAGAGCAGTCAGAGATCATGGTTTGTTTGAGAACCAATGACAAAGGAAGTAGTAGGGGACAATTGAGGAGTTAGGTTCAAGATTGCAAGGGTATTTATCACTGGATTGACACTCCAGTCCAGTGCTGGGGTAGCACTGCACTGTCTGAGGTGCCGTCCTTCGAATGAGACATTAAACCGAGCTTCCATCTGCCTGTTCAGATCACGTAGCACGAGGAGGGAGTTTGTCCCGGTTCCTGGCCAATAATCCAATTGATGATAAAAAAAAGTGGTCAGTTCGCTTTATAGCTGTTTGTGGGTCATGGCTGTACACAAATTGGCTGCTGTATTTCCCCACACTTTACATAGTCACATTTTATAGTAAAATCCTATGAAGCTTCTGAGATGACGCAATGAAGTGCTACAATCAAATACAAGGATTGTTATTATAATAAAGAGTTGATTCTTAAAGGGTTTGGGGAAAGAGCAGGGCAATGAGATAAGAGCAGACAACGCAACACCGGTAAATGGTCCTGCAGCTTAGTAGTTAGAGCACTCGCCTTGCAAGTGAGAGGATCTGGGTTCGGTTCCCCGGGCAGGGCGAAACCTGAGGCAAATTTCCTTACTCCACATGCCTCTGGTTACCTAACAGTAAGTAGGAACCCAGTTGTTAGGTGATTGTCCTCTGTTCACATGCCTGTGGGACACTACTGTGCACAATTAGCTGCCATGTTTCGCCCACAAAATACACAGTCAATCCACTTTACAGTATATTCTGTGAAGCGTTTTGAGACATCTCAAAATCATGATAAGGCACTATATTAAATGCAAGTATTATTATTAATAATCCTCTGGGCAGAGGTTTCTTTGATTGTAACTATAACGTGCAAATCAATTTGTTTTTCTTACTAAAATATGATTAGCTGCAGTCAACATAAAAATAAGTGAATTCAACTGTGCGAGCCATCTCTGGGTGATCATGTACTTTTCTCATACGCACTTCCTTCTATGGGTAGATCCTTTCTCAGTTTCAGGATATGTGATTTAGAGTGGGTAATATAAACCAGAGTCCCACTCCTAATGACTTTACTGCTAGCAGCAGATAAAATGGCCATTAGGAATATCACTGGACACTTCATCAGGTGGTTTATGATCCTTATCTTGCTCTGATGCTGGGAAATTCAGGAGGTCTAACATTCCTGTTGCCTCCCGTCCTTCAGATGAGACTTTAGACCTCACTCCCTGTCTGCCTGTTCAGCTGGACGTTAAAGATCGCCCGCAGCGCTATTTAAAAAGAGACGGGAGTTTCTCTCTCCCGTTGTCCTGGCCAACAATCACCCCCAAATAAAAAAAATTGGTCAATCACTCCATGGCTATTTGTGGGATGTTGCTGTGTGCAACTGACTGCTGTGTCGTGACTGCTCACGTAATATACAGCCACCATATTTTACAGTATATTCAGTGAAGCGCTTTGAGAGGTCTCAACAATGTGATAAGGTGCTATATCAAATGCAAGGATTATTGTTATTAATATAGGAAGCAGGAGACTAGTAACCTGTGCAGAAACGCAGTGATAATTTTGGCATATAATAATAATCCTTATATATGGTATAGCACCTTTCATGTCGCAAGGACATCTCAAAGCACTTCACAGGTTGAACTGTAAAGTTCATTGACTGGGTGTTTTGTGGGAAAAGTGGCAGCCGATTTGCACACAGCAATAAACCATAAACCACCATGAAGTGAATCACCATGAAACCTGCATAGAGACGGAGAAAGCGAGAGATGTTTTTAAAAAAAAGGGTTGAAAATCTTTCAATAAAATGCTGATGCAGTCAAATGTTATCAGCTGTGGAATCCATCGACAGCTATTCATTCTGTCCGTATTTCTATTTTAAACAATGATTGAGCAACAGCCCATTGAGATAAGTCGCCAACAAAATGCAAAATTCAAACTAAAAGTCACGTAAACTAATCTGTTAATGATGTTTTCCTACCCTTTTCAGTCAAAACATTGACCACAAGATAATATATTTTTTTTTGGTCAGCCGAGTGACTGATATGCGGAACCCAACACCATTGCTTAAGAGTCTCCAAACCAAACTGAGATTTCCATACATCCCAACTATACAAAGAAATCCCAGGGAGAGATTGTTCAATTTGAAAAGGGTGTTTGCTAGCAAATGCACAGTCATTACACTTCACCATAAAATCCTGTGAAGTGCTCTCTTCAAGACATTTCGACAACAGGACGCTGTATCAAAAGGGAGGAATATTATTCCTCCTCGAATAATATTATTCTCCTCGACAATTGCCTAAAGTCACTTCCCTCCTCTCCCTCCCCCTGGCTTGGTCTCCAGCTCCATTTTGTGTTGTGCTCCAAGATGCAACATCCAAGGGCACTATATAAACGTACGGTCTTGTTTCTTGCTGTTTAACATTGAGACTGTTCTTTCTCTCCAGAGGGCTGGTGGTCGACACTGTGTATGGAAACCTTCTGAAGGTCGACTCTCATGGAAACATCCTGGTCTGCGCACATGGTTTCCATTTCCTCAAGGGGTAGGTCTCTCTGTCGTCACTAACTCTTTGTTGGACACGATCTTCCATTCTTACTGTTGCCACTTTGACATATTCACTCTTTGAACGTGTTGTTCAGTTTCAATAGGAATAGGAGGAGGACATTTATTATTATTTTTTTGAAGGGTTATTACCCCCAGAAAAGCAATCTGCCAATGGACTAAAAAGCGGGTTCCTTCTTACTGCTCGGTAAACCGAGGTGTGCGTGTGTGTGGAGTAAGGAAACTATGCCGTGGGGACCAACCTTTCGCCCTGACCCGCCCGGGAATCAAACCCGGGTCCTCTCGCTTGTTGTTCATGTTGCCAATCGGAGCCAGCCCAGAGTTTCTTTATCAAACAGAAGCTTGTGATGACATTTGCCCCCTAATCCTCTGGTATATAAATAGTTGATTCTCAAGCTCCAAGCATCAGATTCTGTGCATGGTTGCGGTTCAAGTCATTAACTGGCCTCATCATTCACTGTTCCCAGTCAGTCAGCCTTGGCTGCGCTTATACCTTTAATGCCTTCCGAAGAATTGCAAAGATCAAAAGAATCAAGTGGAATAGTCAGGAAAGAATGTGGAGAGTAAGGAGCAGGGTAAACCCTACTCACAGGGCTGTGATACACTGATCCATTCTCAGCCATTGTCTCATCCCGTTCAGCTCCTGTTAAATCGGGATCCTGCTACAAATAGCCAGCAGATTCCTTTTTTTCTGTCGGGGAAAACTTCACCACTTTAAAAAAATTATTTCAAAAAATCCAGAATGAACAAGTATAGTACAGTGCGGAGAAAGATTACTCCCGCTTCTAAGGAAATGCACAAAATGTCTTTTAACCTTCATCTAAAAGAAGATTTTGTTTTCCACTAATCACAGAGGTATTTATTCAGTGAGTTGCCCCCCCCCCCACACTAACATGGGTACTCCATTCAAATCCCCCCTGCTCTAGTACACAGTATGCCACATGTACGTCTTGCGGACGGATTGCTTCTGGAGATCAGAAGCACGAGAAAGCTGTTCACTCTCAAAGAAAGGACCCATTCAATAATAATAGTTTGGTCACTCAATCCACAACTGTTTGTGGGGACATTGCTGTGCGCAATTGGCTGCTGGGTTTTGTCCACAGAATGTACACTCCAATTTACGGTATAGTCTGTGAGGCACTCTAAGACGTCTGGAAGGAAGATGTGATAAAGCACTATATCAAATCCAAGGATTATTTTTTCTTTTTCAGAGTGCGTCTTATAAACATACGTCTTGTTTGTTTTAATACTAGAGATTTGGGGAGAAATTCCACCTTATAAGAACTACAGAAAATCAACGTCAAGTCCAGGCTAAAGTTAACAATTTGCGACATAAAGAGAGTAAATATAGAGCCACATGGAATTTCTCCCCCGAAGGTTAGCAATGAGAATGTTAAAATGTTCCTTGTTTTTGGTACAAATATGTCAGACCAGATTGCCTTGTTCGGTTCACTCGCCTCACTTTATCTCTCTCTTGCTTAACCCAATGCTGAAAATAATCTGCACCTGTCGGTGCTGAGTGTGTGCACACTGCCTGCTGAGTGACTCCCCCAAAATCTCCACTGCTCACTCAGTGACACAAAGTAGAATTCGAGACATTTACGCAAGTGCAGGACATTTTGAGCTTGATGCAATCCGATTACTGTCTGATAACCTCCAGCAGCTCTGGGCAGGAGAACAGACAGACCCACATGTCAGTCAATCTCTGGAGTGCGAGCCCAGAGATCTTACAGTGTAGTCACAGGGTCATTGTGGAGTCTTGTAGTGTAGTGGTTAGAGCACTTGCCTCGCAAGCGAGAGGACCCGGGTTTAATTCCCGACCAGGGCGAAACCTTAGGCATGTTTCATTACTTACACACGCCTCTGTTTACCAAGCAGTAAGCAGGAACCCAGCTGCTGTGGGGATGCCGTGTGTCAGTCTCCAGGTGTTTGTGAGGATGCTGTGCCAGTGTGTTTATCACTTGTGTATTTTTATCTACTCGGTGAGCAGACAACAGCTATTGTTAAACTCCAGTGAGTGACAGAATCAGCAACTGCTGATACAGAGCCAGTGGCTATCGCATAGCACAATGCGGAGAAAGATTACTCCCGCTTCTAAGGAAATGCACAAAATGTCTTTTAACCTTCATCTAAAAGAAGATTTTGTTTTCCACTAGTCACAGAGGTATTTATTCAGTGCGTTGCCCCCCACCCCAACGCTAACATGGGCACTCCATTCAAATCCCCCCCTGCTCTTGTGGACAATGTTGCACATGTATGTCTGAGAAGTCTGTGTGTTGAGGTCTGGCTGTTGCTTTGCTCAGCGTCCACCCAAACCTGGGTTGAGTACTGTGGTACAGCACTGTGTAAAATACATGGTCAAATGTGCAAGAGGTGGAGCAACAGCACCAAATTGCATTTACACAGCGCCTTTCATGTTGGGAGGACATCTCAAAGCACTGGACCATCAGGGATTTGGTGGTTGGGATCAGGAGGGGTGGAGGACGAGAGGGTGGGGGTTCAAGGGTGACTCAAGGCGCAGTCGAAGATGAGGTGAGATGGTGTTCCAGAGGGTGGGGGCAGAGAGTCTGAAGGTCTGACCGCTGAGGGGACGTGGAGCAACCCAGAGTCTGCTGAGCAAACCTCAAATGGTTATGTTAAGGAACATTTGATAATGACCAGCACGGGGCAGCATATGTGTCGGTTCCAACCCTGAGCCCAACCTTAGTCAGTCTTTGAGAGAGGGAGAGATTCCATTCCCTGTGTTACAACCCAACCTGCCTGTCACCTGCTTTTCTTGTTTTCCTTCAGAGCAGAAATCATTGACCAGTATCCCAACAAATTCATCCAGAGAGACGACATGGAACGATTTTACATCCTCAACACTCTCTTCAACCTCGCAGGTGAGTGTTGTGGAATTACACAGTTGGGATCAGTTTGAGGTTGAGGAAATGGCTTGCCAACCGCAGATCTGGGACAGCTATTGTAGAGATGGCTTTACCGATTCTTCCTTAACTCTTTGTTTTTATTGCAGAAACGTATCTCTACGCCTGTCTTGTTGACTTCTTCACTAAGTGCTCCACATACACCAGGTAACAGTGAGGAACCTTATTCCAAGCTTCTGTTCCAAAAACTTGCTCATCACTGAAGAGACATTAAGGTCAGGGTAGCCAGGCTTCACCTGTGAACTAATCTATCTGTTACCAGAGTAAAAATTCAGCAAACTGATGGGACTGAAAACATCCCAGTTATCTGGATTGAGATCCAGCCAGGCAGAGAAGAGGAACGTCTACCTCTAATCGTCTGACTATTGGTTAGCTTTCGCAAGCGAGAGAACCCGACTTTGATTCCCTGGCTGGGTGAAAGGAGGCTATTCTTTGAAAGAGCTACCAACTAGTCCCACTCCCCCGCTCTTACACATACCCTGCACATTTTTCCTTTTAAGTAACTATCCGATTCCCTTTTGAAAGCTACAATGGAATCTGCTTCCACCACCCGTTCAGGCAGTGCATTCCAGAACATAACAGCTCTGCAACAATGCAAACAGGTCGGTTAAAGCTAAGGCTATTAACTTCAATAGTAATTGATTCTCTTTTCCTCTCTCCAGCTGTGACACAGGGTTTAAACACGGCGATCTCTTCATGTCCTATCACAACATGTTCCAGGACGTGCGAGACGCAATGGATTTCGTGCATGATTCGGTAAGTCAGGCAAGTCCCTCCTCCAGCTGGGAGTCTGACACTCTTGGAAACCCGTCACCGTTGCTTAAGAGTCTCCAAACAAAACTGCGAATTCCACGCCTCCCACCTACACATGGAAATCCCAGAGATAGATTGTTGGAATGGGATACGCACTCTCACTCTCTCCCTGGAGAGACGCATCCTGCTTACCTAATTCCGGAGAGTATACAGTGCAGGTTGTGGCGAGCCAAGGTTTAGGGGGGAGCCCAGAGTGTGCGTTGGGGTAACTGCTGGAGTCATTGATACTGAATGGTCTCATTTTTTTCAGGGAACTTTGAAAAAGAAAACACTCGAAAACATGGAGAAATACGTGATGAAGGATGTAAGTAGCTCTATCTCGACCGCTTTTCAGACATAAGCCGCCTCCTGTAAAGTGTTTTACCTTCACCACATGAACAGATAGGGGTGTGGGGATGCTGTTCATCTCTGCTAAACAAGCTGTTGACCCTCCTTGGCTTTGACCACACTGGCCATCGAGGTTTAAGGGAAGTAAATACCTGTGGTCTCTGTGTGACTGACTCCTTCTTGCTCCCCTGCAGCCTCGCCTGCCCCTGCTGCTCAGTCGAATGAATGAGGTTGCAAAGGTTTTCCTCGCGACTAACAGTGATTACTCCTACACTGACGTAAGTGTGTCACTTCTCCATCTAAATGTCACCGTCAGTGACAGATTCCTGAGCTAGTTTTCCGATTATAAATAATAATAATAATCCTTCCATTTGATACGGCGCCTTATCACGTCGTCGAGACGTCTCAAAGCCCTTCACAGAATATACTGTAAAGTGAATTGACTGTTTAATTTGTGGATGAAATGTAACAGTATAGTTGGGCACAGCAGTGTCCCACAAATAGCCACGGAGTGAGTGACCAATTTTACCGAGGGAATTGCGCGCACACACGCACAGAGCAAGGAGTCACACACACGCACAGAGCAAGGAGTCACACACACACACACACACACACAGGGCAGGGAGTCACACACACACACACACACTAACTAGTAATCACTTTTCTTTTCCAGGCTATCATGAGTTACCTGTTTGACTTCCCTCACGGGCCAAAGGTAAAGTTGTTGCAAAAATGCACAGCACTTGAGTCAGTGCAGGGGCAGCACTCACACTTAATTTCAAATAGCGCCTCATCACAGAATATACTCTAAAGTGCAGTGACTTTGTATATTGTGGACAAAACGCAGCAGCCAATTGCGCACATCAGTGTCCCACAAACAGTCGTGGATTGAGCGATCAAAAAACATTTCTGAGGGATTATTACCACCAGAAAATGATCCTCCAATAGACTAACAGCCAGAATCCTACTTACTGTTAGGTAAACCAAGGCGCGTGTGTGGAATAAGGAAACTTGACCAAGGTTTCGCTCTGCCCGGGTCCTTTCTCTGACGAGGTGAGTGCGCTAACTACTGAGCTACAGGACTCTGTTCTGAAAGTTCTGAGCTGGTTAGAAACTTGCTGTTCTCTCTTTCTCCAGCCTGGAACCGCCCACCGCAGCTGGCGTTCCTATTTTGACCTGATTGTGGTCGACACACGAAAGCCTCTATTCTTTGGTGAAGGGACCGTCCTCAGACAGGTGGATACGGTGAGTAATTCCACTACATTTTGTACTAACGACAGGCTTGCTTTGCTGTATGTGCCTTCCCTACTGTGTAACCTGTGCCATGTACCAGCCTCTTTGTCCCCACCCTTTGGAATTAAATCCCATTCGTCGTGCCCCCTCCCTCGTCTCCTTCAAGGCATGTCTCAAGACCCTCCTCTTCGACCGTGCCTTCGGTCACCCTCCCACACTCACCCTCCCTGCCCTCCAACCCTCCTGATCCCTTCGGGTCCAAATCCCTGACTGTCCAGCATCCTCCCAACGTGAGAGGCTTCGTATAAGTGTCATGTGCAGTTGTTATTGCTGTTCACCATCTCCACATGAAGACTGCCTTGTTTCTGGTGCTGAGGACTCGTGTGTGCTGCCTGTTGTTTCTGGTATACTTTGCTGAGGGCTCAGTCACAGCATCACACATTGCTGTAGGCTCCATCTCTCTGCTTCCCTCATTTACACATATCTGTTTTGGCAACAGAAACAATGGTGCTTTCAGTCTCTCCCACCACCCAACTGTAGCTCACTGGTGGCTTCCCATCAGATTCTTTATTCACTCATTTCCTCCCCATCGCACAGAGCGTTCACAGTATAATAATATAATAATAATCCTCGCATTTGATATAGTACCTTATCACGTCATTGAGACGTCTCCAAGTGCTTCACAGAATACGCTGTAAAGTGACTATGTTTTCTGGGCGAAACATGGCAACCAATTGCAAGCATCAGTGTCCGTCCCATAAGCTGCCGTGGATCGAGTGACCACATTTTTTATTTCGGTGGGAGTATTACCCCTGGAAAGCGATCTGCCAATCGACTAACAACCGGGTTCTTACTTAATGCTAGGTACCCAGAGAGGCGTGTGGGAGGAGTAAGGAAACTTGCCTAAGGCTTTGCCCTGATCCGCCCGGGACTGGGATTGAACCCAGGTCCTCTCGACAGTATCCGCACAATCTCCTTCACAGCACTTCCAGTTGTGTGAGATCAATTTCCATCCCTGATAGCAGCTGAATTTGTGGCTGCAACTCGCACTGTGATCAGATACTGATCTCCAGCAGACTGCCGGGCGGGAGGAGACATTGAACGATGAGCGATGATGGGTCCCTTTTGTGCATCTCCATTAACACTGAGTACATTCTTGAGAGAAACCAGGGAACAGTGTGTCTCTGAGCCAGGGAAACCTATGACTTGAAGGAAAAATGCACTTGCGGTTGACCACGTATGGAGCAGTCAGTCTCTTGAGTGCTTGACGCAACTTGTTCATTTGCCTGTGGTCAATGCAATGCTTCTCAGATCCCAGCGGCTACAAACAGGGTGTCAATTACACTTAGGAACAGGAGGAGGCCATTCAACCCGTCCAGCCTGTTCCGTCATTCTATGGCTGATCTGTACCTCAACTCCAATTAACCAGCCTTTGCCCCATGTCCTTTGACACTCTGATCTAACAAACATCCATCCACCTCAATCTTGAAAATGTGAATGGATCCAGCCATAATCCACAACCTTCTGGGGAGGGAGAGAGAGAGAGAGAGAGTTCCAGATTTCCACTCTCCCTTGTGTGTGTGTGTGTGTGAAAAACTCTCCTGATTTCACTCCTAAAATGCCTTAGCTCTAATTTTAACCCGATGCCCCCTTGTTCTCGATTCCCTGCTTATTTTCATTGTAAACACTAGACTTTTCCGTACAACGATCGATGGAACGTCACATTTTCATACTCTCACCAGTGATCGTATCTGATTATCACAGGTGGCTGGGAAGCTGCGCATTGGCACCTACACAGGCCCCCTGCAGCATGGCATTGTCTATTCTGGAGGTAAGAATGACAGTCCTAACAGCCTCACACTGAACCCCTGCCAACTTTGTGTCTCTGTCTGAACAAGGAATCTTACAGACTGCTGTTGAACAAGAGCCTGATTGGAATCCGCTTTCCGTGCTGTGTTACTCTGTGTAATACTTAATAATAATCATTGCATTTGTTGAGACGTCTCAAAGCGCTTCACAGAGTTTACTGTAAAGTGAATTGACTATTTTGTGGGCGAAACGCGGCACTCAATTGCGCACAGCGGCGTCCCACAAATGGGCGTAGATTTGAGGGATTATTACCCCGGAAAGCGATCCGCCATTGACTAGCAACCGGGTCCCTACTTACTGCTGGGTAAACAGAGGCGTGTGGAGTAAGGAAACTTGCCTAGGTTTTGTGAGTCAAGTGCTCTAACCACTACAACACGGGACTCTATTTGTACTGTAAAAGACTGTAAATAGACACTGGGTTCATGGTTTACATCACAAGTGGTGACAGCTTAGTGACGTACCTCTCCTTCCTGCCCTAGGTTCTTCGGATGTGGTGTGTGATCTATTGGGGGCGAAAGGCAAAGATATCCTGTACATCGGAGACCATATCTTTGGAGATATCCTGAAATCCAAGAAGCGTCAGGGCTGGAGGACGTTCCTGGTGGTGCCTGAGCTGGCCCAAGAGCTGCAGGTCTGGACAGAGAAAAGCGGTGAGTTCTCAGCCCAGGGCACCTACACTGACTCCCCTCCCATTTACTGCTGCTCTGTGGGCCATTTGGGACATTAGCAAAAGGGTAAACTATGATCTCCAGAGGGTGAAACTAGCCCGGAAAAACAGACTGAGCAACACTGACTCTCGTGTGTGGCGGTGTGTGTGTGTGGTGTGTGCACATGTGCTGGCTGATGTACAATGTGTGTGTATATTTGTTTGTTAAAGGAGAAACCTCATGTGTTCTCTCTCGATATTTCACTCTATTTGTTGGGGGGTTTTTTGCAGCTCTTTTTGAAGAACTCCGGAACCTTGACATATTTCTGGCTGAACTATACAAGTAAGTCAGAGAGTGAGAGGGCGATGAGTGCAGCTTTGGGTACAAACCTTTGCAAAATTACAAAAACCCCAAAGGTTTCACACCAGTGACTTCCCTGCCCTGAGAGAGCGGGAACTGAGGGTGTTAACTGAGTGAGTAGGAATCCGCTTGTTAGTCAATTGGCGGATCACTTTCCGGAGATAATAATCCCTCCGATAAATAAATAATAATTTGGTCACTCAATCCACAAATGTTTGTGAGACGCTGCTGTGCGCAACTGGGGGCCCCGTTTCGTCCACAAAATACACAGTCAATTCACTTTACAGTGTATCCTGTGAAGCTCTTTGAGACATCTTGAAGACATGATCAAATGCCAGGATTATTATTATTATTATTAAAGTTAACCCTGTACTTCTCCCAGCTGATTGTGAACTTTGTGACTTATTTCAGACATCTGGACAGCGGCAGCAATGAGCGTCCTGATATCAGCTCCATCCGGAGACAAATAAAGGTGAGACATCCTGTACAATGTACACACCTGTCACAGGCAAAACACCTGGTGTTTTAACTGTAAATGTTAGTGGTGTCAGCTTGGCTCAGTTGGTAAAGCTTCCATTTCTGGGTCAGAAGACTGTGGGTTCAAAGCCCCACAGTGGGACTTTAAAGTTATCCGTCCTTTGGATGAGAAGTTAAACCGAGCTCACGATCTGCCTGTTCAGGTGAACGATAAAGATACCGTGGCACTATTTGAAAAAGAAGGGAGTTTCTCCCTCTCCTGGTGTCCTGACCAACAATCCCCCAAATAAAATCAATCATTGACTTCATGGCTGTTTGTGGGGACGCTGCTGTGCGCAATTGGCTGTCGCATTTCGGCCACAAAGTACACAGTCACTACCCTTTACAGTATACCTTGTGAAGCACTTTGAGACATCTTGACGATAGGATAAGACGCTATATCAAATGTAAGGATTATTATTATTATCCCTTCACTTGCAGAAAGTGACCCACGAGATGGACATGTGCTACGGGAAGATGGGAAGCCTGTTACGCTGTGGCTCCAGACAGACCTTGTTTGCCAGCCAACTCATGCGCTACGCTGACCTGTACGCAGCTTCCTGTATGAATCTCCTCTATTACCCGTTCAGCTACCTGTTCCGTGCCCCATCCGTACTGGTACGTGAGGACGTCCGTGAGCTCTATATCCTCTCTGTGAAAATATCCCCAGTCACTAACAATCTCCCCAGTAAGGTTAATTTGGTCACTCAACCAATGACTGTTTGTAGGACACTGCTGTGCGCAATTGGCTGCTGCTTCCCCCCCCACCCCCCACCAAAATATACAGCATTTGTCCATCTCAGTCTACTTCTCTTCCCTATATCCTCCACGAATACACAGTCACTACACTTTACCGAAAACTCTGAATCCCTTTGAGATGTTTTGACGTGCTAAGGCCCTGTTTCAAACACAAAGGATATTATTATTTAGTAACCCCAAGTCGTGTATTTCCAAATGTGGCCTCAAAGGTGGACAAGGCCTTCTGGACAAGGTTAAAAGACTATATTCTGACTTGGTGTCAAATGGCTTTGAGTTGCAGTCTGGTATCTGATTCTCGCTCTCTGGAAGGGCAGAAGGTATCACTATCAGTGCAGCAATGCTGACAGGACTTTCTTTTCCTTTATAGATGCCACATGAATCGACGGTTGAACACACGCCCATGGATATCAGTGACATGGAATCCCTCCTGGCTAATCACATCAACCATACCGCCACCACCAACGGGACCCATCAGGTCAGTGTCAATGTCCCCCAGGACAATGTCAGCCTCATCTCTTGTTGACAGTTACGTAGTATTTTGAAGTGTCTCCAAATTTCACTAAAATGTGTTCCTTTTCCGTTTAGAATTCCATCCCACAGTCTCTCCATCTCGCCCCTGCCCTCCCTCGCCTCCTTCAAGGCATGTCTCAAGACCTTCCTCTTCGATCACCCTCCTAGCCATGCCCTCCACACCTCGTGATCCCAACCCCCAGCTCAGGTCCAAATCCCTGACTGTTCAGTGTTTTGGGACGTCCTCCCGACGTGAGGGGCGCTGTGTATATGTAATGTGTTGGTGTTGTTGTCATGCAGAGTTCACATCATGGTTTGGTAACCCGCGTGGACATGGAGCAGCAGCAGAAGTAGAAGCGAAGGAGCCTCTCCACAGACTGACATCACTTTTGTTTTTTGGGGGAAACATCCCCTGGCTTTACAGCTCTGTCTGTCTCTTCACACAGATTTGGGAGGGTATGTCCTGAGAAAGGAAGCGTTTCCGCCTCTGATGGAAACGTCAGCCACAGAAACCGTCCCTGAGTCTGAGATTGTTACACGACAGTCAGTGGCTGAGCATTGACCTGCACTGTGCAGTCAGTCCCTCAATGGAAATCAGAGTCTCATAGAAACGGTGAAAGTTAATATGATTTTAAACTAATTAATTTCAATCCAATATTTAGCCACTAACAGTATCTTAAGCTTATGATGATCACCCAATTCAGTCAGGATTGCAGTATTTTAAACAGGTTACTATGACGTGCAATGTCCACGACTGAATTTCTTAGGATATATCTGTTCCTCATTTACATATATAGGAACAGGAGGAAGCCATTCAGCCCCTTGAGCCTGATCCACAGTCAATTCACTTTACAGTGTGTTCTGTGAAGCGCTTTGGGACGTCCTCCCGACGTGACAAGCACTATATCAAATGCAAGGATTATTATTATTATTATTATCCGCCATTTTATTAGATCATAACTGAATGGTACCTCAACTCCAATTACCTGCCTTTGCCCCATATCCCTTGACCCCAGCTCGGGTTTGAAATGCTGTACACTGTCCAGCACCTTGGGACATCCTACCGATGTGAAAGCTGCTATACAGATGTAATCTTGTTGTTGTTGATACCCTGATCTAACAAACATCTCTCCACCTCAGTCTGGACAATGTGAATGGATCCAACCATAATCCACAGCCTTTTTGGGGAGGGAGTTCCAGATTTACACTACGCTTTGGGTGAAAAACTGCCTCTTGATTTTGCTCCTAAATGGCCTCGAAATATCTAAAGTCCTCTCTGTGTCTGGAGGTGACCAGTCAGATTAAGCTGTTTTAGAAGACGATGAATAGAAGAACCAATATTCCTGGAAACATTTCACTCAACTCCACCTGTCACTGAGGCCATAGAATGGTGGGAATTCAGCCCATCAAGTCCTCATCAGCTCTCAGAGCAAACTATAAGTTCAGTCACACTTGCCCTGCCCTTCCCCCATCCTGTCTCAAGCCTCTGACGCTCAAATACCTGCCGACTTCCCTTGTGAATCCCACAATGGACACTGCCCGGCCCCATTTCACCAGCAATACTTACAATCTCCCCAACAAGGCAATCACCATTCACACAATCATCCTGATACTGAACCTACAACCTGTGAATCTTGTGAAACTGCCAACCATCAGTCAATGAAACCTGGTTCCACCACACTTTCATTCAAAATAATGATAGTATAAAGCCCTGATTTGTGATTTTACTACAGAAAGCTTTCAAAATTCCTTCTTTCCTCTTGTGTAGTGGCCTCGCTGACATGGTCTCGTGACATATTTTGCCATTTAATAAACAGACTTCACCAAACTTAACAGCCAGAGGAAATTCTCCCACCCCGTCATTTACACATACCAAGTGGCCTTATCCACTTTGAGTTCAGCTCAGAATTGACGTCCATCCAGTAGGAAAGTTTATCAGCCCACTAACGTCTCATGTTCCCTGGCATCTGTTGCCATATCAGTGAAAGGAAAATTGAGTGCTCCCTTTGTGGTTCATTTTAACAAGAACTCCAGGTGTCAACCATCTTGTGTTGTGGTTACTACACTGCCAGCGACACCCTGCACCAGTTCAAGTACTAATTTATCTACACAGAAAAGCAAGTTTCCAAGTGATTTGCTAAGATTCTCAGCCTCTTCGCCTGAATGATGGACTGACACTATCTACCAGTGAGATAATGAAGCAATACTTCAGATATTACACAGATGTTAGCCGGAGCTTGGCATCGCCGTGCAAGACAGTGGTTTGGAGATTGGTAACAGTTTGATGTCCTGAATAATGTATCTGTACTTTGCTACGTGTGTGTGTACTGGAATTTCTGTCATTACTATTTGCTGTATAAAAAAGAAAATAAAGCCTTTTCTCATTTTATTTCACTCTGAAAGAAAAACATTTTCAAATACGCTTCACTTTCAGACTGTGCTCTGACTGTCTGTGCCTCAACCGGTGCCGACATTCGCTGCTGTGTTGACTTACACACAGTCACTGCACTTCGCAGTAAATCCCGTGAAGCGCTTATGAGGCATTTTGAATGACAGACTCACTACAATAAAATAATAATAATAATAATCCTTTGCATTTGGTACAGAGCCTCGCGGCGCTTCGACTGTGACGTCTAAAGTGAATTGCCTGTGTTTTGTGGGGATTATTATTATTATTATTATTATTAGAGCAGCAGTGAGAGAGGCGCTGCCGTGTGCACAGAGCGCCAGTGGGGGGCGCAGCTGCTCCACCACTGATCACAGAGCCGGGAGAACGGTCTCAGACATGCGCAGTGCGACTGCAATGAGGCCGGGGCCCGCATGCGCACTGCGCGCTGTCAGGCGGGCGGATGGACAAGGACGCATGCGCACTGGTGCCGTGCGGTGGCGGTGGCGATGGGGCTGAGCGCGGGGCCGCTCGCGCTGTGGCTGCTGCTGCAGTTCGGCTGCTCGCGGGCGCTGTACTTCCACATCGGGGAGACCGAGAAAAAGTGCTTCATAGAAGAGATTCCTGACGAGACCATGGTGATCGGTGAGGGGGGAGGGGAGGGAGGGGGAGTGGGGGGTGAGGGGGAGTGTGAGGGGGGGAGGAGTGGGGGGGGGGGGGGGGGGGGGGGGGGGGGGGAGAGGGAGGGTGAGTGGGGGGTGAGGGGGGAGTGAGTGGAGGGTGAGGGGGGAGTGAGGGGGGTGAGGGGGGAGTGAGTGGGGGGTGAGGGTGAGGGGGGAGTGAGGGTGAGGGGGGTCTCAGGCCCTGGGGCTGAGGGCGGCCCTGTGATTGGCCGCCGCCCTCCTCGGGTCAAATCATCGCAGCCAATCAGCGAGTGAAGAATCAGCTTTAGTGACCAATCACAGCCGCTTCTCCCGTCACCGCGGCCAATCCCGGGCCTCAAACCCCCCAATGTCTCTGTGACCCCAATGCCTCTCTCTCTCTCTCTCTCTCTGTGTGGCCAATGTGACCCCAATGCCTCTCTCTCTCTGTGGACCTTCTGCCCAGTGTGTGTCCACCTTGGTGCGGGCTGTGGGGCAATGTCCCTCGCGGTCGGTCGGTCGGTCGGTGTGTGTGTTCAATGCTGTTGAAGTGCAGGTCAGAGAGCAATGTTTGACATTACCCCCTTATCTGCTCTTAGCTGTGTACTGATTGGACCTGTCTTTGTGTCTGTCGGCTATGTTCCTTTGCCGCCATCTCTCTGGTTTGATTCGCAGTGAGTGAGCGTACAGTACAGTATTTCCTTTCTGTTTCAGGTAATTACAGGACTCAGCTATGGGATAAAAAGGTAGAGGCTTTTCTCCCCTCCACGCCTGGGCTAGGGATGCACGTGGAAGTCCGAGACCCTGACACAAAGGTAGGGAACCATCCACTGTGCACATCTGCCGCAGAAACGCGTGTGAAATAGCCGTAACAGAACGCAGGTAGACTTGCCCTGGAATTGTATTTTAGACGGAAACCGGTTCGATAGATGTTCAGAAACGATTTTGATCAAATGGTGTTGAATCTTTCTGGAGTTGCTCATGTCGTCATGTGACAAACAGAAGTCGAAATATTTTCTGAGTTGGTGTCAGTGACAGTCCTCCACTATAAACAACAACAAGTGACATTTGCACACGGGAGGGAGGGGATGAGGCAAAGGGACTGTAGGATGGAGTTCCCAAGGGTGGGATATATGTGATGTGTAATATAACATATGATCTGATAACTCTAGCCAGTGAGAAGATTTCTACGGTTAAATGGGCTGAAACTTGAGCTCAGTCCTACCCCTTCTCTCGCTCTCTCGCTCAGTCACTGTACAGCGCAGTGTGAGACGTTCTCCTGTGTGAGGTTCACTAACTAAACACAAGTTGTTGTGGGTCTTTTTGCACAGGTGGTAACTTCTGAAGAAGCAACATATGGACAATGAACGACATAGTAATGTTTTCAATGCTGTGTTATTTTACAGATTATTTTATCTCGACAATATGGGTCTGAGGGCCGATTTACCTTCACGTCGCACACGCCAGGTGAACACCAGATCTGCCTGCACTCCAACTCCACAAAGATGTCCCTCTTTGCAGGTGGTAAACTGGTAAGCTGTGGGCATTGGGTACAATTAGAGCTGCTTTGCTCTTGAAGCTGGAGGTGGGCAGCGCGGACTGTCCCAGGGTATGGAGATCCTCATTGCCAGGTTTGCCTTAGTAAGGTTTTTCCCTGCCCGGGAATCGAACCCGGGTCCTCTCACTTGCGAGGCGAGGGCTCTAACCACTGAGCTACAGCACTCCACATGGTTATAGGGGGATGAAGGAGTGATTGAGCCGTGCTGTGTTATACTGTTAGTGATGATCTCTCTTTCTCTCTCTCTCTGGCTTAGCGAGTGCATCTCGATATCCAGGTGGGGGAACACGCCAACAACTATCCTGAAATCGCAGCCAAGGACAAGCTGACTGAGCTGCAGCTCCGTGTCCGGCAGCTCCTGGATCAGGTGGAACAGATTCAGAAAGAACAGAACTACCAGCGGGTGAGTGAGGGAGGGAGGGAGGGAGGGGCATTGTCAGCCACAAAGCTGCCACCACACAGACAGAATGTCTCCGCATAAAACCCTGCTCTACGCAGCCTCCTCTCCGGGCTCTTTGTGGGAGATTGCTGTGCAAATTAGCTGTCGCATTAACTTCTAAAGTACACAATCATTTCACAGTAAACCATGTCAAGGGCTCTGCTATTGCCAACCTGTGCCTAATGCTCTCCAGAATTAGGTGGCAGTCAATCCACGTTACAGTGTATCCTGTGAAGCGCTTTGAGACGTTTCAAAGACGAGATAAGGCGCTGTATCAAATGCGAGGATTATTGTTATTATCAACTTCTTGTTGGTTTGGATCCTTTTTAAACACGGTGAAGGGTCAGACACCCGATTGATTGGATGTTATTTTCTCCTCACACAGTACAGAGAGGAACGTTTCCGCTTGACCAGTGAGAGCACCAACCAGCGAGTGCTTTGGTGGTCGATCGCACAGACCATTATCCTCATCTTGACGGGAATCTGGCAAATGAAACATCTAAAGAGTTTCTTTGAGGCGAAGAAACTGGTATAAATCCCTGTGGCTGCTGTAAGAGAATATCAACACAAACCACAATCTCAATCACTGGCCTTTGTATTATACTGTGACCACATTACAACTGGGAACTGAGAATTCTTTAGTAAAGTGAAGGGAGGAGGTTTGTTAATTTGTCTTGTAATGGTCAAGCAGGGAAGAATATATTGTGGCGTATGAACATGGGTCAGTCCAGAAAACCTTTCTCACTTGCTGGGAGATGTGAGTAAATAGTTACACTGTTGTTAACAGTTCAAAGACAAAAGCTGTGATTTTCACCGTCCTTTTAAAACGATGGCACTCAGCTTTTGTTTGCACCCTTTCAGCTGTAAATTTTTTCTCCCCACAAATTACACAGGGGGTAATAATCCCTTCAAAAAAATAATAATAATTTGGTCTCTCAATCCACGACTGTTAGTGGGACACTGCTGTGCGCAATTAGCTCCCGCGTTTTAAGTCCACAAAATATAGTCAATTCACTTTAGAGTGTATCCTATGAAGCGCTTTGAGACGCCTCGAAGATGTGATCAGGCGCTATATCAAATACAAGGATTATTATTATTAAACCCTTAATAATTTGACTTGTCCCAAAAAAAGTTCATAATGTGCATTATGTTATAAATGGGTTTGTAGGTTTTAAAATGGGTGAAGTTTGCAATATTACTGGCATGTGTTCGGGTTGTTTTTAAATTGAATTGGAACAATCAAAGGTTCTTTTATGATTAAACAGGGAGTACCTCTACTTTTGATTCAAGTTAATTTCTCCACAATTGTTGGATTCCTGTAGTGGTTAGAGCATTCGCCTCGCAAGTGAGAGGACCTGGGTTTGATTCCCGAGCAAAGCGAAACCTTAGGCAAGTTTCCTTACTCCACACACACGCCTCTGTTTACCAGCAGTAAGCCGGAACCTGGTTGTTAGTTGATGGGTGGATCGCTTTTCCGGAGGTAATAAATCATTCAAAAATAAACAATAATAATTTGGTCACTTCAATCCACGACTGTGGGACACTGCTGTGTGCAATTGGCTGCTGCATTTCGTCCACAAAATCCAGTCATTCCACTTTACGGTAGATTCTGTGAAGCGCTTTTGAGATGTTTAAATGACATGATAAGGCCTATATCAAATGTGAGGATTATTATTATAAGTCTAAGAAAGCTGTAACGAAATTAACCCAAACCAACCAAAAGGGACAAATCCTTGGGAATATTCTCCTGAAAAAGGAGTGAAGAGACGGGGAAAATCTTCATCCCAAATTTCTTGTTGAAATAAGAGATTAATTTATCCGGCACTTGACACAGCCACTTTCTGCCTTCCTTCCTGAAAAGGATTGTGTGCTGTGCTGTAAGGTGCCAAACTGCTGATTAGCTGTGGCTATTTTGGGGGGATTTATCATCTTTGCACTGAGTGGGAGCAAGAAATAAAAACCTTGTAGAACATTTTCCTCTCTTTTTCTCCCCCCCCCCCCCCCCACACACACACACATACAACTTTCTTGTGATGGCGAGGTCTGTTTAACTTCTGTCACAGACCGTCCTTCTGAAGATTGCAAAACAAAAATAAAATGGCTTCCTCATTGCCAAGTTGAGGAAACATTTGCAGTTGATAGCGCAAGTCTGAGATAGCTGTACGTTCTCTTGTCTGCCTGATTGCACCTCTCTTTTTCTCTCTCTCTTTCTCTGTTCCCATGGTTTCCTCAGCCTTTGCCCAGTTTGGATGTTGTTGTAAATGACACACAGTGTAAACGAGCTTTGATATAAATGTAAAGGGTTTGGAGTGAGTTGGAAAGACATGGATGTGAGCAGCAGCTGTTGGTTCGAGACAGACCTCAAAAGTCCAGCTCGGCTGTCAGCCAGATGTCTACAACTGTGCCGGCTACGGCAATTCATTGTATCATTGGAACGTAAAGTTATTACATTGTTCAATAAAAAAAATTCTTGGAATATTAAAAGTTAACGTTCATACAGATTACAAACGCATCTGAGTTATGATGGTTCACATTACCCGGAGATCCTTAACATAGCGGTCAGAGGGTTCGCCTCACAAGCGATGTGGGTTCGATTCCCGGGCAGGTTGGAACCTTAGGCAAGTTTCCTTATTCCACACGCCTCTATTTATCTAGAATAGTTTAATTCTGTGCAGCTATGAAAGGTTTGTGGCTTCTGTGATGGATTGTTTTTGGCCCAAAGGGATAACAACAGGTTTCCTGATTTGAAATGCTTTTGTCTGCACCTCGTTCAACACAATCGTTCCCCAACGGAAAAAATGTGTAAATCAGCATGTATCGCAGATTACAGATTTCTGCCTCAACAGGTCTCACATACACTCAGTCTGGAACTCAGTGCTGCTGTCTGGCTTTACATTGCTCTACCTGAACTGTGACCCTGATCCAATGGAGTCCTGTAGTGTAGTGGTTAGACCACTCTTTGCAAACGAGAGGACCCGGGTTTGATTCCCAACAGGGAGAAACATTGGGCGTGTTTCCTTACTCCCCACACCTCTATTTACCGAGCAGTAAGAACCCGGTTGTTAGTGGATTGGCGGATCGCTTTTCCTGGGCAATAAAATACACAGTCTTACACTTGTTATACACAGTTATACACTTTATAATATAATCTGTGAAGCGCTTTGAGATGTCTAGAAGACGTGATAAGGCGCTATTATCAAATGCAAGGATTATTATTATAATTACTATCTATCCCAATCAACATCTCCTATCCTGCCATATCACAACCCCTATGAGACGCTTATATCCAAGGTCAAACAGAAGTAGATAAAAGACCGTATAAAATAAGATTCATTTCGGTTCATGTCAAAGTATGACAGGAGTTGCCTGTTCACTGTGGATCGATGGAGCTGTGAAGATTGTGCTCATTGTGCTGGAGTCCTGAAAGGGTTAAACACAGAAGCAGGTCCTTCTCTCAGTCGGTGGGAACCAGGTGAAAACAGCTTCAATCGATCAGATTGCTAATCGCCCTGTTCCGAGGGGCTGACCCAAACTCCCAGAGGTAGCGGCACAGATCAGCTTAGTTCTCTGTGTTGGTAACTTTCTCTCTCCCTCTCTCAAACCCACTGATGTTCACAGAGCAATTGCTGAGAGCTCTTCCCCCTACAATGAGCTCCAGCCGTGAAGTCTTGCGATTGTTGCTTCTCACCTTGACTCTTGTACAGAGAGGTAGTAACTATTTTTTTTTCCTTCATGGGAGTCGTGTTCTTTGAAGCTGATTATTACTTTTGCTCTCCGCTGACTGACTGGTTGGGTCGATGTGTCTCAGCAGGAGGACACAGCGAGGCTAAGATCAGGACAAGCAGCCTTGGTTTGGACGCCTTGCGAGCCAACAAGACGCTGACGGCAGAGGAAGTGATCGTCAGACTTAGCCAACGTAAGACCCTTGTTATTTTGTCTTCCATTTCAATTGTTTTTGCTCGTCCCCAAAATGCTGAACAAACAGCAAGAAAAGGCGCCCGGCAGCCACTGAGATTGGCCACTTGACAAACTTACCAGCAATTATTATCAGGGAGTCTTATTGCAAATGTGCCTGGATGAGGGAGGGAGAGAGAGGAGGGAATCAAGGGAAGGAGCGAGTCAGAGAAGCAGGGAGTCAGGGAAGGAGGAATTTAGTCCAAATTATCCAACAGTGGACCCGACCTAAAAAAAAGTTATTCAAGACCGTTGGAAAAATTCTGTTCATGTTTTGCACCAATTCTAGGTTAACTGCTTGTCCCCATTAACCAGGATGTCTTTGTGCATTTCTGTACGCGTGTGTGTGTGTGTGTGTGTGTGTGTTCAGACACTGAGACACAGGGTCTGTCCTCTTGTTTTCCTTCACTATTCAATGTCTGTCACTTGGCTGTTCTCCTCACAGGTATTTTTCGACATGAAAAGCCTTGGCGAGGGTTCCTGATCGAAGGCGACATCGTCAAACCCGTAATTTCTGCTTTTTAAAATTTCTTATTTTCTGGATCAAAATATCATCAATTTCAAAGTGTTATTGGAATCCTGTCGTGTATTAGTTAGAGCACTCGCCTCACAAGCGAGAGGATTCAATTCCCGGGCAGTGCAAAACTTTTCCTTATTCCACACGCCTCTGTTTACCTAGCAGTAAGTAGGAACCCGGTTGTTAGTCGATTGGCGGATCAAATTGTTATTATTTATTTTATTTTGACTGTGACTGATTTTGGCAAGCAGTAGTTCAATTTGGTCTAAGTCGTGGATCATTTTAAAGCTACGAGTGGAATGTGAGGTGGGTTAGGTTTCCTGTAGCCTTGTGTGATTGCACCTTAATGTTGCCTGTCTCTAGTTGCAAAGGAATACAATACTCTCTGAGCCCAGGACGTGGGAGAAGTCAGCAGATGGAACAGTGAAAATCCCCTATGAAATCTCCCAGCAGTACGGTAAGTAACTGTCGGGGGAAGCCAGCCGCACCAGGATAAAAGTTTGCGATGGTAGATGTTATTATTACAGGCTGTGGGACACCGCTGTGCGCAATTGGCTGCTGCGTTTCGCCCACAAAATACAATTTATTTTATACACTTCACAGTATATTCTGTGAAGCGCTTTGAGACGCCTCAACCACGTGATGAGGCACTGCATCAGATGCCAGGATTATCGTTATCCTTTTCCTGCAGATGAGGAGACTCGGAGCTCCATCAGCCAGGGCTTCGGGGACTTTGAGAAATTCACGTGTGTTCGGTTTGTGCCTCGCAGCGACGAGGAGGACTTCATCTCCATTCAGCCACTGCAAGGGTACGTATAGACCTGACGGGGCTAAGCTGATTGGATTCAGTCAATGCACCTAACCCTCTCCTAACAATTCTCAATGGGTCCTGGCTAAGGTGTACGGACCCTTTTGAAGCTGGACACAAGGACATACCTACAAAAGTGGCCTGGGAGAGCGAATGTGTTTTTAAAGGCAGAGGGTAGAGATTTATCAGCGTGTATTTAGGAACGAGCTGATATCCTGGTCTTCTGAAGCGATCTAAAGGCTCAACAGCAAGTTACACGTAATTTGTTGTTGTTATCCACAAAGCTCCCTCCCTCTCTTTAGCTCTAAACAATGTCTTTGCTTCAACTTCAACTCTCCGCGTCTAACTCTCAGGTGTTACTCATCTGTGGGCCGAGTTGGCGGGATGCAGCTCCTGTCACTGAAACGTCAGTGTCTGAAGAAGGGGAAAGGGGTTGTTGAACACGAACTGATGCACTCGCTTGGTTTCTGGCACGAGCACACAAGGAGTGACCGGGACAAGTTCATCAAGATCGAGTGGAAAAATGTCTGGCCCGGTAAAATCCTTGTTTTCACTTTCATCCTTTCACGTTCTGCCTGTACCCAGCCTGTAAATCCATCCTCATTTTAATTCTTCTTTAAAAAAATGTGGTCACTCAAACCCCGACTGTTTGTGGGACAACTGCTGTGGGCAATTGGCTGTCGTGTTTCGCCTGCGAAATATAGTCAATTCATAGAGCGACCACATTTTTTTTGATTTATTTCTGAAAGATGTTTCTGGTCTATTCAACTCAATAAGTGTTGCCGTTGACCGTGCCTTTCACTTCAGGTTATGAACACAACTTCTTGAAGAAACCCACCAATAATCTGAAGTCGAAATATGATTATGGCTCCATCTTGCACTACAGCAGGTAAGGACACAAGAATTTGTTGATGAAAGAAGATCAAGGTCCATCTAGTTCGCCTTCCACCAGCCTGGCAGTCGCTTGACATGTGCGGCTCTAATCATTCTTAACGAATTCTGTTGATAATTGTGATTAATTCTGTTGCCGGGAGCAGCTCGTTTTAATCCCAATGAGTAATAATTATGTTTCCATCTTAGATCTGCATTCTCCAAGAACGGGCACCCCACCCTGAAGCCACTGCTGGACACGCACGCCATAATAGGGCAACGGATCCGACTGAGTGAGATGGACCTGCTGAAGGTCAACAGGCTTTACAACTGCACAGCAGGTCATTGCCAATGTGGGGAACCCATTAGATTGACAAACTCCACTAACTCCCGCTTTCGCACAGCGGAGGGGTTTGTGTGCGAATTTCAGTTCTGTTCAATAAGTTCAGACGTGATGTTATAACCACAACGACTTGCGTCTGTTTAGACAGCGACCTTCACGTGGGGCAGAGTCTCAGAGCGCTTGACAGTGACGGAGTACGACGCTGAGCCCGGGAGAGGGAGGGAGGAAGTGACCGTAAGCACAGAACTCTCTCCTTAATCCCTCCGCCTTGCCCCCTCTCTCCCCACTTTTAAATCTCGCCTAAAGACCTTCCTTTTTTATCGTGCTTACAGCCACCTCCCTCTCCCCCATGGCTTGTTGTCAGACTCCACCACTGTTACGAGCTCTGGGACGCTACCCTGTGTGAAGGGCACTATATAAATGCAAGTTGTTGCTGTTATGGTACCTGCAATCTTTTGCCTTTTATTGAAACAGTCAACGTTTTTGTTCTTCTCTCCTCCTCCCTTCCCAAAACCCAGTAGATGATCTGTTCCTGAATGATGACAGTTCTCAGCTTGAAAATGAACAAAGCAAAGAGACTGGTGAAATGGTGAAAACGCACTCTACTATCCAGACCCCAACAAACCAGACGTCAGCAGATCTAGTTACCCCTTCAGTTCATCAGCAAAGTCAAATTACCACTGGAGCTCCTGAAAGTTTTGGTGCTACTATCTCCACAGTAGCTGAGACCTCAGTGACCTGGGAAAACCTGAGCAGCCCTGCCTCAGACAACACCTCCTCTGTGTCTTTATTCATGCAGCCCACACTTGAGGTTTCTGGCCACCAATCCGACCTGCAACTTGGGACCCTCGTTCCAATGAGATTTCCTGATCCTCTGTTGATTCCAACACAGGTCCCGTTAGTACAATCAGAACTTGCTTCTGTGGCTGTGATGAAGAGACTCACAACAGACCTGGTGACCCAACAATCACTTACACAGACGACAGCTCTATCTCTGGGGCAGAAAAAGGCACTAATGCCAGAGAGTAAGAGACCTACAACTTGCTCCAAGGTACTGGTGAGAGAGCTGGTGACAGAGGCACTAGTGATGCCCTCACAAAGTCACAAAGCTACCAGCTGGGCTGAAGTTCTACCTGGGCATCTTCGCATCCTCACACACAGCCAGGCTGAAGTGCCAACCTCCTCTCCCTCTACCACGATCGAGTCACCTACTGTCTTAACTGCAAAGAATCATCAATCTGTTAGCCTTAGCCACAGCAAACAGCCAGCCACGCATCTCCAGGCATTGGGTGGAGTATCAGCCACACCAATCCTCAGAGATGACAACCAGACGAGGATGTTAACTCTGTCTCCTCCCACCCCAACACAGCACACAAACACTCAGCCACTGCTGATACATTCACAAACTTCTGAATATGCCCAGAGTGAATTGATGCCAACTGTTCCTTCAGCCATCCCAGCAGCGGAATGATTACAAGCACGGACACCGTGCCTTCAGCCAGTCAGCCTGAGCTGAGAAACCTACCATCACAGACCTTTAGACCTGCTCATTCAGAAACATCAGCCTTGCTTCCCTCCACCCATACTGAAGTGCCATCCATGTCTCCTCCGCTCACAACTGCACATCCACAGAGTAACTTATCGAGTGTATCTGGTCCTGCCCAGGTTTACAACACTCCGAGTCTCCATGATGTTACGTCTGCTGCCCAGATAGAGTCACGAGCTGCTGTGTCCCAGGCTGCGTTGTTCCAAACCCACAATCTGAACAGTTGGTTCAGTTTAGTGTTGTCTCTGCAGAGTCCGAGATCAGTTGAGAACCAAGTGGCACCGGTTTTGCCAAATCGTCCAGAGATCCTGGTATCCTGGTTATCACCAGCCGGGCATTTCATTACAGAGACTCTGATACCAACCAGCCTCGCACTAACTGGGACTTCCACTACACAGTCCCTGGTGCCAACCAGTCTCGTGCCAACCTGCCTCCCACCATCGGAGGCATGCATTGCAGAGAGCCCTACAGTGACCAGCCTTCCACCAGCCAAGCCGTCCCTCACAGAGCCCCTTGGCACTGACCAGCCTCTCACTGTTACAGTCATCAATCACCAGGACCATGGGAGCCAATAGCTTCCACCCCGTTGAGTCTTCCGTCACAGAGACCCCAGTGCCAACTAGCCTCTCACCAGATGTGTCTCCTATTGCGAAGATCTTAGTGCCCACATATCTGCCACACGCTGAAGCTTCCATTGCAGACGTCCAGATAGAGACCAGCCTCCCACCAGCTGAAACTTCTACTACAGAGACCCCGGTGCCCACCAGTCTCGTGTCAGATGGACCTTCCTCTGTAGATGTGCTGCTGCCAATTGACATCTCACCAGCTGTGCCATCTCCTGCAGACACCCTGGTAGAGAACAGCCAACCGCCATCTGAACCGTCCATTGTTGAGAATCTGGTGCCAACCAATCTCATGTCAAATGGACCTTCCACTGCTGACGTGCTGATGCCAACTGACCTCCCACCAACTGCATCTTCTACTGCACACACCCTGGCACTGCCCAGCCTCTCACACATTGACCATTCCATTGCTGAGAGCCTCATAGTGACTGCCCTCCCACCAGCCCAGCCTTCCATCACACAGCTCCTGGCACTGACCAGCCGTCCACCAACTCGATCATCTATTGCAGAGACTCTGCTAGAAACCAGGCTCCCACTGGCTAAACCCTCCATTGCCGAGACTCTGTTACTGACCTATTCTCCCCCTCTGTCTGCGAGCAGTGATACAGCCACTCTGTCACTGATGTGGTCAGTGCACTGGAGGAAGCTGTATAAATGCTTGGATCCCGGCCCATTGCATGGTGTAGCTGTGACCTCGCCTGGTCGGGCGATGCAGCCCGATTCCCCCCGGGAACTCCTTTGTGATTTTGAACACGGCTTCTGTGATTGGGAGCAAAGCACCAGAGATGACTTTGACTGGACCCGGTGTCGTTATCACACGTCTTCATGGGAAACGGGCCCCAATGGAGACCACACAAAAGGGCAATGCAAACGCAAGGGAGGTGAGGAAACATTCCACTACTTTTACACTGGGTCACAGAGGCAAGAAAGTGCCTGACATTGCTCATGATTTCAGCAGTTATTTTATGTGCTGTGGGGAAAAAAACAGCCTCCAATTGAGTGGCGAGGGTGCTAACCACTACGCTACAGAACTCCACATGTTGTGTTGACTGAATGTGTATTTTTGTTTTGTTGTAGGTCGTTATTTGTACATAGAAGCTTCATATCCCCAACAGAGTGGGGATCGAGCAGCGCTCATTAGCCCTGTAATCAGAGGTCCGGCCTGTCTGTTGTTCTGGTACAATATGTATGGAAAACACATGGGTGAGTCTGTGTCATCTGGTTTTCATATAACCTCTCGTGATAACATAATTATAATGAATATTACATAAGAATTGCTAGATTATAGACCAAGGTCCATCTAGTTCACCTTCCACCATCCTGGCAGTCGCTTGCACAGGTCATGTCCCATTTCATTTTGTGAGCTGGGGATTCCTGTAGCTCCTTGGTTAGAGCACTCGCCTCGCAAGCGAGAGACCTGGGTTTGATTTCCGGGAGGGCGAAACGTTGGGCAAGTTTCCTTACTCCAACCGCCTCTGTTTACCTCGCAGTAAGTAGGAACTAAGTTGTTAGTTGATTGGCGGATCGCTTTTCTGGGCAGGAATAATTCCTTCAAAAATAAATTGGTCACTTAATCAAAGACTGTTTGTGGGACACTGCTGTGCGCAATTGGCTGCCGTATTTTGCCCACAGTATTTCCTGTGGAGCGCTTTGACACGTCTCGAAGACGTGATAAGGCCCTATATCAAATGCAAGATTTATTATTATTATAGATCTCATAAAGATGTTATTTGACCCTTTGGAAACTAAGGGGTTAATTAATTCCTGTTGATGGCGGATGTATAATTAGTAATTGGGTGAAAGATGGAGATTAGAGTGAATGTGTGAGAGAGAGAGAGAGAGAGACTGCTTTTATCTTTCTACAGATGTTGCTTCGTATAATTATTCTATTTAATGTTTCTACATTGACGACAGAACCACCTTCAGAGAACACCTTTAATCCCAATCTTTCCTTCAGGCTCACTAAATGTGTACAGTAAATATAAGAGTGCTGCTGACTGGTTCAGGCTGTGGTCGACTACTGGAAACCAAGGGAGAAAGTGGCACAGAGCCCAGATCGATATTCGTGAAAATCAGGAGACGTTTCAGGTAGATATCATTAGGACTGACCTGGAACTCCAACCCCTAGTCTCTTCACCTCCCTGCCTCAAGACCTATCTTGTCGACCAGCTTTTACCCCCCTCTCCCACACCCCCACCCCAAAGCTTAGGCTCCCAATCAACTGGAAGTATGAAGTGTGTTGAGACTTGATCAGTGGTCGGGCCTTCAGCCTCTCTATCCCCACTCTTTGGAACGCCATCTCAGTCCCTTCGCCTTGTCCTCTCCCTTGCTTCCTTCAAGGCCCGTCTCAAGATCCTCCTCATTGACCGCACCTTTGGTCACCCTCCCACCTCTGCCCTTCGTCCCTGCTGATTCCAACCCTCTGCTCGGGTCCAAATCCCTGACTGTCCTGACTGTTTATCAACTGAACGGTTGTAACTCTCTTACATTGCTCTTATCTTATCTGCTGATCTTTCTCCAGGTGATCATTGAAGGAGTTTTGGGTTTGAGCTATCAAAGCGATATTGCAATTGATGACGTGCAGATCTACACAGACAGTTGTGCTGAACACAGGAAGCTCCATAATGCACAGTGTGACCTGCTGCTGAACACACACAAGTAAATCCGTCTCCAGTTGGAGAAACTTTGTATGCAGACCTCACACCCACTCTGCACATATCCTGTTCAGTGGGTGTTTAACTGATACCCAACATGAGCCAAGTTTATAACAGGGTATTTTCAGGCACAAACTGTCAGGATATGTTCCACTTGGAAGAGGAGCTCTTACACTCTGTCCATGCTGATTTGCTTCGAGTTCCTGGCAGTCACAAATATTTAAAGCTCAAGTTCTACGCCATCAGTCTGACCAGACAGGTGACATCTACACTTTACAATCTCTCTGCACTCAAAAGCCATTTTGTGACGCTGATTATGTATTCAGGGTGATTAACAATAAAATCGCACAGTAAATTATGTGTTCGGACAGTTTCCCACCTTTGTTTTTCCCCGATGCCCTTCTCCTTGGTCTACCCAGCTGCAACATTCATAAAATGCAATTAATTTAAATCGTCAATAGCGAGACACCTGGGTTCAATTCCAGACAGGGTGAAACCTTGGGCAAGTTTCCTTACTCCACACCCCTGATAATAATCCCTCCAAAAACAAAACGACAATAAATTGGTCATTTTCAATCTGTCTGTGGGACACTGCTGTGCGCAATTGGCTGCTGCATTTCGCCCACAAATATATGGTCAATTCACTTTACAGTCTATTCTGTGAAGTGCTTTGAGACGTCGAGAAGACATGAAAAGCGCTATAATCAAATGCGAGGATTATTATTATTATTATTACTCTGCCACCTGTATCCTCACCTGTGCTGAACTCTGCCCCCATCGGCCCACACCTTGCCAGGGTGACTGACCGGCAGAATGGATTTTATTGCCGAATGGATGGATCTGAAGATCTGGCTCCTGCAGAACCCCCCACTCCACCTGGCGCCGAGCCGGCTCCGGCCTCCTGCACATCCCACCGTCGGCGGCCGCGCTTTTACCCCCTCCGCCTCGAGGTCCCGGACACCCTGTCTGAACCTCTCCCCTTTGCCGTCTTCGGATCACACCCGAAGACCTTCCTCGGAGCCCCTGGAGACCTCTCAAGGACATGATGGGGCGCTGTGTTTATTATTAAGCTGTTGTTGGTGGTATCTGCGTGACGCTCTGGGGGCGGGGGGTTGGTTTGCCAGAAATCTGAAGACCTTTGCACCCAAAAATCACAAAAAGTCACCCAATGTTGTGTCACTGACAGTCAGTCCAGAGACAGTGGGAGGAGAGGGCGCTGCCACTCCCCACCGCCAGGCGGCGGCAGCGCAGAGGGGCGAAGGTCGCGGCCGCCGCACGTGGAGTGAAGATGGCGGAGGAGAAGCTGCAGTTTCACGAGATGGGTCTGGACGAGAGGCTCCTCCAGGTACTGGGGCTCAGGCAGCACAGAGGGGCCCCGGGGGGAGGGGGGGGAGCGGGTCTGTGTGTGTGTGTGTGGGGGGGGGCTCTAGAGGGGTTGGAGGGCTGGCAGTGTGTGTGTGGGGGGGGGGGGCTCTAGAGGGGTTGGAGGGCTGGCAGTGTGTGTGTGTGTCTGTGCTGAGGGGAGAGGGAGGAGGAGAAGGGGTGACACTGAATGGGTTGTGTGTGTGTGTGTGGGGGTGTGTGTTGGGGAGGGTGTGTGTGGGGGGTGTGTGTGAGGGGGGTGGTGTGGGGGGGTGTGGGGGGGTGTGTGTGGGGGGGGTGTGTGTGTGGGGAGGGTGTGTGAGGGGGGTGTGTGGGGGGGTGTGTGGGGGTCTGTGTGTGAGGGGGGGGTGTGGGGGTGTGTGTGTGAGAGGGGGTGTGTGGGGGGGTGTGGGGTGGGTGTGTGTGTGGGGGTGGGGGGGTAAAGGGAAGGGACGGCAGAGTGTGTGGGGGGTGAGGGGAAGCGCCACAGCTGATTGATGGGGTGACTGACAGTGAAGGGGGTAGAGAGTGCAGTGTGTGTTTGTGGAGACCTGTTTCTCGCTGGTTAGAGCGCCCCCCAAATAATAACAATCCGGTCGCTCAATCCACGTCCGTTTGTGGGACACTGCTTTGAGCAATTAGCTGCCGCGTTTTGCCCACAAAATACGCGGTCACTACACTTTTAAAGAGTCTATTCTGTGAAACGTTTTGACACGTATCGATGATGTGTTAAGGCACTGCGTCGAATGGAAGGATTGTTATTACTATATGTTGTGCAGTCCATAGAAATTGATCCACTGAAATTGAAACACATGTGCGTTCTTCCGTTTCTCAGGCAATTGCTGACCTGGGCTGGGCACAGCCCACTTTGATCCAAGAAAAAGCTATCCCATTAGCCCTGGAGGGGAAGGATTTACTGGCCAGAGCACGGACGGGATCTGGAAAAACAGCAGCGTACGCCGTTCCCATCATCGAGCACATACTCAACGCAAAAAAGGTGAGATTGGGTCGGGGCAAATCTGGTATTCCATTC
This sequence comes from Callorhinchus milii, assembly GCF_018977255.1. Lineage (NCBI taxonomy): Eukaryota > Metazoa > Chordata > Chondrichthyes > Chimaeriformes > Callorhinchidae > Callorhinchus > Callorhinchus milii. The sequence continues at coordinate 4,164,050 of NW_024704769.1, forward strand.
ATTTTTGTACCCGTTCATCTACGTGTCTGTCTGCTTTGAAACCTTAATCTTGTGTCTCCTCAGTCAGTAAACGAGCAGATAGTTCGGGCTCTGGTGTTGGTCCCCACCAAGGAGCTGGGGCAGCAGGTGCAGCAGATGATCCGAGAGCTGACCTCGTGCTGCGCGCGGGACATTCGAGTGGCTGACGTGTCGGGACAGGCGGACGTTTCTGCACAAAAGTACGAGACGCGCACACGCGAACCAGCTACCCTTGCCTTCCAGCTCTCAATCCTGAAACTTCACTCTCTGGAACTTCCATCCCATACACCCTTCGCCTCCATCACTCCTTCAAGACCCTCTTCGTTGACTCACACTCCTACCCCCACTCTTCCTGTCCTCCACTCCCCCCCCCGACCCCAACCCCCAGCCGGGTCCAAATCCGACTGTCCAGCGCCTTGGGACGTGAAAGATGCCGTGTAAGTGTCATTTGTTGTTGTTTTAATGCTGACTGTCTTCCTTTAGGCCGCTGTTGATGGAAAAGCCTGACATTGTTGTGGGGACGCCATCACGTATCCAAACACACCTCCAGCTGAATAACCTGGACTTGCGGAGTTCTCTTGCGATGCTGGTGATCGATGAGGCTGACCTGCTCTTCTCCTTTGGCTTTGAGAGCGACTTGAAGCAGCTGTTGGGGTGAGAGCTTCACTTTTAACAGACTGGGCTGCTTGTTGGAAAAAATTCTATTTGTATGAAAATAAATTAGTGTGGCTGCTTTGGTGGGGAAATTATGTTCTCTTAGACCTTTCCCAATTCTCTCAGTGGTTCTCAGCTTACTGAATACGCCAGAGAATTGTAAACTAACAGTTGGATTTTATTTGGTCAGCCGAGTGTCTGACAATAGAGTATGAGTTGGGGTAAGTGCTGGATAAAGAGGTAAAGTTGAACATCCAAAGGTGGGATTTATTCACTGGTCTAACTGGGAGGGAGTTTGACAGAGACTCTTCTAAATGAGGTATTTTGTTAAAGCATTACCAAGTAACAGCAAGTTCAGACCCTCAATGAGAGAACTAGAAGCTGAGTGATCTCTCACTGCAGCTTTCTGTCTCTTCGCAGATATCTCCCCAAGATCTACCAGTCATTCCTGATGTCGGCTACGTTTAATGAGGATGTTGAAGCGTTGAAGGAGCTGGTGCTTCACAATCCGGTAAGAAATGGCAAGCTCACAATGCGCACAGCAACCTCCCACAAACCGTCATGGAGTGAGTGACCAATTTTATTTGGGGGGATTGTCGGCCAGGACACTGGGAGAGAGAGAGAGAGAAACTCCCTTCCCTTTTCGAATAGCGCTGTGTGAGATCTTTTAATGTTCATCTGAACAGGCAGGAAGGAGTTTGATGTAATATCTCATATGAAAGACGACATATCCGACAATGCAACACCCCCCCCCCAGTGCTGAATTGCAGCGTCAGCTTAGAAGTGAAGAGCCTATGACAGCACAGGACTCTGCTCAGGACTGTTTAAAAGGACGGTGTTCTCTCCCTGCAGGTGATACTGAAGCTGAAGGAGTCACAGCTCCCTGACAGTTCCCAGCTAACCCAATACCAGATCAAATGTGAAGAGGATGAGAAGTTCCTGTTGATCTACGCGCTGTTCAAACTATCTCTAGTTCGTGGAAAAACCATCCTGTTTGTCAACTCGATCGATCGCTGCTACCGCCTCAAGCTCTTCCTCGAGCAGTTCAGCATCCGGTCCTGTGTGTTGAACTCCGAGCTGCCAGTCCTCTCCAGGTAAAGTGAAGCTCACTCACTGAAACTCAATTTATGCACCAATGTGCTCATTTGAAGCTAAAACAACTGAACCTAGCGACCGCCGCCCTGTTAGGTGATTTGTAGACAGTATGATAGTTAAGGAGGAGTTTGTTGGGTTCTTTATCCGAGCCGATCCCTCCACCTTGCCCCTTCCCTCCTTCCCCATCTTCTAGTCGCAGATGAAGACTTTCCTCTTTGACTGTGCCTACGGTCACCTCTCCCCACCTCAGAGTCGTGCTCGCCACTGACGAGCGCTCTGGGACTCTGCCCTGCGTGAGGGTTGCTGTGTAAATGCAAGTTGTTGTTGTTGAGGCCTGTGATTTATTGTCTCTCCCAGGTGTCACGTGATCAGTCAGTTTAACCAGGGTTTCTACGACTACATCATCGCCACAGATGAAGAGATGCTGCTGGAAGCTGGTGCGTCCGAGGAGAAGAAGAAGAAACCAAACAAGAAAAATCCCAGCAAAGGCCAGAAGTACGAGTCTGTAAATTAACCCTGGCTAAATCGCACCGTATAACAATAATAATAATTTGATATGGCACCTTATCACGTCTTCGAGACGTCTCAAAGCTCTACACAGAATTACTGTAAACTTAATTGATTACATATTTTGTAGGTGCAACGCAGCAGCCGATTGGGCACAGCAGTGTGTTTTGGGGATAGATTAGCTTTAAGATTGATTTTCCAAGATGGAGTCCTGTAGTTTAGTGGTTAGAGCACTTGCCTCGCAAATGAGAGGACCTGGCTTTGATTCCCGGGCAGAGCAAAACATTGAGCAAGTTTGCTTACTCCACACACCTCTGTTTACCTAGCAGTATATTCTATGAAGTGCTTTGAGACATGTCAATGACCTGATAAGGCGCTATATCAAATGCAAGAATTGTTGTTATCACTATTATAAGGTAGTGTATTTCCTGAGGCCAGTGTTAACCTGAGTTTGTGCTCTTTTGCTTCAGAGCGAAGGATAAGGAGTATGGTGTCTCCAGGGGGATAGATTTCCAAAACGTATCCAATGTTATTAACTTTGACTTCCCAACCACAGTGGACTCATACATCCATCGTGTTGGCAGGTGAGCTTTCAGTATAGATTAGCCCTTATCTAATAGAGTGGAGGAACAGGCTCGAGGGGCTGAATGGCCTCCTCCTGTTCCTGTGTTGTAGAGACGTGTCTGCCGTTTGTGCCAGCAAGGCCACACAGGAAAGAAGTTGCTATTGGCTTCTGATCAGATTTGTTCCTGTAGGACGGCCCGTGCAGACTGCCAGGGAACAGCCCTGACCTTTGTGTCACACACAGAGTTACCACTACTGCAAGAAGTGGAGAATGCGCTAACTGGAGGTCAGTACTCGACAACAACAACAACTTACATTTGTAGAGCGCTCTTCACGCAGCGCCCCAGAGCGCTTGGGAGCAATGGAACCATTGAAATACTCACAGCAATAGAACAATAATACTACGTGCATTTGATATAACGCCTTATCACATCTTCGAGTCTCAAAGCGTTTCACAGCGAACCATAGTGACACTATATTTGTGGGCGAAAGGTGGCAGCCAATTGCACACAGCAGTGTCCCACAAACAGTCGTGGATTGAGGGACCAAATTATTTTATAGTATTTTTTTTTGAAGGGATTATTACCCCCGAAAAAGTGATCCGCCAATTGACTAATAATTATTGTATGTAAATCCTGGGGGCAGAACTGTATATTTTCCTGTTGCTGTTGGCAGCTGTTATTATGATGCTCTCACTTTCCTCAGTGGGCCTCGGTGTATGATACAATGTGCTCTGGGTTTAATGCTTAATATTTTGCTTTCATAGAGAATCTGGACTGTGCTCTGAAACCATACAAGTTCCACATGGAGGAGATCAATGGCTTGAGTTACAGGTGTCAGGTAATAATAATCCTTGCATTTGATATAGCGCCTTATCACGTCTTTGAGACGTCTTAAATCACTGCACAGGATACACTGCAAAGTGAATAGATGGTGTATTTTGTGGATGAGGTAGGATGAATGGAATTGACAGTAGTGGAGGAAAATGCTGTAAAGATTCTTCAAACTGAGTTTGATTTGTTTTAAACTTTGTGAGAAAATGTGCGTGGTTTATTTCGTAGAAAGCTTGTCCAACATCTTGTTGATGTGTGTGACGAGGTGCATGTGTGTTCAGTCTTATGGTTTGAGGCTGTGTAAGTGACTGAGCTGCTATTATTGCCAGGAAACCACAAGTGTGTGTGTGTGTGTGTGTATGTTGGGGGCTTTCCTATGCCTATATGGGAGATGGAAGGAGAGTTTGTGTTACTGATGGAACTCACTGTTTCCAGGATGCTATGCGCTCGGTTACAAAACACGCCATTAAAGAGGCTCGTCTGAAAGAGATCAAACAGGAGCTGCTAAACTCCCAGAAGCTCAAGGTGATTAATCTTGCTTTATCCCTATACACATATAATAATATTTTTGCATTTGATATAGCGCCTTATCGTGTCTTCGAAAAGTCTCAAAGCTTTTTACAGAGTATACGGTAAAGTGAATTGACTGTATATTTTGTGGGTGAAACTCGGCAGCCAATTACACACAGCAGCGTCCACAAACAATTTTATTCTGAGGAATTTTTACCTCGGGTAAACACAGATGTATGGAGTAAGGAAAGTTGCCTAAGTTACTCACGTTACTTGTTTTGTAGCCCATGATTTAATCACACGAGGAAGCTAAGATGGTGTAAAGGCTGAGAGAGAAAGTGTCCTAACCGATGGCATTTCCTTTTCCAGACCTACTTTGAAGATAACCCCCGTGACTTCCAGTTACTGAGGCACGACAAGCCCCTGCACCCGGCCATCGTCAAACCCCACATGAAGAACGTGCCCGAATACCTGAGTGAGTGGGCTGCACAGTTCACTAGTGACAGGAAGGGTTAACTTTTCAGACTATACATTTAATCCATGGGACACTATGGTACTGATAGCAGCCTCCACCTCCATCCAACACATGGATCATCGCAGTAGAGTCTGACACGATATGAACGGCACCAGCAGAGGTCACTAGAAGCCAGTAAGGAATCATAAGAATTTGCTGGACAAATTCCACCGTCCTGGCAGTCGTTTGAACATCTCATGTCCCAAACTATACACTGTATCCCCAGATATTGTTTCCTAACAGAAATCTATCTCATTTGTTCCTGAAAGAATCCTTTTCAAGTATGACTCTAATTGCAGATTAAAGGCGGATAAATCATACCAACTCGAGCTACCAACACCAGTGTTCACCGCGGTTCAGTACAGATCCTAGCTAAACCTGCAAACCTCTGGCAGGTACATGGCTCAGTGCCGTACCAATACAGTGCCTTTACTTATTGAACCATCAACAGTTTTATGGGGACAATGTTTTGATCCGGAACAAATAATTTTTTCTATTATTTTTAACCGCTGGAACCTGGGAAGTTCAATACATCCAGATTGACTTACACTCTCAGGCCAGTCCAAAGCCCTGCCTTCAATGCAGCTGCTGTAACTCATGTGTTCTGGTTTCCTATATAAAAAGGCCCGTTTTCTCACTGTATATCTTTCCCTGTTTACTGAAGCTGTTGTTTATTCTGTAGTGATTTGTAACGGCTTGTCCCGAGCTAACCTGGTTATATTTTAAACCTCTCCAGTTCCCCCGACACTGCGGAGAATCTCCTCTACCCTGATCCACAGGAGACGGCACATGAGAGGCATGGCTTCGGGCAGAAACAACAAGGGAACGCACAAGGTTAGCAAACTGCCATCTACACCAGCTGACGGGAACGGCAGCGATCTTACTGAAACGGTGTCAGTTAGTCACCCCAGGGGTCCCGAGTAAAAACATTTTTAATTGAAACTTTCAAATCCCAAGTGAACTACCTACAAATTATTATTATTATTTATTTTTAAGTTATTATTCCCCCTGGAAAAGCGATCCGCCAATTGACCAACAACCGGGTTCCTACTTACTGCTAGGTAAACGGTTCACTTCACAGGATATACTCCGAAGTATATAAAGTATACAAAGACTGTATATTGTGTTTCACGTGCAATTCATTAGTATCCCAGAGGTGAATACTTGACGTTACGAGCCCGGAAAGAGTACTCCCACCATAGTTCTGTTTGGAATGTTGGCACATCCCACAGAGGTACATGGAGGAGACGGAGCAGTTTATCTGGTGTCGGTTATGTAAATAACTGATGTATAAATGTGTTGTTTTCTTTTTAACTTTTAGCTTCTAACCAACCAGAACCCATTAAAGAATTTCAAATACACGGGGAAGAAGATACAGGGCAGGAAACCACAGGGCAAGAAGACACATTAAAAGAAGCGAGCGACAAATAGACTCTGCTATGAGAAACCAGATTATATTTACATTTTACAACGGTCTGACTGAGAGATGTAAACCCAAACTCTTCCGAACCAACTGGGATTCTCAGAGACGTTTCTTTGACATGGCTCCTCTGTTATCTGAAGCGTTTGTAATTCCCTATACAGTACCAGAAGACGCTGATGCTGGAATATATTATCTCCTGGTATGTATTTATACTGTAAAATAGCATAAATATCGATTTAGCCTGTGTGAGCTTCATGCGATTTATTCTCAACCGTTTCTTAAAAGAATAATGGTGTATAACTGTGATTGATTATTGTAGAAATCTATCCAATTCTCTCTGGCCATTTTTGCATTACAAAACCAGTGACTTCAACGTACAGCAAAATCCCAAGAAGGATTTTTTGACAAAGAGATAGTGCTTTGCACCAAATGCAAGGGTTTTATTGTATGGGGTGTTTTGTATGGCGCAATTTGGATTAAGGGCAAACATTTTCCATGATCACTGATGGGTATAGATCCAAAGAACTCCACTGAACTCCTTTATATACAGCCGCACGTTATACGTCGGACTGGAATGCTGTCGTCTTTTGAGAGACTTCAAGTCCTGAGACTGAGTGAATGCCTCTATCACTGTGTTGTCACAGCAGTTGCCTGGGGCTAACAGTGATATTTACCGACAATTTTGTGTGAGGGAATCGATACTGACTGCAGTTCTGTAGTTTAACTGGTCTGTCAGATTTTCAGATTGATATTTTGATAATTTTTTAAGCCTTGAGTCATTGGATAATGAATTATTTACGATATAAACAGATCAAAATGAATTTTCCATCCCATGCTCAATATGTTCTAGAGCACATTCTTGATTGACGTTTTACTGCTCTGCTTTGTCCCAGTGAAAGTCCTATTGACACACAAATATGAGCATTGATAGAAATTGTGCAGATGTCATCTCTGGACTTTCACTGTGTCATTAATTGATCAGTGCAGTCATTTTAATGCAAGGTCTGTAGCACTGCTTCCTTAAGCATGTAAGAATTTGCTGGGTAAAGAGGACTAAGGTCCATGCAATTCACCTTCCACCATCCTGGCAATCGCTTGACATGTCATGTCCCAAGCTATATTTCTTCAGCGAAATGATCACACAAGTACTGCCACGTTTAATAGTGGACAAAATACATAGTCAATTCACTTTACAGTATATTCTGTGAAGCGCTTTGAGACATCTCTAAGGTTTTGATTATTATAAATGTTGCCTAGCACAGTAAAGGGAAGCTATTTGTGCAGGATAAACATAATATTTTTTGAGCACTGTAGCAGTGCCCTTGAAAATGCCATAAACAGGAGCTCACTGAGATAGCTTAGAAACTGCAGATTCAGCTAAGGCTGTGTGTGTATGTTTAATCAGATAGTTAATGTTCAAAGGGCATCCAAAATCTGAATGGAGGCAGGGATTGCAACAACAACACAAAATTACACTTATAAAGCACCTTTCACGTCGGGAGGACATCCCAAGGCGCTGGACAGTTAGGGGTCAGGGCCCGAGCATGGGGGAGGGCTGGTGGAGGGGCGAGGGAAGGCAGAGAGGTGGGAAGGTGACCAAAGGCACGATCGAAGAGGAGGGTCTTGAGATCGGCCTTGAAGGAGGCAAAGGAGGAAGCGAGGCGAAGGGTGTGTGGGATGGAGTTCCAGAGTGTGGGGGCAGAGAGGCTGAAAACCCGGCCACCGATGGTAGGGCGGGTCAGGCGGGAAACATGGAGCAGGCCGGAGCCCGCTAAATAGGTTGGTAGGGAGTCAGCAGGTCAGAGAGGTAGGAGGGGGCAAGATTAGATTGCAGAGTTAAATAAGAATTTGTTCTTGGATTTGCATTTGATACAGCACCTTATCACGTCTTTGAGGCGTTTCAAAGCGCTTCACAGAATATACTGTAAAGTCAATTGACCTGTGTATTTTATAGACAAAATGCAGCAGTCAGTTGTTCACAGAGGGGTCCCACAAACAGTCGTGGATTAAGCGACCAAATTATTAGAAAGCCTGTTGCAGCAAATATTGTGAATTATTATACATGAATTCATATTATCGGCACGATAAATTAGAGTTTCTAAGATACACACTACGTCTGCCTATGTGTTACTGGTTTGTGCCTAGCTCTATACAATTGTACTTTGTCCTGGACTGAAATTATGCATTATCTCGCGTGGATCAGCTTCTAATCCCAGTCAGTGTTGAATTTTGAAGTTTCAGCTGCGGTTGCATAGAGAGGCTAAATCCCAAGTGTTAGGGAGGGTAAAACTAGCCAACGTTCCTACTCCCGGTCCCATTAATGGTGGTGCACATGTGGCTGGGTGAGAAGAGGCCAGGCACAGTGGAGTGTCCTGCCAATACTCACTGCCATGGTTTGCACAGGAACAAAACCAGAGGACAAGCAATTTCTGTGGAACCACTTCCAGTACGAGGAGTCTGAAGGACCAGTCGAGGTACATGCCACTGAGGTGGAAAAACGAACATAATTGACACTTTACATTTTATTTTGACTCCCCGGCAAGGCACAACCTTACCTTAGGCAACACGATAAAGTAATAATTCATTAGAATGCATTAGAATATACAGCACAGAAACAGGCCATTTGGCCCAACTGGTCTGTGCCGGTGTTTAGGCTCCACAACAATTCACAACTGTTTGTGGGACACTGCTGTGAGCAATTGGCTGCCGCGTTCCACCCACAAAATACACAATCAATCCACTTTACTGTATATTTTGTGAATCGCTTTGAGATTTATAAGGCGCTATATCAAATGCAAGGATTATTATTTTTTACCGAATCATTGTTCCTGGCAAGTGTAGATAGTTACCAGTAAATATGTGATTCTAACTTCCCTGTTGGCTCAGTTAGTAACAAACCAACTAAGGTGAAACAAGCCCAACAGGTAATTTCCTAGGTTTGACCCCTGAACTTGTACTGAAACTATCTGAACCAGAGCAGCAGGAAGCTGATATGAATGGCATCAGTTTTCTGAGTTACAGGATTATTTTAATACCAAAAGATCAAAATTAATACAACAGTTCACTTTAAAAAAAAACGTTTTCAAGCAGGACATGGAACTATTTCACAATTGTCTTCACAATTGTTTGTTTAAAGTTAAATATTTAGAGATATATTGGGGGATATTGCCTCTCTCTCTCTCCCCACACAAAAGGATATAGATTATGATTGGATCCATTCAAATTTTCAAGACTGAGGTGGATAGATGTTTGTTAGGTCAGGGTATCAAGGGATATGGGGCAAAGGTGGGTAATTGGAGTTGACATACACTATGATCTAATAGAATGGTGGAACAGGTTCAAAGGGCTGAATGGCCTCCTCCTGTTGCTATCTTCCTATTCAGGAAAGCTGATTGAACGGGTGCTGTGCTGAGCAGAGATGGGTGGTGGCAGTAGTTATATAAGACCTTTATGTCCAGTTACTAATAAATATCTGGCAAACGACAGCACGTATTTTTAGTCATTATCAAGCTATAAATATATAAAAGAATAACAGGTCTATAAAATCAGGTCCTGGAATTCAGAGCATCTGTGAGTTGCTTCATATGGGTGTGAATTATATTGGGTGTGAGTTGCATTCAATTGGAAACTGATCTATGTCAGAAATGTTACGTAAACAAGAAAGGGATGTGAACAATGTGAATTTGGGGATAATTTTGCATAGGAGGGGAATGACATTCCTACAGGAACCCAAACTTGGAAAATAGTTCCACACATCCTGACATTTAAGTACTCAAATATAATCAAATACTTGAATTATCCTTTCACTGAAGGTTCACTGAGATTGGATGCCAAGAGTTCACTTACTCTCGTTTCCTATTTATTTTTTTGCTTTCACCACAATTTTCTATTCTTAAAAAGTTGCAGTGACTATGACAATATGTGATATAGTTACGAGGATATGTGGGGGATGTTACATTGAGTTGATTTTGGCACCTTAGTTTAATGATGTAGTGCTCAGATTACAGTTATCTCACTGAATCTTTATTGGCGTAATTGTTTACTCTGTAATTTAAGATTCGTGGCAGCAATTTAGTCTTAATATCCACCAGCTTAGTTACTGATCCAACTGATATTGCTTGCCTCCTTTTGCTATACTTTCTTATTTTTTAAATAAACGTTTGACCTGGCCTTTCCCTTAACCTATAGCATCTTAGTCGAAGCCTGGCAATGAAACTCACAACACAAATCTGGCACCTTCTTATCAGTTATCACGTAAGTATTGATGGAGGTGGTGACGTATTTAGCTGCTGAATCATTAGGGAGTCATAAAAAATTAAGGTAAACCCAGACAGGAATATATTAGCAATTCATCCTCCCAGCGCTATCAGCCTGGCTCTGAGTCAGAAGGTTTGTGGGATCAAGTCCCAAGTCGGAGGTTTTTCTCCCCCATGTCCTGATGCCATGGAAGAGTTTGTCTACAAAATACACAGACGCTGCACTTGCGAAGCGCTTTGAGATGTTCTGTGGGCATGTTGTCTGCCTGTTCAGGTGGACGTTAAAAGATCTCATGGCACTATTGGAGAAGAGAAGAGAGTTTCTCTCTCTCTCTCTCTTCCCCTCTCTCTCTCTCATTCCCCCGGTGTCCTGCCCGACCATGCCCCCCCCAAAGTAAAACTGCTCGCACGATCCGTGGCTAGTTTGTGGGGCGTTTCGCCCAACGAAAAGACGATGGTGTTTTCGCGAGTATATTTGTAAAGAGTCTATTCACTTTGTGGTCTGTCCCGTGAACAACAACAACAAGACTGCATTTATAGAGCGCCTTTCACGTCAGGAGGACGTCCCGAGGCGCCGGACAGTTGGGTCGGGACCCGAGCAGTGGGGGGAAATGGTCAGGGTGAGGGGAGGGGAGGGAGGGAGCGAGGAGGGGGGAAATGGTCAGGGTGAGGGGGGGGAAGGGAGGGAACGAGGAGGGGGTAGAGAGTCGAGAGTGGAGCTGAAGGTCGAAGAGAAAGGCCTTGAGACCGGCCTTGAAGGAGGAAAGGGAGGAAGCGGCGAAGGCACTGGGGATGGAGTTCCAGAGCCTCGGGGCTGAGAGGCTGAAGGCCACCGATGGTGGGGGGCGGTTGGGGCGGGGGGTGCGGAGCCGACCGGAGCCGGAGGAGCGGAGTGGGGGGATAGGAGCGCTTTGAGACGTCTCGACGACGCGGTAAAAAAGGGGCCGTTACCAAATGCCCGGATCATTACTGTTGTTGTTGTGGTTGTGGTGGTGGTGGTCACAAACGCGCGTTTAGAGGGCGCCTTTCCCTGGAGGACGTCTCGAAGCCAACGCTAAAGGGTACGTTCAACCACAAATCCTACCTTCAGCCCAGATCGAGGGAATCGGCGACCCTGTGACCTGCAATTAAAAATTAAATTAAAATCATACAGTGCAGCAGCTGCTGCTGAAGCCCCCAAAAGTAGTCGTCGTCGTCGTCGTCATCATAAATTATACTGTGTTTAATAACGTTGCGTTTTTCACGCACCGCACCCGCGCAAACCCGCCCAATCGAGGCGCAAAAGCCGCCCCGTCTCATCTCGTGCACCGCACCCGCGCAAAGCCGCCCAATCGAGGCGTGAAAGCCGCCCCAAAAGCCGCCCCGTCTCGTGCACCGCACCCGCGCAAACCCGCCCGCCCGCCCACTGTTGGGCGTGAAAACCCACCCAATTCTCTTCCCGCCTTTGTTGGGCTGAGGGAGGGAGGGAGGGGATGCCTCGCGCACCCGGACGCCCCTCACAGTCCGCTCGCGCTCTCCGACTAACGGTCGCCCCTCGCGCCCTCCGACCAACGGTCGCCGCTCGAGCCCCCCCCGCCCCGCGCGACCAATCAGCGGCCGGTCCCGGCGGCCAATCAGCGCTCGAGCACGCACGCTAACGTCCAATCAGCGGCCGGTCCCGGCGACCAATCAGCGCTCGAGCGCGTGAACGACCAATCAGCGGCCGGCTCCTGCGGCCAATCAGCGCGGCCGAGACCCCGCGGCTGCGCGGTGAAGGGCCGGTCCTGCCGGAGGGAGGGAGCGAGGGAAGGAGCGTCGAGTGAGAGAGGCGGAGAAAAGGGCGGGAAGCGGCGGTCGTCCCTCAGGTTGTGCTGCGGCTCATTTAACGTACGGTTTTGTGAGGCCCTGACAATGGCCGTGTAGAAATATCGTGTTTATATTATTATATATATATATGGATATATAAAAATGACTAATAATAATGCGGTCACTCAGTCCATCCACTGCCACGTTTCGCCCACAAAATACACAGTCACTACACTTCACAGTGTAATCCTGATCTACCCCCCCCCCCCCCCCCGGCACCGCGTCAACTAATCCAACCTCTTACTTCAACTAATCTCGAGTTAGCGAAGTCACTTCATCAGTTCAGTTCGGGGCTGAACTGCATTTCAAATGCAATCCAAATTTACATTTATATGGCGCCTTTCGCATCGGGAGGACAACAACAACAACAACAACAACAAGATTCAATTTATAAAGCGCCTTTCACGTCAGGAGGACGTCCCAAGGACACTGAACAATAATGGCTTAGCACCTCGGCTTGGAGCGGAATCATGACTGACGGTATGGTCAAAGAAGGGGAAGCTGAGACAGATATTCCTAATACCTAACTATACCTAGACTGTGGCACATATAGTTTAAAATAATAATAATCCTCGCATTTGATATAGCGCTTTTCACGTCGGGAGGACGTCCCAAAGCGCTTCACAGAACACACTGTAAAGTGAATTGACTGTATATTTGTGGGCGAACGCGGCAGCCAATTGCGCACAGCAATGTCCCACAGACAGTCGTAGATTGAAAATGACCAATTTATTATTGTTTTTGGTTTTGGAGGGATTAATATTAGACTCTGTGTGGAGTAAGGAAACTTGCCCGAGGTTTCGCCCTCTGCCTGGAATTGAACTCAGGTCTCTCACTTGCAAAGCGAGTGCTCTAACCACTGAGCTACAGGACTCCACGTACAGGACTCCCAAAATAGAGGAAAGTAACCCTCGTATATGGAGGTTAACTAATAGAGAAGAATACATGATAAGCAGCTGAGAGGTACTATTAAAAGGCATATTTATTTGGGCCCCACCCTATAAACACAATACAAAATTGCATTTGTAAAGTGCCTGTCATGTTAGTATGACTTCCCAAGGCTGAACAGTCAGGGATTAGGAATCGAAGGGGGGGGTGGGGTGGGTGGTGGGGAGAGAGGATAGGAGGGTGGCTGAAGGCATGGTCGAAGAGGAGGGTCTTAAGGCATGCCTTGAAGGAGGCAAGGGAGGGAGTGAGGCGAAGGGAATGTGGGATGGAGTTCCAAAGGGTGGGGGCAGAGGGAATGAAGACCTGACTGATGATGATGATGATGGGTGGGCCGGGCGAGGGACATGGAGTAGGCTGGAGCCTGTGTGACTCATGGGTTGGCCTGACACTTGTTTAGTGTTATCTTACTAATTTGCGGAGTTGTTTTGCGCTCCTGTGAGGCAAACGTTGTTCAGACTGTTCACAAACTCATCAGCCACTGAGGTCGTTGGTGATGTTGCCTGGCTGCCATGATATTTAAAGCACTTTAGGTGCTCTGGCGACTTGGACTGAAGGACATTCCAGCTTGTAACACGCTTCATGGAAGTAGACTTTGCAACAATCTAACTGCAGTCCTTGACCTTGAACAGATAAAAGTTTACAGATAGTGATGAGGCAGCTTCTATCTCATGTACTTGAAGCCAGGGACCTTTAGCCAGTGATAAAGGATAACCAGGGCACAGTCAGCGCAATTGATTTGCCATCCATTCGTGCAAAAAACAAGGAAGAAACCAAGGGAATTGATTAGTAAATCTTTGACTAGAATCATTAAACTGAAAGCCAAGATTATATCATTTGGGTTCAAGAATACTGACCAGTGAAGGATATTTCCACACCCAGCAACCAATAACTTTAATATTTACCATCTACCTCAATCCCACTATTAATAGATCACGCAAAATGCACTTATATGACGAAAGTGACTCCACCCATCCAATGTGCATAAAAAGATAAGAATTGCCAGGCAAAGGAAGACCAAGGTGCATCCAGTTCGCCTTCCATCATCCTGGCAGTTGTGTCCCAAATTATATATTATTTATATATTATTAACAGAAATCTGTCTCATTTGCTTTTGAGAGAATATAATCAGTGAGACTACCCAGCCAGTTTGAGGGACATTCGCAGGCAGGGGAGAAACCTTAGACAAGTTTCCTTACTCCACACACCCCTGTTTACCTCGGCGTAAATAGGAACCCAGTTGTTAATCGATTGGTGGATTAATTGTCTGGGGGTAATAATCCCTTGAATAATTTTTTTTAAAATAATAATTTGGTCGTTCAATCCACGACTGTTTGTGGGACACTGTTGTGCGCAATTGGCTGCCACGTTTCACTCGTAAAAGATGCAGTCAATTCACTTTGCAGTGTATCCTGTGATTAGGCGCTATATCAAATGCAACAACAACAAGGTTTAATTTATAGAGCGCCTTTCACGTCGGGAGGACGTCCCAAGGTGCTGGACGGTTGGGTCGGGACCCGAGCAGGGGGGAAACGGTCAGGGTGAGGGGAGGGAAGGGAGGGAGCGAGGAGGGGGTAGAGAGGCGAGAGGGGAGCTGAAGGCACGGTCAAAGAGAAAGGTCTTGAGACCGGCCTTGAAGGAGGAAATGCAAGGATTATTATTATTGTTGTACGCAAGTGACTGCCACATTTCACTCACTGAGCAACTCACTGACTCATTGTTTAACCCACAGATTATATTGATATGAATACTGTGTATAGCTATATAAAGCTGTTAGTTATTAGAACAGAATAATCAGCATTATTTTTAATGAGAGAACTTTAACCTAGATTGAGCCTATTCGCATTGAAATGTCTCAAAGTACTTCCTTTCACAGAGAGTTATGGTCAAATCTAGTACAGTATTATTTTTGTAGGCAAGTTCGTGATCAAGGTTCTACAAACAGCTAGGAGATGAATGACCAATTTATCTGGAGGATTGTTGGCACGGACACTGTGAGACACTCCCTTCTCTTTTCAATCAGGACTTTGGGGAATTTTTAACATCCGCCTGCCTCGGTTTGTCATTTCATTCAAAAGATGGCTCCTCTGACAGTGTGAGACTCCTTCTCCCTCAGTGCTGCACTGGAGTGCAAGTTCACATGATAAGCTCAAGTCTGTGAGCTGAATTCTGATTATAGCACTTGAGCTACAACCTCTGAACCAGGAGTGAGAGGGCTGGAAACCAAGCTGACATGATCAGTTTGAGTCGTTCAATACAGATAGAGATTTAGCTTAGACACACCTCCATAAGTTAATGATAACTCCGTCTCTAAGTGTCGGCACTATGTGATTGGTTTTGTCCCATCTGACTAATCTAAATGATAAGATATGTTATAAAACCACTGTGGGGATCATTAGCAAAATCTCTGAGATCGCATTCAGTGTCTCTGAAATGTGCTGGGGATTTACTCACTACACTACCTGCCCTTTCTGTAATGGTGTGACGGTATCCTGAGGTTTCAAATCCAAACACCTCAAAAGAGGCTGCAAACAAAGTTTAAAATGATGCTGAATGTGCCCACAATTTTACTGCTTGGTCTTTTCTTAGCTGACGTAAGTGACAATGATTCTTACATTTATTTTCAGTTGTGAAGCAATACACACGGTTTTTAACAATAATAATTAACCATGCATTTGATATAGCGCTTATAACCATGAAACGTCTCAAGCGGAGTAACTGTTTGTAAGCAAACTATGTTTACCAACTAACTGTGCACAGAAGCCATTTCATCAGCACAATGAGCGTTACTCAATCTACAACTGTACAAAGATACTGAAGAGGGAGAAGTTATTCACTGAACCGTAAGGAGTCGCGTTGTATTCAATAGGGCCACGTTAGTAACTGGTTAGTCAATAAGGCGAACATCTGCTACTGCTCACGGACAACAATAAAATCTCTCACAAATTAATATATTACTTTGCATTAATTACAGTACTTCCGTGTCTATCGCTGCAAAGCTATGATTCAGATCACACGTTTTACTTGGAGACCTGATAGAAAAGAATGTTTCTCCATTTAGGAAGTCATTCTGTGCTGCAGATTGAGTGCTATGTTGCAGCAGAGCTCCACCATTGCAATCGATTACGTTCACTCTCAGTTGGAGGTAAAATTGAGGGATCACCTTTCACCCAAATCAAACAGCTTCCTGGTGTTCTATTAGTTTCTGAGTTTCAACAATCGACATTATGATAATAATCCTTGCATTTGATATAGCATCTTATCAAAACGTTGAGATGTGTCAAAGTACTTCACAGAATGTACTGTAAAGTGAATTGACTGTATTTTGTGGGTGAAATGTGGCAGCCAATTGCGCACAGCAATGTCCCACAAACAGCCGTGGATTGAGTGACCTAATTTTTTTTGTAAAGATTATTACCCCATTAAATATAATAATCAAATATAATAATATCTCAAAGTATGAACATGATTTGACAGGGCTACTGGGCTTCTTTTAGTATCTAATGAAACTCAGTCACTGATAAGAAAATAAAACTGAAAGTGTGAACTTCAGAGAACTATGATTCCAGAAAGACCCTTGTCCTTGTGTAGGTTAATGGTGAGACAAAAGATATCAAGCCAACAAATACAGCAGTGAGTGGTGCAGTCACTAAAATAAATAAAGTGATTGATAGAGTAGCTACAGAGAAACTATTTCCTCTGATGGGTGGGGAAATCCAGAACAGGGAGGGGGCTTCATCTTAAAATTAGAGCCAGGCCGTTTAAGAGTGAAATCAGGAGGCAGTTTTTCACCCAAATGCTGATGGAAATCTGGAACTCTCCCTCCCCCTAAAAGGCTGTGATTTATGGCTGAATCCATTCACATTTTAAAGACTGAGGTGGATGGATATTTGTTAGGTCAGGGTATCAAGGGAGTTGAGGTACAGATCAGCCATGATCTTATAGCATGGTGGAATAGGCTCGAGGGGCTGAATGGCCTGCTCCTGATCCTATGTTGTTGTGCTCACTGCCAAAATATATAATAATCCTTGCATTTGATACAGCGCCTTATCATGTCATCAAGATGTCTCAAAGCGCTTCATGTGACACACTACTGTAAAGTGTTTGTGTATTCTTTGAAGGCTTTTTATAACCATAAGTGTTTATGTTCTAACCTTTCTGTTTAATAGGTGACCTCTGCTACCATTCATCAGAATGGATATTGTTCCTTTTATGAGGACTGCGGCAAAAATCCAGAGGTTTCCAATGGCTTGTTGCCAGCCAGAGTACCTTGCTTGTACAATGGACCTGCCAAACACTTGACCAACCTTCAACATCTGGCCAAGCTCAGGTCTGTCTGCCCAATGCTGTACACTGGGGACAATACCCAGGCTTGCTGCTCAATGAAACAGCTTGACTCAATAGAGAAGAGCCTGTCTCTGTCCAAACCAATCTTAAGTCGCTGTCCTTCTTGTGTTGACAACTTTATAAACCTCCACTGCCAGAACACCTGCAGCCCCAACCAGAGTACGTTCATCAATGTCAGCAGGACCATTAACTTGAATGTCAGTGGTGCCATGGAAGATGTGGTGCTGGAATTCCAGTGCTTCTACAGCAAGAGGTTTGCAGACGGATCGTACAAATCTTGTGAAAATGTAAGGATACCAGCCACAGGGGGCTTTGCCATTGGTGCCATGTGTGGCAAATTTGGTGCCACTCTCTGTAACTCCCAGCGCTGGTTAGATTTCCAAGGCGACACCGGCAATGGCCTGGCACCTTTGGACATTGACTTCATTCTCATCGATAACACATCGCAAGTTCCCGCTGAGATAGTTCCTCACGATGGAAAATTCTGGAAGTGCAACGAAGCCTCAAGCCCGACAGGGAAAGCCTGTTCCTGCCAGGATTGCATCGATTCCTGTCCCCAAATCGAGCCACCCAGCCTTCCACCTGGACCCTGGCGAATCGGGAAAGTGGACGCACTTTTTGTCATCTGTGCCTTGCTCTTCATTTTCGTGCTGGTTTGCATTTTGGCTCTTATGACTCACGCCAGCATCACCAGTAAAAAAGAGAAAGTCAAAATACCTGTGCTCAGTCCCGCTGACATTAAGTGTTCTGATAAACTAGGTCTGACCACACAGCAGTATCTGGGGAACATCTTCAGGGAATGGGGCACAATGATAGCTCTGTATCCCTGGACCGTGATACTGATTTCTCTGGTGATAGTCGTGATACTTTCTGCCGGGATGGTCAAAATCACACTTACTACTGACCCTGTCGAACTGTGGTCCTCTCCAGACAGTCGTGCTCGCAGGGAGAAGGATTTCCACGATACCAATTTCAGCCCCTTTTTCCGCACGAACCAAATGATTATAACCGTGCAGAACCGCCCCAGCTACCAGTACAAATCGGTGGTTTTTGGGGAAAAGACCTTCAACGGAATCCTTTCCAAAGACATCCTACTCGAGATTCTGGATTTGCAAACTAGGATCCAGAATATCCAGGTCTGGTCTGAGAAAGCTCAGAGGAACATCAGCATTGAGGATATCTGCTATTCTCCCATGAAACCCGATAATCCCAACAGAACCGATTGCACTGTTAATAGCTTGCTGCAGTACTTCCAGAATAACAGGACCAGATTCGAGGCCACCGCAAACCAGACCATTAATGGGGAGTCTGGCATTGTAGACTGGAAAGATCATTTCCTCTATTGTGTCAAGTAGGTATACAAAATACACAGTCACTACACTAAACCGTATATTCTGTGAAGCGCTTTGAGATGTCCCAATGACGTGATAAGGCGCTATATCAAATGCAAGGATTATTATTATTAGTAGTAAATTTAAATGGAGGGGGGAAAGAGTATAGAGAAAGAAACTACCTATTAACACTGAAAACATCTCAAAGAGCATCATTTTAAATACTTTAGACACATGTAATGATTGATTTATATTACTTTATTTGAGGGATTGTTGGCCAGGATACTGGGAGAGAGAACCTCCCTTCTCTTTGAATAGTGGCATGGGATCTTAAACGTTCACCTGAACAAGGAGACGAGACTTCAGTTTGACGTCTCATCCGAAGGGCGGCACCTTTGATAATGGAACACCCCCACTCCGCACCAGTACTGCATTGGAACATCATCTTAGGCTGTGTATTCCTAAACATTAAGGATGTGTTTGTTTCCAGCTCTCCTCTGTCTTTCAAAGACATCACTGAACTGGGCCTGAGCTGTATGGCAGATTACGGGGCGCCAGTTTTCCCCTTCCTGGCTGTTGGTGGATATGATGGTAAGTGATTCTAGGAACATAGGAACAGGAATAGGCCATTCAGCCCTGCGAGCCTGTTCCGTCTTTTTTTTATATAAGTCTTATTGCCCCCGGAAAGCGATTCACCATTCGACTAACAATCTGGTTCCTACTTACTGCTTGGTAAACAGAGGCGTGTGTGTTGAGTAAGGAAACTTGCCTAAAGTTTTGCTTTGACCGGGAATCGAACCTAGAACCTCTCGCTTGTGAGGTGAGCACGCTAACCACTATGCTAAGGGACTTCTTGCTTTAACTTGGTCTTTGCTGTCTGACAGGTGAAGAATACACAGAAGCAGAAGCCCTCATTGTGACTTTCTCATTAAATAATTATGCCAGAAGTGATCCCAAATTTGAATATGTTTTACTCTGGGAACAGGAATACCTAAAGATTGTGCAGGCGTATAAAAAGAACATGTCCCGCAGCTTTGACTTCGAGTTCATGGCAGAGGTAATGTGCATTGTGTTTCAAACAGAGTTTAATGTATCAGTAACAGTTTGTTTTCATTTTAAACCCCTTTAAGATAGTGAATGGATAATCCTTACATTTGATATTTGATAAGATGCCTTTCACATTTGGACGGCTCAAAGTCCTCCATTGTCAAGTGAGGTGTCAGGTTAGAATAAGTTCCAAGTCCTGACGTGGGGCTTGAAACCATAAACTTCTGACTCAGATGCGAGAGCTACCAACTGAGAAGAGGTTTAGTCCCACAGAAGTATTGTTCCCCCAATCCCATCACTTTCCTCCATTGCAGATCTGCCAAGCTTTCCGAAGGCTCCTTTCAGTTACCAGCAAGTGGTCATTGCCAGGTGGCAAAAAGCACCAGGCTCTGAATGTTAAACTAGCTAATATCAGTCCTAGGTTGGCAAAAGCTGTGGTTTAGCTCCACTAGCAATGCCCTGATAAGCAGTAACTCGCAATGATTGACATTGATATAAGAGTTCTTCCCTTCTGTAAGCAGAGGGGGAAGCACAGTTGAAGAGCAGGGTCTTGAGATGGGTCTTGAATTTGGCAAGCGTGGGGGTGAGGCGGAGGGACTGCGGGATGGAGTTCCAGAGGGTAGGGCAGAAGGCCCGCCTGCCAATAGTGGGGCGAGTGAGACGGGGGACGTGAAGCAGGCCAGAGCCCGCTGAGCAGATGGAGCGAGCAGGATGGTAGGGGGTTAGGAGGTCACAGAGGTACGTGGGAGCAAGACCATGGAGGGCTTTGAAGGTGAGGACCAGGATCTTGAACTGTATCCTCTGTGTGATGGGAAGCCAGTGGAGTTGGGCGAGGATGGGGGTGATAGGGTCGCGGAGCCTGGTGCGGGAGAGGACGTGGGCTGCAGAGTTCAGATCTGCAGCCTATGGAGAGAGGAGTTGGGGAGGCCAACAAGCAATGAGTTTGCTTAGTCAAGGCTCGATGTAATAAAAGAGTGTATGATGGTTTTGGCAGCCTGTGGTGTGAGGCAGTGGTGGCGCCGGGCGATGTTACGGAAATGGGGGAAAGCAGAGTGGGTCATGGCACAGATGTGGGGCAGAAAGGATAGTTGAGGGTCAAACAAGACGCCAAGTTTCCGGACTGGCTTAGCAAGGTGGAGTGTGCAACCATGGATGGTGATGCTGTCAGTGCCTGAGGTGAGAAGGCGCTGATGGGAGCCATTCAGGCGAGCCTCAGTCTTGTTGACATTCAACTGAAGAAAGTTAGCTCTCATCGAGGACTTGATGTCAAACAGACGTTTTGTCAGGACAGCAGTGGTCCTGGAGTCAAGGGTGGAGGCAGAGAGGTAGAGTTGGGTGTCATCCGCATACATGTGGAAGTTGACCCCATGTCTGTGGATGATGTCACCAAGAGGGAGCATTTAGATATTGAAGAGGAGGGGACCAAGGACAAAGCCCTGAGGAACACCGCACAAGACGGTGCGGGGACTGGAGGAGAAGCTGTTTGTGGAGATAAAGCAGAGGCGGTGTGAGAGGTACGATCTGAACCAGGCAAGGACAGAGCCGTGAAGGTTGAGGTGAGAGTAGAGGCAGTGGATGAGGATAGAGTGGTCGACGTTGTCGAAGGCATCGTCAACCACTCTATCCCCCACCCTAAGTACAAAAGGTTAATCACCCACCAAATACACAGTGACTACGCTTTCCAGTATGTTCTGTGAAATCCTTTGAGACATCTCAACGATGTGATAAGGCGCTGTATCAAATAATAATACATTATTATTGATGTATTTGTTTGCTTGTAGCGATCACTGGAAGATGAGATTAACAGAACCACAGCTGAAGACCTGCCTATATTTGCCATCAGTTACCTGGTGATATTCATCTACATCACCTTGGCTCTGGGAGACTATACAAGTTGGAAACGGATCTTGGTACGTAAATCCCAACTATTTCCTCTGGTGGGTGGGGTTAATCCAGGACAAGGGGCATCATCTTAAAATTAGAGCTAGGCCATGAAATCAGGAAGCACTTTTTCATCCAAAGGCTAGTGTAACTCTGGACTTCCAGAGGGTGGGGGAAGTTGAAGCTGCAAAGGGTGTGCACTGAGCTTTTTGTGTTCAGGATTCAGTCACAGACCAATGGCACGAGACTGTGAGCAGGTGGTGGGTATTGTCTGAAGGATGGTAAATGTAAACTACAACGTACCTTACATTTTTCATTACAGATCGATTCAAAGATTACCCTGGGCCTGGGTGGAATCTGGTGGTGATACTGGCTGTGGTGTCTGCTATGGGTTTCTATGCCTATCTGGGAGTTCCCTCCTCACTCATTATCTTGGAGGTGGTGCCCTTCCTGGTACTCGCTATTGGCGCTGATAACATTTTCATATTTGTGCTCGAATATCAGGTCAGTCATAGAGACTCTCTCTCTTGTGGGTTTGCAAAGACTTCACAACAGCCTCTACACTCAATAAGCCAGAGACGAACGATTTTATAATAATACTTGCATATGCTATAGCGCCTTAGCACGTCGTTGAGAAGCCTCAATGTGCTTCACAGGATACCCTGAAAAGTGGAGTGACTGTGTATTTTGTGGGTGGAACACGGCAGCCAGTTTGATTCCCAGGCGCGGCAAAACTTTAGGCAAAATTTCCTTACTCCACACCCTTGCCTCTGTTTATCCAGCAGTAAGTAGGAACCTGGTTGTTAGTCAGTTGCCCGATCGCTTTCCAAGGATAATAATTCCTCCCCCAAAAATTGGTCATTCAATCCACAACTGTTTGTGGGACACTGCTGTGCACAATTGGCTGCCGCATTCCTCAAAATACACAGTCATGTTACCATGCAATACTGTATATCTTGTGAAGCAACATCTCAACAACGTGATAAGGCGCGACATCAAATGCAAAGATTGTTGTTATTAATAATAAATGGCCATTTCGTCAGCAGTCACCAAGCAGTCAGCGTTCAGGCAGTTTTTACAGATTTAGTTGAGCAGAGCCTCAGTGAGCAAACCGGCTCCAAACACAACGTCCAACTTCTTCACAGTCTTTCTTTGTTTAACAGAGAGACGAGAGGAAAGAAGATGAAACGAGGGAAGAACAAATTGGTCGTGTGTTGGGGAACGTCGCCCCGAGCATGCTTCTCTGCAGCATCTCAGAATCCATCTGTTTCTTCCTTGGTATGCTTTATAATAATAATAATCCTTGCATTTGATATCACACCTTATCACGTTCATTGAGACGGCTCAAAGCGCTTCACAGAATATACTGTTGAAGTGTAGTGACTGTATATTTTGTAGGTGAAAAATGGCGGCCAATTGTGCACAGCAGTGTCCCCACAAACAGCCGTGGATTGATTGACCAAATTATTAAATGTTCACGATTCAGTGTTTTGACTGGGGAAGGGTGTCGGTGGCAGAATTTTTGCGCTCGATATCTTCCTGTGTTTCTCATGTGTGATATTTAATAATAGGGAAGAAAAACTCTTACGAACAGAAGTTTGGGGAAGATGCCAACAGTTTTAATGCTAGGGCTTAAAGGGTTAAATTACGAGGACAGGTTGCGTAAACTTGGTCTGTAGTCTGTGAGTCGAGAGGGCTGGGAGCCGACCTGATCGAGGTGTATAAAATGACAAAGGGATTTGATAGGACACTATTACCTCTGGTGAGGAATCCAGAACCAGGAGCTTCACCTTAAAGTTACAGCCGTTTAGGAGTGAACTCAGGAGGGAGGGTTTCACCCGAAGGCCAATGGGAATCTGGAGCTCTCTCTCCCTCCCTCACCCAAAAGGTTGGATCTAGTCACATTTCAAGACTGAGGAGAATATCTGTTAGGTCAGGGCATCCAGGGATATGAGGCAAAGGCTGGTAATTGGACTTGAGTTACACATCAGCCACAATCTTGTAGAATGACAGAACCGGCTTGAGGGGCTGAATGGCCTCCTCCTGTTCCTATGTTTTGCAATGCTAGGCTGACACACTGTGTACTGTGTTGCTGCAGGTGCTCTGACTAAGATGCCCGCTGTCCGCACGTTTGCCCTTTATGCTGGGCTGTCCGTACTTTTGGATTTCCTGCTCCAGATCTCAATGTTTGTGGCTTTGTTCTCCCTGGATACCCGCAGACAGGAGGTGAGAACCACAGGAATTTACAGCACAGAACAAGGTCATTCAGCCCATCATGTCTGTAATCCTTTAATCCCATTTACTTGCCCTTTCCCCCCACAACCCTGTAGCTGGTACTCCCATTCCCCTCTCCCACACCCCTCTATTCCCCTCTCCCATACCCCTCTATTCCCCTCTCCCACACCCCTTTATTCCCCTCTCCCACACCCCTTTATTCCCCTCTCGTACACCTCACTATTCCCCTCTCCTACACGTACTGACCTGACCATTCCAATTTCAGTCTAACAGGTTTGATATCTGCTGCTGCGTTCAATCAAAGAACAAAAAGAAAACAAAGAAAAGTGAGGGAATTCTGATGCGCTTTATGAGGAACATTTATGCTCCTTTCCTGCTGAACTCTGTGGTTCGAATCATTGTGGTAAGCAACAAAACAAAGCATTTTTTGAGAGGACCCGGGTTCGCTTCCCGGGCGCTGGAAAACCTTAGGCAGATTTCCTTACTCCACACACACGGCTCTGGTTACCTTGCAGTAAGTAGGAACCCGATTAGGCTGTTAGTCGATTGGCGGATCACTTTCCAGAGGGTAATAAACTCTCAAAAAAAATTTTGTCACTAAATCCACAAGTGTTTGTGGGACACTGTTGTGCGCAATTTGCTGCTGCGTTTTGCCAACAAAATACAGTCAGTCCACTTTATAGTATATCCTGTGAAGCACTTTAAGACATCTCAACGATGTGATTGGGCACTATGTCAAATGCAAATTATTATTATTATTATTACTGTGACAGTTGATCTCACTGATTTCCCACCAGATGGTTGTGTTCCTCTTCATGTTCTTTGCGGGATTGTACTTTCTCTTACACGTCAAAGTGGGGTTGGATCAGCAGCTCGCCCTGCCCAAGGTGAGCACCAGCTGCTCTCAATCCTTTCTGCCTCAACACCGATCTCTGACCTCACTTTCGGGCATCTTCCCCCCCCCCACCCCTCCGTTCTTCCAAAAACCCAGTTCAGCTCCCCCCCCCCCCCCCCCCCCCCCACCAAGCTCGTATTGTCAGACAGCGGAGCTGTGTAAAACACTTTCAGGTGTTTTGTAAATTGTATTTTCCTCATAGTTAGTTATATTGAGGGATACAGCATGGATCAGGCCATTCAGCCAAGTATCTGTCACCATGTTTATATTCCCCACTTCTCCCAGACCCCTGTTTCCCACTCTCACACCCCTCTATTCCTCTCTCCCACACTCCCTCTATTCCCCTCTGCCACACGCCTTTGTTCCGCTCTCCTACACCCCTCTCCTACACCCCCGTATTCCCCTCCCTCATGTATGCAGCACGTTTCTTTAAATACCATGAAGCTTTTTGATTCAACTGCACCTCCTATCATTGAGTTTCACATTGTTACCCCCGTCTCCCCGTGAAGGTTTTTCCCTATTAGATCGATGACCAGCAGCTTATATTTATGGCCTCCTGTGCGGTGGCTGCTGGTGTATGTTCTGTGCTTACTGTGCTCTCTTTTCAGGACTCCTACATGTTGAACTACTTTTCCTACCTCTACAAGTATTTTGAAGTGGGCACGCCTGTGTACTTTGTGACCACCGCAGGCTACAACTTCTCCTCTATCGCCGGGATGAACGGCGTCTGCTCCAGTGTGGGCTGTGACAACAACTCCCTGACACAAAAAATACAGTACGCCACCGACTTCCCCCAACAGTGAGTCTTTCCCGAGTTTACTAGACTTTTCCTGAATTTTCCACCTCAAGCATGATTTGTGGAATCCTGTAGCTTGGTGGTTAGAGCGCTCGCCTCACAAGCGAGAGAATCTGGGTTTGATTACCGGGCAGGGCAAAACCTTAAGCAAGTTTCCTTCCTCTACACACACGCCTCTCTTTACCGAGCAGTAAGCAGGAACACGGTTGTTAGTCGATTGGTAAACAGCCGGGTTCCAACTTAAATCAAAGAGCTAGCACAGGCACGATGTTCTGGGCTGTAGGTTTGTATGAAGGGTAACCATCACAATGACACACGCTGTCATCCTCAGGTCTTTCATGGCCATCTCAGCTTCTTCCTGGTTGGATGACTTTATAGACTGGCTGAACCCAAACTCCCGGTGTTGTCGGCTGCACGCCTTTGGCCCCAATAAAGGTGAATTCTGCCCAGCGACCAGTGGTAAGCATTTTCAGTTTCCTTCGCGGCGTCCTGAAGCAGTTAAAGCACTCGCTTCGTAAGCGAGAGGGTCTGAGTTTGATTCCCGGGCAGGGCAAAACCTTTGGCAAATTTCCTTACTCCACGCACATACCTGTTTACCTAACAGTGAATAGAAACCCGGTTGTTGGTCGATTCCCCTCTCCTACACCCCTCTGTTCCGCTATCCCACCTATAGTTACAATCCACCCCCTGGATTTGTAAGTGTGTCTACAGGAAGCTCGACTGAAAACCGGGTCACTGACTGACCGACTCGGCTTCTGCCAATTCTTCTCTTCCTTTGTCACAGATGCAATATCGTGCCTGATCAAGTGTATGCCACAGTCCACCACCGGCATCATCAGGCCCACTGCGGAGGATTTCGAGACCTACCTGCCCTATTACCTGGCGGATATTCCCACACTGCAGTGCCCCAAGGGGTAAGTAACCTGCCCGGCTGGGTGTCTGACACACGTGCAAACCCATCACCGATGTTCAAGAGTCTCCAAACCAAGATTTCCATACCTCCCACCTACACATGGAAATCCCAGAGATAGATTGTTGGAATGGAATGTGCTCTCTCTCTCTCCCTGGAGGGACACATCCTGTTTACCTAATTCCAGAGATTATTAGGCGCAGGTTGGCAAGAGCCGAGCCATAGCAGCAAAACAGAGCATTTAAACACGAGCCCATCTCTACCCTCCTGCGAAACGTGAACTCACCCCCTCTCAGCGGGTCTCCCCGTGACAGACAGTCTCACTCACTCCCTGCTGGGAACTGCTTTCCCTTTCAGTGGCCTGGCGGCTTACGCTGATGCCGTGAATAAAGACAGCAACGGGGTCATTGTTGGTGAGTTTTTGGTAAAGATTAATAATCGTATTTTCATACAGCGCTTGTCAGGTTGAAACGTCTCAAAGCGCCTCAAAGCGTTCACTGTGAAGTGCAGTGCCTGTGTGTTTTTGTAGATTTCTAACAAAAATGTTTATTTTCCTGTTGTGATTTTTTAATGGACGGGAAAGGATTCCAGTGCAGAATCCAGCACCTGCCAGTTCATGTTCAGCCCCTCCACATCCAGGGCACTGCTCAGACACAGTACAGAGCACAGCATATCCGCTAGATTAATAATAATAATAAACCTTGCATTTGATAGCGCTTTGTCACATCGCTGAGTGTCTCCAATCGCTTCACAGATTATACTCGTAACATGTAGTGACCAATTGCACACAGCAACGTCCCACAAACAGTCATGGATTGAGTGACCACATTTTGTTTGAGGGACTATTACCCTTCTGAAAGCGATTGCTAACTGACTAACAAGCAGGTTCCTACTTACTGCTAAATAAACAGGCGAGTATGAGTGAGGAGTAAGGAAAGGTTTCATGAAGGGACTATGATGTTCTTGGTGAATGTCGGTTGTATTTGCTCGAGTTGAGGAGGTGAATGAAACATGGAAACTTACCTTCTGGTGTTTGCTCGTCCAGCCTCCAGGTTCATGGCCTACCATTCGGTTCTGGTTGACAGTCAGGAGTACACGGCCTCACTGAAGGTGGTTCGAGAACTTGCTGCCAACATTACAGCGAGCATGAGGAAGGTCCCAGGCACCGACCCCAACTTTGAAGTCTTTCCCTACTCGTGAGTTTCAGCTCCGCACCATCTCACCTGCTCACAGCACCAACATGGCTATTCTGAACCCAGAAACCTCCGGTGTGTATGTACTAACATCCATTTGTCCTGTCTGCTGAGGTAATATTCAACACATTGTTGTCTTAAAACCACTTTCTTCATGTTAGAGCACAGTTAGTCTTGTGATGTCCTCTTGACACGAAAGGCGCTCCACAAATGTAATTTTGTTGTTGGTCAGAATCTGAGGTTAATAAATAATACAATCCAGAGTCCCTCAGACTCACTCTCTTCCTCACCTCAAACAAATCTGTCTCAAGACCTACCTCTTTATCCACGCCTTCAGTCATTTTGAAAATGTGAATGGATCCAGTCATAATCCACAGCCTTTTGGAGCAAAGAAGGCAAAGATTCCCACTCACTTTTGTGTTTGTGTGAAAAACTGCCTGATTTCACTCCTAAATGGCTCTAATTTTAAGAACAATCCCACAGCGTTATTTTTGTCATTCAAAATGGTTTCCACACGGCAGAATCACCTACGTGTTTTACGAGCAATACCTGACTGTGGTGAACGAGGGGCTGTTCAATATCTGTGTGTGCCTGATCCCCACCTTCCTGGTGTGCTGTTTATTGCTGGGGATGGACCTCCGGTCAGGCTTCCTCAACCTCGTGACCATCATCATGATCATCGTGGACACTGTGGGAGTGATGACCCTCTGGAGTATTGACTACAACGCTGTCTCTCTCATCAATCTGGTCACGGTAAGGATCCATCTTGCTTTCAAATTCACTGGTACAGTGAAGGCCAAAGAGTCCTGTGTGTGTGTGTGTGTGAGAATGGGTGGGTGTGTGAGTGTGTCAGTCAGCCCACAAATCTCACACCTGCTTCAAACACTGCCCCACAAACACTGTCCTGTGTTGTAGTCTCCACTCGCGCTGCTAACCTGTCACTTTTCCCTGTGTCCCGTGACAGGCTGTGGGCATCTCTGTGGAGTTTGTGTCTCACTTAACACGCTCGTTTGCTATCAGCACTGAGCCCACGCGAGTTGAACGGGCAAAGGACGCCACAGCCACCATGGGCAGCGCGGTGAGTAGCCTGCGTGCAAACGGCAAACAGGTACCGGGTGAACAGTTCAATGTCAAACATACACTATGGAATCCTAATCTTACAATCCGATCACTTATTGGTACAAGTGCTCTGGCCCTGTTGCTCACTAACCCTCCATCACTGCCCCTCACTGACACTCTACCTCGCAAGCGAGAGGATCTGGACTTGATTCACGGGCAGGACGAAGCCTTCGGCAAGTTTCCTTACTCCACGCACACGCCTGTTTCTCCAGCAGTAAGTAGGAACATGGTTCTTAGTCGATTGGCGGATTGCATTTCCGGGGGTAATAATCCCTTAAAAAAAAACTCAATCCATGACCTTTTGTGGGACGCTGCTGTGCGCAATTGGCTGCCCTGTTTCGCCCCAAAAATAGACTCACTGCACTTTACAGCGTACCTTGTGCAGCGCTTTGAGACGTCTGAACGACGTGATAAAGCGCTGTATCAAACGCAAGTATTATTTGTATGATCTCAGCCTCAACGAAAGCCTATCGTGTTAGATGTCACGATGAGGACAGGGTATGGCAGTGATGTACATCAGTGAGGACAGGCCGTGTACAAAGCCATTGTGTAAAGCCAGTGTGTCGGTCTGTGTGTTTCCAGGTGTTTGCAGGTGTGGCCATGACAAACCTCCCTGGAGTCATCGTGTTATATTTTGCCAAAGCTCAGCTCATCCAGATTTTCTTCTTCCGCCTGAACCTGGTTATCACACTCCTGGGCTTGGTTCATGGCCTCATCTTCCTGCCCGTTCTCCTCAGCTACTTTGGTGAGTCGCTGCTCTGCGTGAGGAACGCTGCATAACTTCAGGTTCTTCTTGTTGATCGCTGCCGGTCTCTGCACGTGGAGTTAGTTACCTGATCCTGACACCGGCATTAGAACCACCCACGTCACCCCCCCATCCCCACACAGAACACTTGTTCTTGGAAACAGAGAGCCCATTGGCTATTTTGTTTGGCCCACAAAACACTCGACTTTACAGTACATCCTGTGAAGCGCTTTGAGGCGTCTCACAAAGTGATACGGCGCTGTGACAGTGCCGTGGGAAGTCCTCCCAAATGGAAAG
Source organism: Callorhinchus milii (assembly GCF_018977255.1). Lineage (NCBI taxonomy): Eukaryota > Metazoa > Chordata > Chondrichthyes > Chimaeriformes > Callorhinchidae > Callorhinchus > Callorhinchus milii. The sequence goes on from NW_024704769.1 coordinate 4,194,010, forward strand.
GTGCCGTACAAACGTAATTTTGTTGTTGTTTCAAATGCAAAGATTATTACCACTGTTATTATATTGCACCATCGGTGGTCAGGCCTTCAGCCCCTCCACCCCCACCCTTTGGAACTCCATCCCACAGTCCCTTCACCTCGACCTCTCCTTTGCCTCCTTTAAGTTCTATCTCAAGACCCTCCTCATTGACCGCGCCTTCGGTCACCCTCCTACCCTCTAGTTGTTTTTGGCACATCTTATTGTCTGAAACCTGTACGGCCTGAGTGTCAGCTCGAGTAATGCTCACAGCTGTTGTCTACTTCCTTCCAGGACCTGGTCTCAACAAAGCTGTGTTATTGCAGTTACAAAACGAGGCCGAAATGCAGGCGGAGAACCCTACAGTTAACGTGTACGCCACCATTGAATACGAGAGACCAGAACGGGAAGGGAACGACTATTCCAATGGCCTAAGGGGAGCAGATAATTTGGCCAAGTTAACAAAGGAGCGAAATACAGAAGCTGTCTTCACCTCATTCTAAACCAGGGACGGCTTTTATTCAATGCACTATTCAGTTCCCATAGCTCAGGAGGAGACACACTCCCACTATATCACAGACAGACAGACACCCACCCACTCACTCACGACACTTCCTTCGATCTTAAAACCACCCAGAACTCCAGCCTGGAAGCTGAGCAGCCCTGACAGTGTAGATATTTTTCCCCCCAATATTTGCACTTTTTAAGATGCACTGAAATGTAGCATTAAACCCAATTATGTTGTGTAAGAAATATGTTTAATCTCTCCCCAACCATCAACCCAACAGTACGCCACGACTCAACTCAGAAACTTCCCCAGAAACAGACCCTTTAAACGCCAGACAGTCATCACAGCAGCAGAACCCCATCTCTAACCTGACAGCCCGACTATGCTGAGGAGCAGAGAGCTCTGTGGGTGGGTGTGGTTCTGAGCAACAGCAAACACCAGCACTGCGGGGATCACACGCCAGTATTCCCTCAGCTGTCCGTCCTTGCTCAGTCAGGTTAGATGGCGTTAGTGTAAACTGCAGCCCCAATGCTCTCTCCTTCAATTCCTCTGCCTTTCTTCCCTTCCTTCCCCATCCTTAAATCACGCCTGAAGATCTTCCTCTTTGACCGTGCCCTACGGTCACCTCCCCGTGGCTCGGTGTCGTGCTCCGCCACTGCCAAGTGCTCTGAGGCGCCACCTCCATGTAAACGCAAATTGCTGAACCGTTCTTTAAACATTCCAAACTCCGGCTCACGACTGACTCACAAACACCGGCTAAACTATCCTTTTGAATCCACCCCCGAGTGACACACCTGTGAGGAAGTCAGGGTCTGGGTCTGACTGATATCTTTTATCACCAGAATTCACTCCCAGTATCACCCAAGTCATCGTCTTTCTAATTTACCCACTTCGGAAATCAGACAAAACGTCCCACACCACTAACTTCCCCTTATGTGACAAATACAAGGACTGTATGATTTTTGCTCTGTGCCACATGTACATGAAGATACACATGTTGCCTGACATGCGCGATTACCAATAAAGTTATGGATTTACAGTATTGACATTAGTCAAACCTTAGTATTTCACTTACTGATACCATTCTTATCTGCAGAGTTTGCTCAACCAGTTTAAAGCTTTTTTTTCCATCTGGGACATGATAGTCGGGGGCGAAACCTGGTTAGAGTTTGGGTGGGTTGTGCGTTACACGGTGCTGAAGTCAGACACCTTCCTTGACACAGGAAATGAGTCAAATCAAACGGATAAAAGGATCATTTTGCCCGGAGACCCAAATACTAAACCAAAGACCAAAAGATTAATTACGCACCTTCTGTAAGTACCTAACAGATCTCTGGCTTCTGTTTCTGTTTGGATGAAACTGAACGTTAGCCTCTGTGGCACAGAGATCAAATCTACATCAATGTAAATAGCCAGGAATTAATTTATAGTTAATCCCAATTACTGCAGTTACTGGAAGACATGAATGGCTCACTGGTGGGTGAGACGTGCATTGACTTTGTGGTGCAGTGTACAGTGACTGATCACCGCCCCCTCTCTTGCCCCACCTCCGCCACAAAAGAAATTCCTAGCAACTTCTAAAGCAAATTTGTTTTATATATTTACACATTTCAGTAAAAGGCAAGATTACAAGTGTAAACATTCATGGCATCGCAACAAATCCAGCAACTGTTATCAAAATACAATCTGTTAACTGAAAACGCCGATCTGATTACACAGAGCGTCGTTAGGTTAGAAACACGGCTGAAAATAATTTATCGCATCACATTTACAAAGAGCAAATACTTCAGAAAACTGAGAAGTGTTTAGTTGTGATGAATGTTTGATGGACCTCACCTGCGATTCCCCCCCTCTCCCCTTCTCCCGCTCTTGGCGTGAGGCACATTGGAGCAGATTTCACTCCCAGATGAAGAGCAAAGCATCCCCTGCTCCGTACAACAGCAACTGTGGTCTTAGTTGGTTAGACTCCATCGGTTACCCCAACACACACTCTGGGCTCCCCCCAAGCCTTGAATCTCGCCAACCTACGCCTAATACTCTCCAGAATTAGGTGAAACAGGATGCGTCCCTCCAGGGAGAGCGAGAGCGCATTCCACTGAACTATCGCTGTGATTCCCGTGTGTAGGCGGGATGCATGGAAATCTCAGTTGAGTTTGGAGGCTCTTAAGCAACGGTGATGGGTTTCTGTGCGTGTCAGACAAAATAAAACGTACAACGCAAATCCCTTAAGATTAAAACGGCAACTACTCAACCCAGCGCCAGTGTGCGCAGCCGTGTCCCACAGCAGCCAAACTTACACTATCACTTGATGTTGGTAGCCCCGGCCTTGTGCTCACATCAGCGCTGAGTTTCAGCTCCAAACTCAACTCTCACCGGAGCTGCTTTGTTGCCGGGACATTTCGCCCCAAAGACTCTATAAGAATAACAATCCTGGCATTTCATACGGCGCCTTATCACGTCCGCCAGACGTCTCAAAGCGCTCCACAGGATACACTGTAAAGTGAGTTGACTGTATATTTTGTGGACGAAACACGGCAGCCAATTGCGCACAGCAGTGTCCCACACAAAGAGTCGTGGATTGACAAAATTATTATTTTTTGAAAGGATTATTACCCCCGGAACAGCAACCCACCAATCGACTAACAACCGGGTTCCCACTTACTGCTAGTAAACAGAGGAGTGTGTGTGGAATAAGGAAACTTGCCGAAGGTTTCCTCCCGGGCGGGAATAGAACCCACATTCTCTGGTCTGAGAGGCGAGAGCTCTAACCACTGAGCTACTTCATATTCAGACAACCAGAGCGAGGGCTTGGCTGGGCCAGTGCCGACCTGACATGGCAGAACCTCAGCACGGATCCAGTCACTTGTCACCCGCCCACTAGTTAGTGAAAGGCACATGACTGGCTGCCACTTCCTCACACTGGTTTGGTTTAGGGGAAGTGACTGGTGCCAGCGATGCAGACAATACGACCTGATGTCTCACTCACTTCCACCTGACAGATGAGGATGACGGAGCCAGATTGCAGGGAAACTGGGTTATTTTTTTTTTAAAAAAAGGAAAATGCTTCAAATTTCTTCTGGGATAGACTGACTTGTCGCGTTTGTTGAGCTGTGCCAGACAGTGATATCAATGGCAGGCTGTGGGTTTAGCTGGTTAGACCCCAGCAGTTACCCCAACGCACACTCTGGGCTCCCCCAAACCTGGGCTCTAGCCAACCTGCGCCTAATACTCTCTAGAGTTAGGTGAGCAGGATGTGTCCTTCCAGGGAGAGAGAGAGAGAGAGGGAGTGAGGGAGGGAACGCATCCCATTCCAACTACGTATCTCTGGGCTTCCATGCGTAGGATGGGAGGCAAAGAATTCTCAGCTTGGTTTGGAGACTCTTAAGCAACGGTGATGGGCTTCCGTGTGTGTCCGACAAAGCCCAAATAAAACAAAAACGTGCCTGGAAGCTTCACTAGATCAGACTGGCTATCATACCAAAAGCGATTAGAAACTCACTACACTGACATCAGATACAGGCCTCCCCCTAAATAACAGATGTGCACTTTTACACTCGCCCCTGTGCACACTCACGCTCTCCCCCCTCCCCCCCAAAGCCCGTTCACACTTCCAAAACAGCTCAAATCCAAACGATGCCGAGAGAATTGAATGTGAGCTGCCGGAGTAAGGAAGAGACTGAGCCAAACCCTGCTTCAGTGACAAACTCCACACAGATCTCACCCAGTGATCGAGACACACTGTGTGGAGGTGAAATGCGCACAGAGTGTGATAGCACCGTCTCACACACACAGGCCAGGCTCTGAGTGAGACACACTGGGCCACCGTGGGAGGTTTCTAACCTGTTCTGCCTCCAGCCCCCTGATTAGCCACACACAGCCCCCAATGAGCAGCTACTTATAGCAATGTTACGCTGCCATTTATTTTGCACACACCTCACTGTAAAGTAGAAACAAAAGTTCAGTACAAACTGGGAGACACATCGAAGGAAGGGGGGGGGGAGGGGGTGAGATACTGGTCACAAGCCAGGCCAGACCCTCAGGTGCTAACTCATTCAGACGTTGAGCCGCAGAGAAGTGAGTGAGCCAGAAAAAGAGAGAGTGAGTGAGAGAGAGAGATAACACAAAGGCACGGATTATAACATTACTTTGAAGCTTTTAAGCTCAACAAAAAGTCACAGCAACTCAAGACCGTTTGAGTGAGTGAGTGAGTGAGTGAGAGTGTGGGAGAGTGAGCGAGTGGGAGAGTGAGCGAGTAGCAAGCAGAGAAGAGGAATAAATAACTGGGAACGGGGGGGGGGGGGGGGGGGGCATGGTTCAGGCTGGGCTCACTCCATGGGGAGAGCGAAGGATCAGGTCACCTGGTGCCTTCATGTCTCAACGCTGTCCCAGAGATAGGAGACCTGCTCCTGTGTGAACACATCACCACCTGCTATGGCTGTCAATGGTGTCCACTGTAACCCACTGAGCTCATGGCTGGGCCTGGGATCAGGTTGTCAGCAGGGAGGGGAGAGGGAGGGAGGGAGAGAGAGAGGGGGGGGGAGAGAGAGAGAGAAAGAGGGCGAGAGAGAGAGAAAGAGGAGAAAGGGAGAGGGTGGGGAGAGGTGGAGAAGGGAGAGAGGGAGGGAGAGGGGAAGAAGGGGGAGACCAGAGGAAAATTGGAATCAACGAGTTAAGCTGCAAAAATAAGACATTAGAGAGAGCAGCGAATTATAGAGTAAATAGTGGAATGTTTTCCCGAGAATCGTTTCTCAGGGACTGATCGGGAGGTGCCTCACTGAGGCTCGAGAATTAAGTAAATAAAAACTGAGCAAAATACTGTTGTCAGCGATAACTGTGACATAACAGGCAACTAACACAATGGAAATAATAGACGGTGAGTCCCAGAAAGGAAGTAGTGTTAACAAACGGTAGAGATTAATGGTGAGAGAGGAGAGCTCCTGATAGACACCTCACACAGAGGGAAGCCAATAGTAAACTGCGGAGTGGTCAGTAAGTCCAGTCTGTCAGCAACTTTCCTGACACACCACACGCACACACTTACACTACACACACGCGACTACTACTCACACTACACACACACACACAGCTGTACAGCAACTCGTAGATACACACACACACACGTGTGTTATTGTGTCTCTCTCTATGCACCCACTCAGCAAGTTACTCTCTCCACAAACATACACACAGCAACACAATATCTCACACACACACGACTCTCTTCATCCTTCAGCCTCATTAGTCTTTGTTCTGAGATCACACAAGACACAGAAAGTACTGGTCGGAGCCATCAGACTGAGAGGCTGACGGGAGATTTTCTTGTTGAACCGAATGTTACTGAAGGCAGAGGATTGGAGTGCGTCTCACATAATGTCACAGCAAGAATTCTGCTTCCGAGCCTGAGAGGGAGGGAGGGAGAGAGAGGGGGAGAGAGTGAGAGGGGGAGAGTGGAGGGGGGGGGGGGGGAAGAAGAGAGAGAGGGAGAGAGAGGGGTGGGAAAGAGGGAGCGGGAGAGAGAGTGGGGGGAGAACAGTTTATAGCCGATTCGGAGTAAACCCTTTTATGTTTGATACAGCGCCTTATCACGTTGTTGAGACGTCTCAAAGTGCTTCGCAGAATATACTGCAACGTGGCGTGACCATGTGTTTTGTAGGTGGAACAGGACAGCCAATTGGGCCCGGAAGCGTGTCACAAACCGTCACGAAGAAGCAAAAATGGAGAGAGTCTGGACTGTGTGAGCTCAGAATCCCAACGGGGAGGCTGAACCCACAACCTACTGATTTACAAGGCAAGAGAGAGAGAGAGCGCTGACCACTGAGCCAGTTAGGGTCAGCAATGTGGTGCTGTCCGGTGTCTAACATTGCTGAAAGCCCTGTGTGATGTTGTAGAAGATGTTGAGACTCACTGTTTTATAGAAGGCTTTAGACTGTGTGCCCAGCACCTCCGACTTGGAGACCAGATCATCCAACTTCTCTCCTCGCTCCAGCAGAGACTCCATGGTGTTGTGCTGTTAATCAGTACAATATTAATAATAATAACAATAATAATTCTGGCATTTGATATGGCGCTTTATCACGTTGAGACGTCTCAAAGCGCTTTACAGAACATACTGTAATGTGAATTGACTATATTTTGTGGGAGAAACACAGCCAATTGCGCACAGCAGTGTCCCACTATACAGTCGTGGATTGAGTGACCAATTTATTACTGTTATTTATTTAGGTTTTTTTTGAAGAGATTATTACCCCCGGAAAGCGATCCACCAATCGATTAACAACCGGGTTCCTACTGACTGCTGGTAAACAGAGGCGTCAGTGTGGAGTAAGGAAACTTGCCTAAGGTTTCGCCCAGAAGCCCCTGGGATTTGGGTCCTCTTGCTTGCGAGGCGAGCATGTTAACCAGACGCTACTTTCTCATAGCACTTAATGGGATACAGTGTGAGGTGTAGTGACTGTGGGTTTGGTCGGTGAACAGAAAAGACGGGTCCATTTCTTACTAGATAATAGTAAAATAACAGTTAATTACCAGAATGATCTTGGTTTCGTCCAGTTCTGCTTGCACTTTGGACATGGCGTCAGCTTCTCGAGGGTTCTGGGGAAAGAGGTAAAGTCACTCACTGAGCAAGTCCCGCCTGTCTCTCTGGGTAAAACACATGGGCCAACTCCTCACAGCAGTGTCCCACAAACACGTGGATCAAGTGACCAACTTTCTTTTTTTCTTTCTGGAAGGATTATTACCAGTGCAGACTTGGGTCCCAGTTGTGCAGCTAATTACAACAACAATAATAATCCTTGCATTTGATACAGCGCCTCATCAGGTTGTTGACACCTCACCCTACAGACCAAGCATTGAAGGAGAGGGAAGCGAAGGAGCCAGTGTTGATTCTCTACCACACGGACACTGACACTAACCTGGTATCGGGCGAGGTAGGCATCGAGTCCTTGGTAGTGGATATTTGCTGGACACCCTGAGGGCCAGTCAATCCTGTCCACCTGTCTGGAGAATTCATCCAACACCTACACAGATAAACATCCACATCATTCTCTAACCCACACAACGTGTATTTACACAGCGCCTGCTCCTCAGGCAGGATAGCGTCTCGAAGCGCTTAACAGTGGTGGAGCACGAAGCCGAGCCAGGGGGAAAGCACAGTCATCTGGTGTGTACTTAGGACTGTGGGGGGGGGGAAGAGTGATTCCAGTCTCTACGTATCCAAAGCTCTGACTCCTCTGCTTATTACCTCCAGAAAGTGATCCACCAATCGACTAACAACTGGGTTCCTACTTATTGCTAGGTAACAGAGGCGCATGCGTGGAATAAGGAAACTTGCCTAAGGTTTCGCCCTGCAGGGAACTGAACCTGGGTCCTCTCGCTTGCGAGACGAGTGCTATTAGCATTGAGCTACAGGACCCCACTATCCTCAGCATTATAATCCTGGGCTGGCTCAGACGCGCTTGTCACAGGTTGGCTGAGGGGAAGGACAAAGGAAGGGAATTCTAAAGAGGTGGGTAAACGGGAATGAGGTGAGGAATGTGGTGACGTACCTTATCGAGCAGCGTGAAGCAGACACGGGAGGGATACTCGTTATCTGCAATCACCACCCCGGCCAGAGAGTCGTTCCTCACGTACACGTGACACAGGTAATCTGTGAAACAAGTGCCTTGTAATCAACAATAATAATAATCCGCGCATTTGGCACAGCGCCCGATCACGTCATCGAGACGTCACAAAGCCCTTCACAGGATACACTGTAAAGTGGAGTCAACTGTACATTTTGTGGGTGAAACGCGGCAGCCAATTGTGCACAGCGACGTCCCACAAACAGCTGTGGATCAAAGTGACCACTTTTTTTTGAGGGAATATTACCTGCCCTGCCCGGGAATTGAACCTGGGTCCTCTCGCTTGTGAGGCGACTGCGTTAACCACTGCACTACTGGACTCCACAAATTGGAAAAGAGAAGGGAGCTTCCCCATTTCCCGCTTTAGCCATTTAGATCGTCTCTCCCCGCTCCCTAACCTCTTACCTTGTTCTTTCACCGCCGCCCGGCTCCCTTTCACTGAACGTTCCACTATCAGCTGACTTGTGAACGTCATAAACTCCTGGACGCTGGAGAACGAGACGCAATGATATGAGAGGATAACACAGAACAGCTGCTCTCAGCCCCCTCACCATCCCACAAAATACACACACACAACAAAGGGAATCTACCGTGGAAGGCGGAAGTCAAATAAAGGGGATTTTACAGGTACAGAACCAACATAAACCAGACACGTTGGGAGAGAGGATGTCACTCAGACTGTGGCTGTAACTCACCACACGAACTGCTGACAGGGGGAACCTCAGATAATAATAATCCTTGCATTTGACTTAACGCCTGATCACGTCGTTGAGACGTCTCAAAGCGCTTCACGGATTACACTGTAAAGTGTATTGACTGTATATTTTGTGGGCGAAACGCGGCAGTCGATTGCGCACAGTGGCGTCCCCACAAACAGCCGCGGATTAAACGACCAATTTCTCGGTGAGGGATCTGTACCCCTGGTAAGCGATTCACCCATCGACTAACAACCGGGTTCCTACTTACTGCTAACCAGAGGCGCACGCGTGGAGGAGCAAAGGAAAACCTGCCCGGCGTTTGCGGGAACTCGCGAGGCGGGGCAGCGATAACCACTCGCGCTCCCGGACGGCACGAACGTTCCCAACTGAGCTCCAATCCCTCCCCGGGCCCTCGCTTACCTGGATCTCTGGAAGAAGCTGAAAGACGACACGTCGTAGGCGGCTTTCAGGAGGTTGGCTTTCGCGTCCGCTTTGTACAGCACACTGAGGCTGAACAGCTTCATGTCCCCGCCTCGCGCCGACCTGCACCGACCTGGGGGTGGGGGGGGGGGGGCAACAACAACAACAACAAGATTCCATTTATAGAGCGCCTTTCACGTCAGGAGGACGTCCCGAGGCGCTGCACAGTTGGGTCATGACCCGAGGAGGGGGGAAATGGTCAGGGTGAGGGGAGGGAGGGAGCGAGGAGGGGGGGGATGGTGAGGGGAGAGGGGACAGAAGGTTGTAACGTGACACACGGGAACAGACAGACAGGACCACAGAGAACATTATGCACAGAAATGTCTCCCAACGGGAGCTGTGGCTCAGACTGAAAGTGAAACCGTCAGGAGAGCCCTCACAGGGGCTCAGGGACTGGTCTCTCAGCCTCTGCTCCCGGGGGGGGGGGGCCTCTGACCACCCCAATACCCCCCCACCTCCCCCCGCCCACCCTCCCTCGGTCCTGGCTCTGCCCAGTCGGGCCTACCCCCGGGATCCAGGCCTCGGTCTCTCCCTCTCACTCACCCTGTGCTGTAGTAGTAGGAGGAGGAGGAGGAGGGGGGGGTCCGGGCCGGGACGCGGCGGGTGAGGGGGGGGGGGGGGGCAGTGTCTGTGTGTGGGAGGGGGAACGGTACAAAGGTCGGACCGCGACACGTCACCAACTCACCGGAAGCGGGTCCGTCCCTTCAAAGAGGTCCGCCCCCCCTCCTCTCCGTCACTTCCGGCCGCAGCGGGGAGCGGAGCTCGAGCCGAGACAGAGAACTCGGCGGCACCGAGTAACGGTCAGTGGCACCGCGGGGGGGCACCGGGTAACGGGCACCGCAACAGTCAGAGGGCTTCCCCCCCCCACAGAGGCCCCCTCCCCCCACAGTCACAGAGACCTCCCCCTCCCTCCCCTCCCCCACATAGACCCCCCCAGACCCCCTCCCCCCACATAGACACAGAGACCCCCTCTCCTCCCCCCACAGTCACAGAGACCCCCTCCCCCACAGAGATCCCCTCCCCCCACATAGACACAGAGACCCCCCTCACTCCCCCCAGTCACAGAGACCTCCCCCTCCCCCACAGAGACCCCCTCCCCTCACATAAACACAGAGACCCTCGCCCCTCCCCTCCCCCACATAGACACAGAGACCCCCCTCACTCCCCCCAGTCACAGAGACCTCCCCCTCCCCCACAGAGACCCCCTCCCCTCACATAAACACAGAGACCCTCGCCCCTCCCCTCCCCCCACAATCACTGAGACCCCCCCCTCCCTCTGCTCCCCTCACATAGTCAGAGACTCCCCCCCCCCCCCCCTCCCCACTCCCTCCCCCTCCCCACTCCCTCCCCCCACATAGACACAGAGGCCGCCCCCCCCCCCCAGTCGTCTCCGAGTCGCGTCTGGAAATTGCTTCGCGGGAGTGCACTGTTGAGCGCAGTGACTGCGTGTTTTTGTGGGCGAGACAGGGCAGCCAACTAACTGCGCGGTTTAACTGTGATCGTAGAGGGACTGGATCGCGCAGAGCCGGACGCTAAGGCGGTCTCCTCAAGTCTTCCACCTCAAGTGGAGTCCTGCAAAGGGCGCCATGCTGGACCGAGACATTGGGTGGGTACAGGACTTGTATACAGCGTCTGTTGTTGGCATTACGTTATTTAATTTAATTCATGAACTAATATTCCCTCTTCTTAATCCCCTTTTCCTACATACATCCTGGCTGCCCGAAATGGAGCCAGGATTAGAGGAAGACTATTCAGTGCCTTCTTGAGGGGAACTGATAAAACAACAACAACTTGCATTTATATAGCGCTCTTCACGCCGGATGGAGTCTCGGATCGCTTGAAAACTCCCCTGTAGATTGCAACTCTTGTCAGTTGAGATTTTAGCATCCGGTGGTTAAGATGACCGAAGGCACAGTCTTGAGACAGACCTTGAAGAAGGCAAAGGGACTCCAGGATGCAGTTGCAGGGAATGGGGACAGATAGGCTGAACGCCCCACTGCTGATGGTGGGGTGTACGGGGCGGGAGACATGGAAACAGGCAATTTGGGGCCCCTTATACCTTGGCTTCTTTCTGCCAACTGACAACACATGATCTTATTACGCAGGAAAAATTAACATCACTACTTTTTCTTCATTTATAGTCCGACCCCATCCTATCCTCCCACCTACCCGGAGCCAAGTATTGGGTAAGGAATTTGTTTGCACTGTCTCCCGTTAGCTACGGCTCTTATTCTCCATACCCCAAGCCTCCACACCAATATACAGAAAACTGCTGATAACTCAACCCTGGCTTAACTTGTCACTGCCACTTAGGTCATCATTGCTGTCAATATCCCACAAAATGTACAGTTGATTCACTTCTGTGAAGCGCTTTGAGACGTTTCGAAGACGTGATAAGGCGCTATATCAAATGCAAGGATTATTATTCATAGAATTTTACAGTATAGAAGGAGGCCATTCGGCCCATCAAGTCTGTGCTGGCTCTTTGAATGGAGCAATTAATGTCAATCCCACTTCCCAGCCCTTTCCCCATAACCCTGCAAACCCGTCTGGTGTATTTTCCTAAGGTAACTTCAAAACCGGTTTGATTCCATGGTGGGAATCGCCTACTGTAGAGATCTTGCTGCAGGTCAGACTATCCTCAGAAATGTTAATCCTCTCTCTCTCTCCTCTCTACCTCTCTGCTGTTACAGGAGACGCACACCCTGCATGTTACAGCCAGAATACAGGATCTATGAACTCAACAAGCGACTGCAGAATTGGACCGAGGTGAGACTTGTATTGCTCCAGCATCCACAAAATCCAGCTGATCCAAAACTCTGCTGTCCGCACACTAACCATACTAAGCTCCATCCCCCCATCACACCAGTTCTAGTCAGGCTCCACTGGCTCCCTATCACACTCGTTTTCAAATTCCTTCATGCCCTGGCACCTCCTTACCTCTCCGATATGCTTCCCCCATAATCTGCTGCCTCCGCTCAACTGGCTTTGGCCTCCTATATGTCTCTAGTGCCCTCCGTTCCACCACGTGGTAGCTGCACTTTCAGCCACTACACCCGGAAACTCTGGAACACTCGTCCTCTATCCCTCTGCCTTCCTCCTTCACTCTCGTGCTCCGTCACTATCAAGCGCTCTGTGATGCTGCGGGAGGAGTGCTGCGTAAATGCAAGTTGTTGTTAAAAAGCGTAAAGGGAAGTGTTGTTTGATGGCTGTAACTTCTTATCAATGTGTTCTCCCAGGAATGTGACAACCTCTGGTGGGACGCTTTCACTGCTGAGTTTTTTGAAGATGACGCAATATTAACGGTGGCCTGTTGTCTGGAAGATGGGCCCAAGAGATACAGTGAGTTAGTTTATTGTTAGTGCTGTTCATCTTCAGAGTGAAAGTCTCAGTCACTATATAATAATCCTCTTAATCAGTCTGGCTCAGTCCGTAGCGCTCTCTCTCAACTCTGAGGCAGAAGGTTATACCTTCAAGCCCCCACATCGGGCCATGGAATTCATATAGTCTAAGTTGATACTCCAATGCAATGCTGTATTAATGGAGGTGCTGTCCTTTGGATGAGATGTTAAACCGAGCTCCCCATCTGCCTGTTCACGTGGAGGTTAAAGATCCCATGGCACTGTTCGAAAAGAGAAGAGAGTTTCTCCCTCCCTCACAATAAATCACTCATTCACTTCAAGGTTGTTTGTGGGACGTCGCTGTGCGCAAAAATGGCTGCATATTCACCCACAAAACACACAGTTAATCCGCTTTACAGTACATCTTGCAAAGCGCTTTGAGATGTCCTCTTCACACCAAAGGCGCTGTACGAAAGTTTTATTACTCATGACAATGATCTTCTTCTTCTCTAAAGCAATTGGCCGGACCCTTATCCCCCGGTATTTCCGCAGCATCTTTGACGGGGGAGCAACAGATCTGTACTTTAACCTGCGGCACTCGAAGGAACTGTTCCACGGTAACCTAGTGATCCTGGACTGTGAGCAGAGCAGTATGGTGTCCCTACACAGCAAACCCATCTTCACCAAGGTAGGCCCCACCCACCCACCGAGTGAAAAGCAGGCAGTCCCACAACTCACAGCAGCATTCAGGCTCCGTGACCCTCTCACCCCCACCCTCCAGAGGATAGAGTTCAAAATCCTCACCTTCAGAGCCCTCCATGGCTTTGTTCCTCCCTGCCTCTGTGACCTGCTAACGTCATTATCAACCTCATCGCTCAGCGGGATCCGGCCTGTTTCACGTCCCCCAACCGGCCTGCGCCATTGGCGTCGGCCCTTCAGCCTCTCTGCCCCCACCCTTTGGAACTCCATCCCACAGTCCCTCCTCCTCGCCCACTCCCTTACCTCCTTCAAAGCGCGTCTCAAGACCCTCCTCATTGACTGTGCTTTCGACTACCTTCCTACCCGTGCCCTCCACCCTCCTGATCCCAACCCCCAGCTTGGGTCTAAGTCCCTGGCATTTGGTTCAAACGTGGCTTTAGACCAAGTCTGTGCTACCTTGGTTCAGATCAAAAGAAAATGCTGTAAATGGCCAGCAGAGCCTGAATCCTCTGACTGAGCTCCATCACTGGCTTCTCTGCTGTCTGTCTCCCAGGTGTGTACAGAAGGCCGGCTCTACCTGGAGTTCACCTTTGATGATCTGATGCGGATAAAGAACTGGCATTTTAGCATTCGCAAAAATGGGGAGCTGCTGTCTCGTGGGCTCCTGGCAGCACACGTGAGTATCTGAGAGTTCACTGGGGTACAGCTCGTTCCTCACTGGGTCAGGCTGTGTATCCAGGAGAACAGGACAACTCCAGTGGAATACTACCTTTCTGGCTTTACCATCAATCTTCTCGCATAAAAGCATTTGACTTCTTTTTTTTTTCGATTGAGCATTGAGAGTTTGCAGTTTCTTAGCTCACCTCACCCCAATGCTGCTCATTCATTAGAGAGAGATATCCGCCCTGATAGTGAGGGTTGGGCCCTTGCAGCTAAATCTATAACGAGTTGTAGCCTTTCTACATTACTATCACTGATTTGTTTGATGAGGTATTTGATTGATAAGGAAACTGTAAATCTAAAAGGCTGATTTGTGACAGAACTCAGTCAGTGGCTCTCTACTTGTGAATAGCTTTGTTTGGATTGTTCCCAGTTGCACAATTGAATGTGGAAACGGTGACGGTGTTTCTCAATGTCCTGTTTGTTCCCGTTTGACTATTTTTAGGCCCAGGATCCTGCAATGCTGGAGCAATTGTCTAACAGCATCACCCGGTCCGGCCTGTCAAACTTCACACTGAATTACCTCAGAGTAAGTCTCATGTTTCAAGAAGAAAGTTGTATTAATAGCACTTTGTGTACAGTAATTAAAATCCACCGTTCCTCCTATTGTGCCTTCCCTCCAGTTATACTGAATGCAATAATTTATACAAGTTAGGAGGACGTCTCAAAGAACTTGATAGCACTAGCAGTAATATTTTTTGCATTTGATACTGCTCCTTGTGAAACATCACAGAGAGCTCTTCTTTCTCTCTGTGAAGAAAAGTGTCTATTTGTAGTCCCAACTCAATGTCCCACAAATGAAATGAAATGAGCTTGAACCTAGAATCTTGTGACTGAAGCGAGAGTGCTACCAACTGAGCCAGGCTGACACCTGGAATACAATGTCCAGCACTATTTACATCAATTATACATAACCTTTGGAAAGATTTGAAAAAAAACTATGTGGGGTAGGGAGAAAGGAAGAGGTTAAAAATAATCTTAATTATGGTGTAAACTGTGTTGTTTTATATGCTTCCGCCCCCCCCCCCACAGCTCTGTGTCATACTGGAACCAATGCAGGAGCTGATGTCCAGACATAAAACCTACAGCCTGAGCCCCCGGGACTGCCTGAAGACATGTCTGTTCCAGAAGTGGCAGCGGATGGTGGCACCTCCAGGTGAGGTTGGAGGAGAAAGATGTCAACAAATGGCTATTAATCTGTCCATTCACAGCTAGTAATCTGTCAAAACTTTAAAAATAGTGCGATCTCTTAATGATAAGATGTAAAGTAAGCTTCTGGATAAGCTGAAGACTGTGTTCATACCAGAAGTCTGATGGAATAAAGTTTAGGTGAATTAAAAAGACTGGCGTATCTCAAATGCTTTCTCCTTTTCTCCTGCCTGTTTAGCTGAACCCGTCAGACCCCCGACAACCAAGCGGCGAAAAAGGAAGCAATCAGGAGGGAACGCGGCGGGTGCTGGCACAGCCATTAACAGCAAGAAGAAGAGCAGCCCTGCCACAGGCTTCAGTCTGGCCACTCAGGTACCTGTAAGCATCCTCCTTGTTGGCTCCTGATCGACTCTGACTGGCACTAACACCTCCAACTAGCTGGCCTCTTTACACAGACCTGGCACAAACCTCCAGTAGTGTCTGCTATAATCTGGAGCTGACAGCCAGGCAGAGAGGGGAAGAGCAGACAGTCTGGCAGGGAAATGTTACCAGCAGCACAGCCTGAACTGTTAGGGAAAGCTGGTCCAGTGATATTGATTAACTGCAGCGACTTAAATCCACATCGACTAAAACAGTCCTGCCCCCCAAATAGGCTTACATTACTGCCCCCAAACCTTCTTCCCCCCACCCCCGCCCCGTTCTCTCCTATATTAGAACACTAACCCGGTAATCCTGGGTTATCATGTGCCCAGGGCTGTGTGGTTCAGGCAGGGGCTGAGGGCTTGTTCCATTCAAGCTGATGATCTGTGATGTAGAATTGTCCCTTTCTCTCAGCGCCAGCAGCTGATCATTAGTGTGAGTTAGTCTGAGAATTCTCTCAGCTCTTGTAGCATCAAAAAATAATGATAATGTGGTCACTCAATCCACGACTGCGTGTGGGACACTGCTGTACGCAATTGGCTGTCGCATTTCACCCACAAAATATTCAAGTCAATTCACTTTACAGTATAATCTGTGAAGCGCTTCGAGTCATCTCTCTCTGTCTCTGTATCAAATACGAGGATTATTATTATCAACCCTCTGTGCCCCCTTCCACGCCAAAGTCAAAGATTCTTAGATGCAGCTTTTCTTTGGAAACTCTGATGATTAATTAACTTTCTAGCATTCCTTTGGAGAGAATGCAGAAAAATTTTCCTCAATAAAAAAAATCCTCCGGTTGAGATACACAAGGTTAGAGGGAAACTATTTAACTAGCCATTCACCTAGGCCCATTTGCCCCAGTTGGACTTGCTCTGAAAATCACTGCCTGTCTGCAAGAGATGTGTTCAGTTGATAACTTCTTGGCAAGTGTCTCATGTGGGGCTTTGTGACATTTACAGGGGAAATGGTTTGTGCCAGATTAAGAGAGCACTTTATGAAAGTCTCTTGGAAATGTGCCTGGATCTGTAGGCTTCCCTCACCAGTCAGGCTTCCGAGAGAATCCAGGCTCTCAGTTAGAAACCATCAGGGAAGTTCGAGAGTTTGGCTTCAAAGGGGTGAGGTTTAGAGTAATTACTTTAATGCCTGATTACCACCACAGAACCGCTTTAAAGATGCAACTTTCAATATCATAGAATCTTACAGCACAGAAGGAGGCCATTTGGCCCATCGTGCCTGTTCTGGCTCTTTGAAAGAGCTGCCAATATCCTCACTAACTTATCTGCCGCAAACCAGGACGTCCAGTTTATCGCCTTATTTCTAACCAGGGTTGGTCAACCCCTGTCCCAATCAACCATTGGTCTCTTACTCCAAGTCCATAAGATTCCAATCTTCCCCTCACTACACTCTCCCAGCTGTGAGTTTAACTTCAACACTTTTATTTCCAATGTCCCAAATGCTTGTGTTTATACCACTGATCTTCTGGTCTCAACTCACTGACCTGACTGCAGTTCAGTGAATCAAAACAGGACATCAATAGAGAGATGTCACCAGCTTTTTATTTGACTGAGCCGGACACTGAGCGAATCATTTGCATTTGAACAGGTTCTATTTTTTTCTCTGTAGGGTCTCCAGTCGCTATAACTTATTGCGCCACTACCTCCTCATCCAGGAGAGAGAGTGGTGCGTGCCTGGGTCTGTGCTCCTCACTGCTTCATCAATGTCCAATGTCATTGGATGACCAGCAGACAGGAAGGTGTGTGCTTGTGTGTGGGGGAGATTGGGCCAGCCAAGCTTTCCTCCCCCGAGATAGAGCAAAATGCTTCATCTGGCAGCTGAGAGCAGCAATCCTGTCTGTGCAGGGAGGTGAGTGATTGTAGAAACCTAGAAACAGGAGGAGGCCATCCAGCCCCTCGAGCCTGTTCCACCATTCTATTAGATCATGGCTGATCTGTACCTCAACTCCAATTGCCTGCCTTTGCCCCGAATCCCTTGATACCCTGACCAAACACACATCTATCCACCTCAGTCTGGACAATGTGAATGGATCCAGCCATAATCCACAGCCTTTTGAGGGAGAGAGTTCCAGATTCCCACCGGCCTTTTGGTGGAAAAAATGCTTCTGTTCACTGCCAAATGGCCCGGCTCTAATTGTGAGCTGAAGCCCCTTGTTCTGGATTCTTCCACTAAAGGAAATAGTGTCTCTGTAGCTGCCCTTTCGAATCTCTTTATTATTTTAAAAACCTCAATCAGATCAGCCCCCAGCCTTCTAAACTCAAGGGAATACAGACCCTCGAATCCTCGTAATTTAACCCTTTAAGACCTGGTATCATTCTGGCGAATCTGCCTGCACCCCCTGAAGAGCTAATATCGGTCAAGGCTGGAATTTAAACTTGAGAACCGCAGAGAGAGAGAGAGTCCCATTGCTCTATCACCGGGATTGCAAGCTCAAGTCTAACACTGCCCGACTGTTAGACAGCAGCACAACACTTCCCAACACATCCACAGGTCAATTTGAATTGCAATTGATGCAGGTACAAGGATGAACTAGAGTTGTTTTTAAGCACCAGGATAAGGTTAGTTAACTCAACACTGACCATTCCTTCCCATAAAAAAATACTGCCACAAGGTCAAGGACTTTTAAAAATCACACGGGTAGAAAGATTTGCCAGGTTTGAGGCTGTTGGGAGTATTTTGTGACTGGACCCTGGGACATGTGGCCGAGGTGGATGGAGCAATGATTTACTGTTGTGTTGTGTGCTGTGGTTTAATGACTGCGCCCCCACTTATTGTAGGATGTTATGGTGGTGGGTGAACCGGCTCTAATGGGTGGGGAATTCGGTGACGAGGATGAACGGTTGATCACTCGGTTAGAGAACGCCCAGTTTGAGGCGGCCAGCGGTATCGATGATGAAGATGACTTCAATAACTCGCCAACCTTGGGAAGTGGCAGCCCTTGGAGCAATAAAGCACCATCCAGCCAGGAGAGCAAGTCTGAGAAATCCACCTCCCAGGAATGCTAACATTTAGTCCTGCTCGGGACAGTCAACAAAACGCTTCTTTGACCAGTCAGTCAGTCACCCCAGGGCAAAAAATAAGTGTTTGTGTGAAGATCTGAATGAACCTCCAGTGTATTGGTGCACAACTGACCTGTTTCAAAGCCTGAAGGTCCCAGGTTCTGACTTTTGACTTAGTTGATCTCAGATCACCAACAACGCCAACTAAAGATGATCTGTTTCCTAAACCTGGAAAGGAAAAATCTGCTGATTATTGTTCTACTGAAAATGATGTACATGTTTGCCCCACCTTATTGTAGCTTAGTCATTGTCTAGCATGTTAGATCACTGACATTATTCTCCACATGAACCACCTAGTCTAATCCCATTGAGTCCTGTAGCTTAGGTTAGCCTCACCTCGCAAGTGAGAGGACCTGGGTTCGACTCCCGGGCAAAGTGAAACCCTGGGCAACTTTCTTTATTCCACACACCTCTGTTTACCTAGCAGCAATTAGGAACCTGGTTGTTAGTCAATTAGCAGATTGCTTTTCTGGAGGTACTAATCCTTTAGAAAAAATATATATAATTTGGTCATTTAATCCACAACTGCTGGACACTGCTGTGTGCAATTGGCTGCTGCCTTTTGCCCACAAAACAGTCAATTCACTTTACAGTATATTCTGTGAAGCGCTTTGAGACGTCTAGAAGACGTGACAAGGCGCTGTATCAAATACAAGAATCATTATTCTCCTGCCCACTCCCCATTCCCTTCAATATTCCTCCTTTTCAAGCATCTAATTCCCCTTTTTATACTTCAATGGTTTGTGTCAGAGAAGTCCACATTCCCCCCCCCCCCCACACCCCCTTCTGTGTAAAGATAGTTTCTCTAACCCTCCCTCTAATTCTTATTTCAATGCATGCCATCTCGCTGACTAGTCATCTATTCCTATTTACCCTCTCAAAACCTTAAAGACCTCTATCAGGTCAGCCCTTAATTTCTCAGCTCTAGTTTTTTAATTTTTAAAAAAAAGCCCTAACTTTTCAAGTCTCTCTTGATTACTGTAACATCCCAGTGACTCTTTGCTGCACGTTTTAAATTGCTTTTACATCCTTCCAATAAACTACTGCGCAATATTCCCAACTGTGGCCTAACTAAGGTCTTGTAAACGTTCCACGTGACCTGCTTGCTTTTGTATCCTATGCCTCTAGATATAAAGCTAAGTCTAGGTTCCCCCACGTGAAGAATAGAGGCAGTGGGTGAGGTACTGGAGGGCTGCTCGCACCTGGACCTGAACACCAACATTCAGCAGGGCCTTGAGGAGCGGAGGAGCACACAAACAGCTCAGTCACTGTGAGGGCAGCCGCCAATTGACATTTGTACTCTCGTTCCACTCAGCAAGCAGTCGCCAATGGGGCAAGTGAACAAGGGCAAGGAAAGCTGATGGGAGAGAAGTGGTGTTTCTCTTTACGTTGTCACCGTAGGTAGCCAAGAAAGTGGTTCAGAGTCAAATAGCCTTTGCTCAGTCCTGTCCTCCTGTGAGGGTCCCACTCTGTGTGAGTTGCAGAACCAATTCCACTCCCAGTAAGTACTGACACAGACCCCTTTAGGGGGAGCTTAATCCTCCCATTAGCAAAACCCACTAAATGTCAAAATCAATTTTCACTGATTACATTGGGCCGTGGATGGCACTTGTTCCCATTCATATTTACGCATGTACAAAAAGGCTTTTTTTTTAATATATGTAGAAGTCCTGAAAAACATAATCATCTTTCAAACATGAAAAAAATTTGACGTTCGCCTTGAAGTCACTACACAAAACCCTAAACCCCTCGCCGTGCGGGAGATTAATTAGAAACACCCTCGACGACGACAGCTCCTCTTCCCAATTCTTCTGTGAACTAGAACGCATGAACTCCCCTCCCCAGTGCAGTGTAGCATTAAAGTCTGCAGACCTCAGGGAAGTAATAGCTTGTATATTTTGCTCATCAACCTTCCTAGACCATTGCTTGTCCTTCCACTGTACCCCATCCAGGCAGTTTGCTCTAACAATCATGGCCACCACATCTGACTTTAGGCTAGTGTAAGTTTTGGGGGTGAAAGCACTTATTTTCTGCCCTGCTGTCGGCTGACGTTTGTTCTGTGACCTGATTGCGTGACGCTGTACACTGTTCAGACTTTTTTTAAAAAAAACAAGGTTTGGATCAGCAATATTTTAATTGACGACGTTCTCTTTCCCAAATAATCTTTGAAGGATTTTATCAAAAAAAAATAACCAAAGCTGGTTCTTTAAACAATTCAGACAGAGGGTTTGTAGTAGAATCTGCTCTCTCCGCTGGACGCTAGCAGCAGCAGAAGCTGTTGAAAAGTTCTGGGTGCAGATGGATTTGTCCTCCTTCAGCCAGAAGGTCCCCACTGGCCTCAGCACCGCTATGTGATTAGGATCCCTCGTTGAAGAGAACTAACTGACTGATTGACAGTGAGGTTGAGCCTGGGATTTGGGCTGTTGTGCAGCAATCTTAACGATGGGGAGCCAGGAGAAAGCAGCTTTCACCAATGCCCTCATGGATACGTATAGGAACACTACACTATAGTACACTACTGACCTCTGGAAATTGATCAGATTCTCTGACAAGCCCGACACTCATTGAGACTGGAATTTAATGGAACAATGACTTCATGACCAATCACTCTTTTGGTGGCTTGTCTTTCCCATCTGGTCAGGTGCTGGTTGAGGTGGGAGGTTGAGTGACTAGGTGTCATTCCTTTCTCTATCGATGTGAGCGTGGTTCTGGAAACGGGCGAGTTGCCAACGGTAGCAGCTTCGGAGCTTTTAGCGAACGTGTTTTTTTTTTCTTCCGATGGGTTTAATAATGATAATCCTCTTCATGTTAGTGTTTGGAGTTCAACTGGGATCGCAACCAAAGTTGTCTTCCATCTGTCTGTGTGTGTGAACACATTGTTAACCAATATGGAATTGAACCCCTTTGTATTTGCCTGATAAATGTACCTTACCTGCTTGAAAGGCACCCTCAATGTTTGCCCGCTGACTGTTTTGTGCAGGACCTCGCTGTGATATCTTCAGCATGTTGATGGCACAATCAAGAGACTCTTCAGCAAAGCAGCGCATCTTCACTGATCGTTTTGATTCCTCAGTTTATTTTCTTTCCCCAGGTTGAGTTTGCAACAGAGGAGTGTGTGTGTGTGCGCTCCCAACCTTAGGAGGTGTTACACTCAATGACGCTTAGGATGTGACCTATAGTTTTGCCCACAAAATATACAGTCAATTCACTTTACAGTATATTCTGTGAAGCGCTTTGAGACGTCTCGAAGACGTGATCAGGCGCTGTATCAAATGCGAGGATTATTATTATATAGTCTTGCCTCTTTTAAAGAATTGCAGTATAGCAATAGAATATGGATATTGGGAAAGGCCGGAGGGAATGTAAAATAAAGGTGTGTGTACAAAATTAGTTTGTTTTCTCTTGTGTCTCTGTAACCCCTGATTTACTGCTGTCGGTGAGGTGATCAGCTAATGTTCTGGGAACCTCGGTATCGTTCACATGAGCTCCAGCTTTTAACAAAGTGACCGAAGGAGGAAGTCAAAGAATTTGAAAAATCTGAGAGATCTTTAACTCATGCCTCACGGATTTTAATATTTAAAAAAAACCTCTTTGGATATCTTGTGTTGTCGAACTGCCTTCTTTCTTTGACACTACAGTGGAATCCTGAGCTCAGTGGTTACAGCACTCGCCTCGCAAGCGAGATGACATGGGGTTGATACCTGGGAGGGGCGAAACTTTGGGCAAGTTTCCTTACTCCACATCCTCTGTTAGAAGTAAGAAGGAACCCGGTTGTTAGTCGATTAGTGGATTACTTTTTGCGGGTAATAATCCCTTCAAAAAATAAAGAGATAATAATAATTTGATCACTCAATCCACGACTGTTTGTGGGGGACACTGCTGTGCACAATTGGCTGCCGCGTTTCGCCCACAAAATATACAGTCATTACACTTTACATATATTCTGTGAAGCGCTTTGAGACATCTCGAAGGCATGTGGCGCTATATCAAATGCAAGGATTATTATTATTGCAGCTATATTGTTTGTATTCCTGAACATATCCCAAATGTTTCCCCCTTTTGTATAAGATGACTGTAGCCTGAAAGATCGGGTTCTTGTTGATCTAAGTTTGTCTTGTTACAGACACTATCTATTTGAATAAAAACCTAACTGTATTTGTGACAACGTTCTGCTGTTTTTCTTTTTTCTTTTGACTTCTCCTCTCCTTGTTCCCTGGATGAGCTGGTGTTAGTTAGTGTTGCGGTCTATGCCATGTTGGTGCCCGTGTTGGCAGACTGCACACTTTGCTGCGCTACAGTGCTCAGGAAATAGTTTGTGTTCTTTCAAGACATTAATAGCATATAATCAAAGGTAATGCTAATTTTCAGTACATAAGGCCGTTCAAATCCATTGTGTCTGGCATTGCACCCCGAAACTCTGGAACTCCCTGCTTCAATCCCTCTGAATTTTCCCCCACTTTGCGGATCTTCAAATCGCACCTGAAGACCTTCCCCTTTGACTCTGCCTCCGGGTTGGCATCAGGCTCTGCCGTTGTTGAGCGCTCTGTGAGACATTGGTCCGCGTGAAGAGCGCTGTACAAATCCCAAGTTTTTTGTTGTCAGTAAAAATTTAGCAGATTTGCTTGTGAAAGAGAGAGAGAATGCTTGGGTGACAGTTTTACACGACTCTCAGCACTATTAAGAAGCCTCAAGCAAAGTAGTTGGCACTCAATTTACACTTCCCTACGGTCTTTCTATCGCCTTAGCAGGGTGATCCAACTGGCGGCTCGCGGGCCACATCCGGCCCACAAACCATTTCCAACTTCATTGTCCAACGAGCAAATACAGGCGACAAGCAGCCCACGAGCCAATCGGGAGACGGTCTCCAGGGCCTCCGACTGTGCCGGGCAACGGGATTAGACAATCGGAATAAAATATTGGTCGTTTCTTAAATCCGGTCTCCGGCCCTCGGCAGCCAAACGCCTGGACCTTCACTGCCCTGGGTTAATGGTTTGCCAGCCCCGTGATAGGAGTGGCTGTCCCTCTCCATGGGAGGAAACGCATGTATTGATGACTCGTACGCAAGCTGCTACTGAAGCCTGGGGGTGTGTGAGGGATGCTGCCGTTGGAAGAACGAAGACAAGCTGAGAAGGTAAGTCGTTCCCATTTGCTGAAGAATCATTATTATTATAATCGGAAACTCTCGATAATATAGGTTATAATCGGGCACGCGTGTGTCAGCCTGGCTCTCGCCTCCGAGTCAGGAAGTTGTGGGTTCAAGCCATCACATCGGGATTTGGAATCACTTAGTCGCTAAGAAAGTTGAAAGGTTTGGGTGTGATTATAGAGACAGAGCTGTGCCAGGAATGGAATAAAAAAAGGCACTCCTCCGAAAAATAGTTAACACATAATGTGACTAAGGTGTTTGTGATTTTTGCTTGTCCCTCTGTGTGTGCTGAGCACAGTATCTTTACTCGAAACTGTTCCACCCTGAAGTTTAAACCAGTCCGACAGGTTTCTCAAAGAGGAACTTATTGTCTTATTGCGAGAGACAGCAAGGGAATTTCAGGCAAACCTTTTCTGATCACTAGAAAGGTGAGTTCCAGGTTGTTTGTTCCTGTCCCGTTTGATTTTTCACCAGTTGCGGACAGTTGGAAGTGCAGAGCCTGGTTGCTCTGTGAATTAGGAGTGGGAGTGGGGGATAGTGTCCGTCAGCCAAGCACAGCCTGGGGACAAGGATTCTGTACAGCAGCATTTAGACTACGAGGAGTAATTAGGTAAACTTGGCATGTTCACGCCGGAGAAGAGAAGGTTGAGAGGCAATATGATTGCAGTGTTTTAAGATTCTAAAGCGACTAGATAAATGTAGACCATGATGAGCTGTTTTATCTGGTCCAGACCAGTAGAACCAGAGGACACGGCCTGCGATTGAAAGAGGGTAAACTCAGAACAAATCTGCGGAAAGACTACTTCAGTTAGCAAGTAGTAAACTCATGGAACAGGTTCCCTCGGAAGGCAGACGGTGGAAGCGGAAAGGGCTGATTCTTTCAAAAGCAAATGAAACAGATTTCTGTTAGGAAATAGTATCTGGGGATACAGTATATAGTTTGGGACACATGTTTAACGACTGCCAGGATGGTGGAAGGTGAACTGGATGGACCTTGGTCTTCTTTTGTCCAGCAAATTCTTATGTTCTTGTGTCTGTTCAGCCCCGTGTAAATTTATTTTCAAGCTGCAAACTGCGGGTTCCAATGTGTTCCATATGGGAGCACAATTTTATACACCTGCTAAATTGCTGAGTTAAGGAGACCTGTAGCTTAGTGGTTAGAGCACTCGCCTCGCAAGTGAAAGGACTTGGGTTTGATTGCCGGGCAGGGCGAAACCTTTGGCAAATTTCCTTACTCTATCTATGTTTCTATTTACTGAGCAGTAAGTAGGAACCTGGTTGGTAGTTGACTGGCGGCTTGCTTTTCCAGAGCTAATAATCCCTTCCAAAAAAAATTATAATAATTTGGTCGCTCAATCCCCGACTGTTTGTGGGACACTGCTGTATGCAATTGGCTGCTGCGTCTCGCCCACAAAATATAGTTAATTCACTTTGCAGTATATTTTGTGAAATGCTTTTGAGATGTCTGGAAGACGTGATAAGATGTTATATTGAATACAAGGCTCATCATTATTATTATTATTATTAACGCAACGTCTATTGTTGGCTTCGCAGGAAAGCCTCACAACCGCAGGGGCTGCAAACCGGGCTGACGTAGGGTAGGTAATAGCAACGGGACAGCCATGGGTTTCTCTTTCACGTGGATCGCTTGGGCTATCCTTCTCGTCCTGCCACACGCAGTTCGTTCTCAGAATTGTACAGCAAACGGGCTCCAATTCCAACTTCTGTCAAGTCAGGACATTAACCCTTTGGATGGAGACGCAGGCTCAATCCAGCCTTTGTACAACATGGTGCAGAGGTTCCTGGGCGCTGTGAGACCAAACTCTTTCCAACCAGGTAAAGTTGTGTCTTGGAAACGGCTTACTTGCACTCGGTCACTGTAGGGGACCGGAGGGTTGGGTGGGACTCTGCGTCTGTTTGAACGTGCTTTGTTTTGCTCTCCCGCAAACGCAGTCTAAATACACCAACCCCACGTCATTGGGTCCTCAGCAGCTTTCACTCAACCGCTTGTCTTCTTGTATTGTAGTGGTTAGCACACACGCCTCAAGAGCGAGAGGACCCGGGTTCAATTCCTATGCGGGCCAGGGCGTAAGCTTAGGCAAGTTTCCTTGCTCCACACGCACGCCTGTTTACCGAGCAGTATGTAGGAATCTGGTTGTTAGTCGACTGGCGGATCGCTTCTTGGGGGTAATAATCCTTTCAAAACAAAATTGGTCACTCCATCCACGACTGTTTGCGGGACGCTGCTGTGCGCAATTGGCTGCCGCCTTTCGCCCACAAAATACACAGTCGCTACACTTTACAATATACCCTATGAAGCGCTTTGAGAGACGACTCAAAGATTTGATTATTATTAGTATTATAAACCTTTCTGACATTCACATTTCCTGTTATTTTGTAACTTGTCTCCCCAAACTACCTGTTAATTCTGGAGTTGAGTTGAAAGGTATGATCAGGGACTCCGGCTTCTATGTCCTTTAGCCCCAGGCAGGCTTTTTTGTAACGAAACCTACTGATCTCAAGACCTTCCTCTTCGAGCTCACCTTCGGCCACCCTCCTACCCCTACCCACCCCGCCCTCCACCTCTTTCTAATCCCAGCCCCAAGCTCGGGTCCAAATCCCTGACTGTCCAGCACCTTGGGACTTCTTCCTGACTTGAGAGGCTGTGTGTAAATGTAATGTGTTGTTATTGCTAGGTATTATTGCAAATGTTGTGACGGATCCTCAATACATTCAAAAGGAGTATGGGCAGGTGAGTTGTGACGCCTGCAATTCCAAAAGTTTGTTCTTTTCCTTCTGTTTTCCCTGCTATTTTTAACCTCCCACATTTTTTGTTGTTGTCATTTTTGTCCTCCTTTCGGCCCCGAACAGGGCTATGGGATAAGAGTGGGATTAGTTGGTAGCTTTTCCAAAGAGGTGGCACAGGCACGATGGGCCGAATAGCCACTTTCTGTGCTGTAAGATTTTATGAGGATCCATATCACAGCTCTGTTGTCCCTGACGGCCGGTTGAAGAAGCAGCTTATGATGTGTGGTAACATGTTGGTGGAGTCCTGTAGCTCAGTGGTTAGAGCGTTCGTCTCCCAAGCGAGAGGACCTGGATTCGATTCCCAGGTGGGGCAAAACATTAGGCACTGTACAGTTAGGTCAGGACCCGAGCAAGGGGGAAATGGTCAGGGTGAGGGGAGGGAGGGAGCGAGGAGGGGGTAGAGTGTCGAGAGGGGAGCTGAAGGCTGAAGGTCAAAGAGAAAGGTCTTGAGACCGGCCTTGAAGGAGGAAAGGGAGGAAGCGGCGAAGGCACTGGGGGAGAGTTCCAGAGCCTCGGGGCTGAAGGCCACCGATGGTAGGGCGGTTGGGGCGGGGGATGTGGAGCAGACCGGAGCCAGAGGAACGGAGGGTACGGGCAGGTAGGTAGGGGGATAGTAGGTCAGAGAGGTAGGAGGGAGCGAGGCCGGGAATGGCCTTGTAGGTGACGGTGAGGATCTTGAAATCGATCCTCTGGGGGGTGGGGAGCCAGTGGAGGCGAGCGAGGGTGGGAGTGATGTGGTCGCGGTGTCTGGTGCGGGACAGTACACGAGCTGCAGAGTTCTGAATGACCTGCAGTGTGGAGGGAGGGCCGGGAAGGCCGCGAGGAGAGAGTTCCCGTAGTCCAGCCTTGAGGTGATAAAGGCGTGGACCAGAGCTTCAGCCGCGTGAGGGGTGAGGTAGTGCCGTAGTCCGGCCATGTTCCGGAGGTGATGGAAGGCGGTGCCAGTTGTGGCGCGAATATGAGGGAGAAAGGACAGCTCAGGGTCGAACAGAACCCCGAGGTTCCTGATGGCTTTGAGAGGTGGAGAGTGCAGCCTTGGATGCTGATGCTGTCAGCGCCTGAGGTGCGGAGGCGCTGACGCGAGCCAATCAGGAGGGCCTCAGTTTTGCGCACGTTGAGCTGAAGAAAGTTATCTCTTTCGTCACAATGACGTGATCAGGCGCCTTATCAAATGCCAGACTTATTGTTATTTGTTATTGTTAATACATTTGCATTATACCTTTTTTCTCCTGGCACATCTTGTTGCTGTGTTTAGGTGTTGAAATATTTGGCTGGCTACCTGGTGTGTTTCATCATCGCTGTGCTCTATTTTGTCCTCATGCCTCTGGTGGGGCTGTTTTTCTGCTGCTGTCGATTATGCGATAACTGCGGGGGTCACGTGAAAAAACGCACCAAAACCACAGCCTGCGAGCGAAATACCCTCGCCACCTTCCTGCTGCTCACCACCCTCATCATCCTGTGAGTTGTGTCCTGGGAGTAGGTCTTGTAGCTTTGTTCCAACACAGGGCATTTCGAGGTGCTGGAGGGTGGGAATTGTACCCTTATAATGATGATAATAATAATCCTTACATATGGCGTCCTGCAGTTTAGTGGTTTGTGCACTCGCCTCATATTTCTATTATCTTACCTGTTTCTGCTGTTTGCTGTGTAGAGCAGGAGTTGCCTGTGCTTTCACTGTCAATCAGAAGCTGACGGATAGAATAGACGTTTACGTGGCTGAGGTTCTGGCTATAGCAACAGGTTTAAGGACTTACTTCAATGGGATTGGCCAGGTGAGCGCTGATGTTTTTTTGACAGCCTTGTTCCTCTGTGACCTCTAACTCCATATACAACCTGTCCGCTCCCTCCACTCAACGGGCTCCGACCTGCTCCACGTCCCCCGGCTGGCCCCGCCTGCCCCACCATCAGCGTTTGGGCCTTCAGCCTCTCTTCCCCCACCCCATGGAACTCCATCCCACTTTCCCTCCACCTGTTCCCTCTTGCCTCCTTCAAGGCACGTCTCAAGACCCTCCTCCTCAACCGTGCCTTCGGTCACCCTCCTATCCCTACCCTCCACCCCTCCTGATCCCAATCCCCAGTTCAGGTCCAAATCCCTGACTGTCCAACGCATTGGGACATCCTCCCGACGTGAAAGACGCAGTGTAAATGCAATTTGTTGTGGTGGTGGTGTTGTCTTTCTCTAACAGCCGTTTAGCAGGTTACAGGCCTCTATAAACCCTCCAGTTCCTCTCCCAAATAGTCAATGCTGACTCACCAGCCCGGACAGTGTGGGGGCAGTCAAGCAATTCAATCGTGAAGGACAACATAGCTGAGCTCCCTCACCATGTACACTCTGCATTTTCCATCAGGGCTCG
Organism: Callorhinchus milii; assembly: GCF_018977255.1. NCBI lineage: Eukaryota > Metazoa > Chordata > Chondrichthyes > Chimaeriformes > Callorhinchidae > Callorhinchus > Callorhinchus milii. The sequence continues at coordinate 4,223,038 of NW_024704769.1, forward strand.
ATGAACCGTGAGAAAAGAAGACTGAGAACAATAATAATAAATAATACTAATCCTTGCATTTGATACGGCGCCTCATCACATCGTTGAGACGTCTCAAAGCGCTTCACAGAATATACTGTAAAGTGCAGTGACTGTACATGTTGTGGGAGAAATGCGGGAATCAGGAATGAGGACTCGAGCTTAGGGGATGAGGGAGGGCAGTCCTCCACATACATGTGGAAGTTGACCCCATGTCTGCGGATGATGTCACCAAGGGGGAGCATGCAGAGGTTGAAGAGGAGGGGTGGGGACCGAGCCCTGAGGAACACTGCACAAGACTGTGCGGGGACTGGAAGAGAAACCAGAGACAGAGACAAATTGGAGAGATCTGACCTGAGCCATTCAAGGACAGAACCTTGAAGGTTAAGGTGATGGAGGAGGATGGAAGTGGTCCACGGTATGGAAGGCAGCAGAGAGGTGGACGAGGAGGCAGAGGAAGCCCTGGTCACAGATGGACAGGATGTCGTTTGTGACCTTGACCAGAGCAGTTTCCGTGCTGTGAGCAGCGCAGAAACCCGGTTAGTTATCCATAGGATGTCTCAGAATGCTATACAGAGTTAGCATCAGACGTTGAGGGGAGAAGAGAAAGGGATTAGTTAAAGAGGTGAGGTTTTAAGGCGGGATTAAACGACAACAACAACAACAATAAGATTTCATTTATAGAGCGCCTTTCACGTCGGGAGGACGTCCCAAGGCTTTGGACAGTTGGGTGGGGACCCGAGCAGGGGGGATATCCAGTATGTATAGAGCGCTGCATTCACTCCCTTTTCTCTGTTACAGAATGTAGATGCAATCAATCAACAGTTTTCAATTCCAAAGAATGTGGTGTTGAACGATCTTGACAGTTAAGTATAATACAGTCGCAATTATGGGCAGGTTTTATCAGGGCCATCAATCGTATAATAAGAATCCTTGCATTTGATATCCCACCTTATCACGTCTTCGAGACGTCTCAAAGCCCTTCACAGAATATACTGTATTTGGAGTGACTGTTTTGGGGGCGAAATGCGGCAGCGATTGCGCACAGCAGCGTCCCACAAACAGTCGTGGATTGAGTGACCAAATTATTATTATTTGGCGGGGGAGTGGGGGGTGGAGCTATTATCCCGGAAAGTGAGCCGCCAGTTGACCGTCTAACAACCGGGTGTAAAGTGTGTTTGTGGGCGAACGAGGCAGCCATTTTGCACGTGGCAATATCCCAATACTTCACCCTCCATCTCTGATTGATCTCTGGCAGGTATCAGCGGGGCCTTTGGGAACCAGCTACTGCAGGCATTGCAAGAGCCCATTAACACTTCACTGGGTTTGGTGTCTGCCAGAGCACAAGGTAAATCACATTCACCCTGAGGACATTTCAGGGCATGTTTTTGCATATTACTTCCTTACTTTCCTTACTTCCTTTCGTTAGGGAGTGGCTAGCAAGTGCATACCAATACATTTATACATGTCAGTCCAGTGCATGCTGCATTAAGTAAAGCAGATGGTCTACTGGATCCCACTGATGGCCAATAATAATAATAATAATCCTTGCATTTGATACAGCGCTTTATCACATCTTGAGACGACTCAAAGCACTTCACAGAATATATTGTAAAGTGTTGTGACTGTATATTTTGTGGCCAATTGCGCACAGGTGTCCCACAACTAGTCGTGGATTGAGTGGATAAAAGCACTGAAATGCTGCCTTACTAAACCGCACAGACCCTCAGGATGCATTCAAATTTCAAGACTGAGGTTGATAGGTGTTTGTTAGGTCAGGGTGTCAAGGGATATGGGCAAAGCCGGGCATTTAGAGTTGAGGTACAGATCAGCCATTATCTGATATAATAGCGGAACAGGCTCGAGAGGCTGAATGGCCTCCTATTTCCTGTGACTGAATCTGGTAAATGTCACTCACCTGTGAGAGCTGTGTTGAGGTATGACTGGTTTTTGTAGTCAGTACAAGTTGTTGTTGGTCCTTTGTTCTATTCAAACAGATATCTCAAACTCCAAACAGCATCTACTGGTTGTGAACGCCACAAAAGCCTCCCTGCAGGAGAGAGAGCACAAGATATCAGCTGAGCTGAACAGCTTGCAGTTTGATATTACACAAACGCTCAGCAGTACAAGTTGCATCGGCTGTGATGCAAAGCTGATTAACAATCTGCAGCTGAATGGTACCTACAGCCCGGTGAGAGATATCCCCAAGAGTTGGCTTTGTGACTGTAGTGACTCCAGACCTAATCTTGCTCATTTCTCAGCATCCGTTTGCTCAAGCTTGTTTCTCCTATGCTTTTGCCCATCAGTTCATTGATACAACAACAACAAAATTACATTTATAGAGCGCCTTTCACGTCGGGAGGACGTCCCAAGGCGCTGGACAATCAGGGGTCAGGATCCGAGCAAGGGGGAGGGGTGGGGTAGGGGTGAGGGAAGGCAGAGAGGTGGGAGGGCAACCGAAGGCCACGATCGAAGAGGAGGGTCTTGAGACCGGCCTTGAAGGAGGCAAGGGAGGAAGCGAGGTGAAGGGACTGTGGGATGGAGTTCTAGAGTGTGGGGGTAGAGAGGCTGAAAACTCGGCCACTGTTGGTAGGGCGGGTCGATCCTCTGGGGATGGGAAGCCAGTGGAGTCGGGCGAGGGTGGGAGTGATGGGGTCGCGGAGCCTGGTGTGTGAGAGTACACGAGCTGCAGAGTTTTGGATGATCTGCAGCTGGTGAAGGGAAGAGTTAGGGAGGCTGATGAGGAGGGAATTTCCATAATCGAGCCTTGATGTGACAAATGGGTGGGTGAGGGTCTGGGCAGTCTGAGGGGTGAGGCAGTGGCGGAGTCTGGCAATGCTGGGGAGGTGGTGGTAGGCAGTGCCGATCATGGCGCGGATATGGGGGAGAAAGGACAGTTCAGGGTCAAACAAGACACCCAGGTTCCTGACTGGCTTAGTGAGGTTGAGTGTGATAGTTAGATGCTTAAGGTACAAGTGGCCTCAACAACAACGATAAATTATATTTACACGGCGCCTTTCACGCTGGGAGGATGTCCCAAGGCGTTGGACAGTCAGGGATTTACAGTTAGTGGGTGAGGTAGGATTACGGGATGGAGTTCCAGAGTGTAGGGGGCAGAGAGGCTGAAGGCCCAACCGCCAATGGTGGGGTGGGTCGGGCGGGGACGTAGAGCAGACCAGAGCGGACAGATTGGTAAAGGTTTCAACTCCTAGTTATCCTTATTGCTGAATTGTTTCTTTAAGAAGGTTGAGATAGTCTGGGTTGATAATGAGCTTTGACTCTCGGCAGATATTGGACCTATCGCCTGTGATAAACAAAGTCCTGAAGTTGTCTCAACAGAATCTGAGCAGTGCTGTTGAGAAGGTAAATCTGTTTGACCTTCTCATACCCTTGTCTGTAAAGTTCTGAAAGCTTGCAGGTTGAATCTCTGAAGCGGTTGTGTTTGTTTCTCTCCCAGGAGAAGCGCAAACTCAATGACATACCCAAGGACGTGGAGTCACAGATGGCTGCCATTGTGTCAGGTGAATATGAATATAGGGCGTGAAGGGATTTGAAAAGAGAGGTCTTTAGGAACATAGCAGGAGGCCATTCAGCCCCTTGAGCCTGTTCCGCATTCTACTAGATCGTGGCTGATCTATACATCAATTCCAGTTTTGACTTGAGACAATTTCTAAATGCAAATTAATGAATGCTGGTGCACTTTGTAGTGACGTTCCTGTCAGTGGGTGAAACACTGGCATATTATTCCGCTTTCTGAACCAGGAGAGCCACACCGAGCTGTTTCAGCCCAGACAGGGTTGAACCTGGCGAGATTATGATCAGCAGTACCCAGGGCTAAACTGGGTGGTGTTTAAACCGCAGGGATCTCAGGAGGCCGGGGGCTGCTCAGGTACTTAAGATGCTTTTTTTTGACTGATGTTTTTGGCACTCGAGTGGATCCACCCTGTTCTTCCCTCAGTTTCACACAGGTCCTGTCTTCACTCTGCTTGTTCAGGCTTGTTCCTTTCTTGCCTTTACTACACATCACAATTGCGTTGGTTGTGGGAGGTGGAAGGACAGATCGTGTGTGTGTGGGTGAGAGAGAACGGAGCATTTGGTGATCAGCACAGCCTGAAAGCACTGCCCTCGTCCCCCTGCCCACAGCTCGAGACACACGACCCTCCCTCGCCTCCTTCAAGTCTCATCTCAAGACCTTCCTCTTCAACCACGGCTTTGATCGGCCACCCTCCCAACCCCACCCGCCACCCCCTCCTGATCCCAACCCAAGCTCGGGTCCAAATCCCTGACTGTTTAGCACCTTGGGACGTCCTCCCGACATGAAAGGTGCCGTGTAAATATCATGTGTTGTTGTAGTTGCCCATTGAGCCATAGTTCCACCAGCTGGAGGTGCGGAGGTTGAGCAGAAGCTGCTTACCTCGCTGCAAGCCAATCAAGATGGAATCCATGCCCTGGATATATAAGCACATGTTCCTGTACCCGGGTTCCATGTAACTAACACCTTTCAGCATTTCCACATCAGCTATTCAATAGCGTCTGCCTTCAGCGTTTGGGGGAAGACCTTTGCAGGACAGCTTGTGACCTGCCAGGTTCCAGAGATCAAATTCCAATCCGTACCAGGACCACTCAGCACCATCTGCTGAACTCAAGTCCTCAAGTGAGGAGCTCTGGCACTTTGACCTGCCCCGCTGTGAAGCTGACCTCACCAACAGTGTGCTGAGCTCCCCGGGCTGTGTATTAAAATGAAAGAATATTGTTCTCAATCAAGCAGAGTCCCGCGTGTCTTTTTTGCAGATTCTAAAGCATCTGTGAACAACATCGAGGGAAACATTTCCTCCATCAAGGAGTCCTTTCCTCTGTTGGACTCTCTCCCAGCTGTCAATGAAAGCCTTGGGTCTTTAGACAGCGACATCCCGAAATATGGTGGGGAATTGAAGCGGTATAATTACTACAGGTATATAAAATGATGGCGATTTATTGAGATATGTTCTGAGTTGCCTGATGTTCATGTGACGTGTTTCATGGGCAACTAAATGCCGAGTAATTCTGCCCATCTTCCACCTCCCCCACCACCCACCCCCCACCAAGCATCTCTGATTGTCTATGATCACAGCTCTAGATTCAACACATGGCCTCACTTGGGTTTCCTCTCTTTCTTAATGTATGATATAATATATAGTTTAAGGGGGTAATAATCCCTTCAAAAAAATAATAATTTGGCCACTCAATCCACGACTGTTTGTGGGACACTTAGTGCGCAATTGGCTGCCACGTCTCAAGACCCTCCTCTTCGTCCAAGCCTTCGGCCACCCTCCCTGTTCTCCACCCCTCCTGATCCCAACCCCCAGCTCGGGTCAAAATCTCTGATGTGCCGATGCAGTTTGTTGTTGTTGTTGATTGGAGCTGGCGTGCTCGTCTCTGATGTGTGTTGTCTATCTCTGCAGATGGATTGTCAGTATCGTGCTGTGTTCCATCATTCTCTTGATCATCGCTTGCAACGTGCTGGGGCTGCTGCTGGGGACTATTGGTATCGCTCTCGGGGACGATCCCTATAGCGCCAACGGGTGTTCCCAATCCGGAGCCAATTTCCTCATGGCGTAAGTTCAATTTTCATATGAGAGAGCACCAACCACCCCTCCCACCTTGCCCCCCTCAGCAACGACAAGAAGTAGCGTTAATTTCTGTCTTATTAACAATAATAATCCTTGCATTTGATATTTGATAGACGTCTCAAACGCTTCGAAGAATATACTATAAAGTGAAGTGTCTTTTGTGTATTTTGTGGATGAAACGAGGCAGCCAAATGCACACAGAGGTGTCCCACAAACAGTCGTGGATTGAGTGACTAAATTATTGTTATTTTTTGAAGGGATTATTATCTCTCAAAAACGAGCCGCCAGTTGACTAACGATTGGGTTCCTGCTTACTGCTAGGCAAACAACGATGACAAAATTACATTAGTGAAGCGCCTTTCACGTCAGGAGGCGCTGAGTCATATGCGGAAAGGAAACTAGCCTAAGGTTTCGCCCCTCCCGGCTGGGAATCGAACCTTGGTCCTCTGGCTTGTGCGGCGAGTGAGAGGATCTGGGAAGATGGCTAGGTTGGGAACTTGGGAGATGTGTCGGTTTGCACTATTACGCATTGAAAATAGAACAACTCTCAGCAGTAATCCTGACTTGTTCGGGGTGATTTCTGTCTGTTACAGAGGTGTTGGATTCAGCTTCTTGTTCTCCTGGCTCCTCATTCTCCTGGTGTTTATCACCTTTATAGTGGGAGGTCTTGCCTACACAGAAATATGCAAGCCATGGGCAAACGGGGACATTTACAAGGTGAGTGCTAGCATTTCAACAGCAGCAACTTGCATTTACACAATGCCCCTCACGCAGGGCAACATCTCAGAGCGCTAGACAGCTGCGCAGCACGACACAGAGCCGGGGGGAGGTGATCTTAGGTACGCTCGAAGAGGAAAATTTTCAGGCGCGACCTGAAGATGGGTAAGTAGGGGGCAAGGCGGAGGGATTGAGGGAGAGCATTCCAGAGTTTTGGGGTCGTAGTGGCTGAAAGTGCGGCCACTGATGGTGAAGCAGAGGGTACAAAGGACAAGTAGGAGGCCCTCGGAAGACAGTCGAGCGGAAGTCTTTAGTTGCTTTAGAACACGGGAGACCTTTCACCCGAAGTGTTTCCATGTTGGTATTTGAACACAGGAATCGTAAGGAATTGACATAGGTTCTGTTGTGGTTTCACTTCTGCAGTTGATTGACACGATTGGAAGCCAGGACGATCGCCTCAACCTCTCCAACGTGCTCAAGCTTAACCAGTCCTTCTCATTCACTGAGGTTTACAGGTCAGTAAGACACTCTTAGGTAAGATAATGACTGCCCTAGGCTTCACAACATTGCTGACCGTGGTCTCCAGCCTCTGCTCTTTGGGCCAGCTCACTGTGCTGGGGGCCAGTGTAGAACTCGCTCACTGTGCTGGGAGCCAGTGGGAAGCTATCTCACTGTGCTCAATGCTAATCTTCATCCAGTGAGTAGCTGTCTGAAGAACAAGTCTTCAATTAATAAATGTACTTTTCTGAGCTGTACACCGAGCCAATACAGCTAGCCTAAGATTGTGTTTCTCTTTCTCTCTCTCTCTTTGTATCTCAGTGGCTGTAAGCGTGGGGATTCGCTGTGGACTATCCTCCAGCTGGATCGCACGTTTGACTTGGATGAGAAGCTCAATGTGAATAAGGTGTGTGTCTGCTTTCCGTGTCTCACTCTCAAAACACTCTCGCACTTTCTATCTCAGAAAAAATATCCTCATTTGGAACATCGTTGTCACACGGAATCCTAGCATCTTACAGCACAGAAGGAGGTCATTTGGTCCATCGCACCTGCGCTGGCTCTCTGAAAGAGCTGCCCAACTAGTCCCACTTCCCGCACATTTTTCCTTTTCAAGTAACTATCCAATTCCCTTTTGAAAGCATTTTTGTAAATGTGTGTGTGTGGATGTTTGTTTGTTTGTGTGAGTGTGTGTGTGAGAGTGGAGAAGAGGGAGCAGTAGGTTACTTGGGCTTTGCCAGTTTGAGAGCCTCAGGTTTGGGTTGGAGGTTTGATGTCATCTCTGTGGGAGAGGTGTAAGTTGTCCAAATGCCTGTTTAGAAGATGAAACACTGCAAAGGTTAGATCTGCAAATCACAACAGAGAGGCAATGGGCCGTGTGTGTGTTGGCAGTGCGTGTGGCATCATCTCTCTCTCTCTGCCTCAGTACACAGACGATCTTGTGAAAAACCTGAGAAGACTGAATGTGGACCTCAACAGCATCACCTTGCTGAACAGCGGTGGAAGGAACGTGCTGCAGGAGTTTGTTGCTAGTGGCATTAAAAACATTGACTATCAGGCATTCTCTGAGCAGGTAGGAAACCTGCCATTGCTTCATATGGGGGCAGGTGCTTCGGGGAACAAGCCATTACCAGAACAGTTCATATGGGGAATTGCAAGGCTGCCTGGAGTTTAGTGATTAGCGCGCTCACTTTGCAAGGAAGAGGCAACCGGCAGGACAAAACCTTAGACAAGTTTCCTTACTCCACACACACGCCTGTGTTTAGCAGTAAATAGAAACCCAGTTGTTAGTGGATTGGCGGATGGCTTTTCCAGGGGTTAAAATCCCTCCAGAAATATATACAAATAAATAACAGTAATAATAAAGTGGTCACTTAATCCACAACTGTTTGTGGGACACTGCTGTGCGCAATTGGCTGCCGCGTTTCGCCCGTAAAATTCACAGTCAATTCATTTTCCAGTATATCCTGTAAGCACGTAAAGACGTCTCGAAGAAGTGATAAGGCGCTATATCAAATGCATGGATTATTACTAATATTACTATCCTAGTTGTAAACTGTGTGGCTTTCTTGCAGATATCGAATGCCATGGTCAACGTCAACCTGTCACTGGTGATTCAATACCTGTCAACTCTCAGTCTCACCCAGGTGAGCTGCCCCCTCTCTCACTGTCCTGGATATTCATCCACAACATGGCTGCTCAGTCGCAGGAGTGGTACAGGCAGCAGTGTATTGCTAGCGTTAATTAATCAATGAGTACATTTGCTGGTAGAGAATTCACTGCAGGTTAGTGAAAATCTGGAACTGTCTCCCTCCCCCCAAAAGGCTGTGGATTATGGCTGGACCCATTCACATTGTCCAGACTGAGGTGAATACATGTTTGTTAGGTCAGGGTATCAAGGGATAAGAACATAAGAAATAGGAGCAGGAGTAGGACATTCGGCCCTCGAGCCTGCCCCACCATTTAATAAGATCATGGCTGATCTTCTAACCTAATTCCATTTACCCGCCCTCTCCCCATATCCCTTAATCCCTTTAGTTTTTAAAAATCTATCGATCTCAGTCTGGAATATGTTCAAGGACTGACTGAGCATCCACAGCCTCTGGGGTAGAGAATTCCATAAATTCACTGGCCTCTGAGTGAAGAAATGTTTTCTCAACTCAGTTTTAAAGGGCTGACCTTTAATCCTGAGACTATGACCCCTAGTTTTAGATTCTCCGACCAGGGGTAACAGTCTCAAACTATCTACCCTGTCAAAACCTTTAAGAATCTAATTCTTCTATATTCTAGAGAATATAGGCCTAGTCTACTCAACCTCTCATCTCAGGAACCAACCTAGTGGATATGGAGTAAAGGCAGGTAATTGGAGTTGTGGTACAGATCAGCCATGATCTAATAGAATGGCGGAACAGGCTCGAGGAGCTGAATGGCCTCCTCCTGTTCCTATGTGACTGCTGACACACTGTGGGACAGGAGGAAAGGGTTATGAATTGAATGATGAGAGTCCTGGCTCACTCAGACCCCCATCACCAGCTGCCCATTCAGCCCTGGCTAGTTTGTCACTGACACTGACCCAGCACTGCACTGACCATGGGCTCTTTTGTTCTTGTTTCTCCTCTCAGACCGACACTGAAGTTAAAAGCAATCTAACTGCCCAGATTGAGAGGCTACGAAACTTAGAGACCACCCTGCAGGAACAGAGGAAGGATGTTGTGAGTGCTGAGCCCTTTCGCTCCTTGTCAATAGAGAGAGAGAGTGTGTGTGTGTGTGTGTGTGAGACTATGGTCAACATTTCTCCTGCTCTTCTGTCCAGGGCTATGAGACGGAAACACCTCAAAACATCCTTAGCCGAATGGTCCTTTTGCAGCTTATACTATAGTATCTACCACAGGATGGTGCTATGTTCAGACTAGTTCTGTGGCTTTAACACTAGCCAATTGTTGTTGCTTTTTTATTATATCGGCTCTAATTCACTAGGCATTAACAGCGGCAACAAATTACATTTAAACAGCGCATTTCAAGTCAAGAGGACATCCCAATGTGCTGGACAGTCAGGGATTTGGACCTGAGCTGGGCGTTGGGATCAGGAGGGGTGGAGGGCAGGGAGGGTGGGGGTAGGTGGGTGACGAACGACAAGGTCGAACAGGAGGTTCTTGAGACGAGCCTTGATGGAGGGGAGGGAGGGGGCGAGGCAAAGGCACTATGGGATGGAGTACCAGAGGGTGGGGGGGCAGAGTGGTTTGAAGGCCCGACTGTCGATGGTGCGGTGGGTAAGAGCGGGAATAGGCTGGAGCCCATTGAACGGAGGGAAAGGTGTAATTGGTCCTTACTTTAGCCACTGTTGGTGTGACTGTCACGAGAAAAGGGTGAACAATTGGGAACAAGGAAAGCCTAATGAGAAAGATGATCTTACTGCCTGTCTGGAATATTTGCTGTTTCCTACCCAGGTGAATCTGACAGAAAGCCTTGACATCCTGAAAGGAATTGGTTCCACTCTGGAGGTATTTCACTTTACTCCCTGGCCTTACACAATATACATTTTATCTCTGTTTACCAAGCAGAAAGTAAGAACCCGGCTGTTAGTCGATTGGCGTATTACTTTCCGGTGGTAATAATCCCTTCAAAAAATATTTGGTCACTCAATGATGTGCGCAATTGGCTGCCACATTTGGCCCACAAAATAGTCACTCCACTTTACAGTGTATTCTGTGAAGTGCTTTGAGATGTCTCGATGACATAATAAGGGTCCATATCAAATGCTACGATTATTATTATTATTGGCACTCTGAATCTTACATTGCACATAATTGCCCATGTGAATACCTTGCCTATCTGTAAATCACTTACAAGCGTTTCACCCACAAGATTCACAGTCACTCCACTTCACAGTGTATTCTGTGAAGTGCTTTGAGACTTCTTGACGACGTGATGTAATAAGATGCTATCAAATGCAAGGGTTATTTTTATTATTATAAGTGGGTGTTCGATTTCCTGTCTCTATTTGTACAGGCCTCAGTGAATGCGACATTGAAGAGTGTTGACAAAGCAGCGAAGATGCTGGAAACTATTCCAAAGCCATTACTAAAAAACGTGAGTTTAAGCTGTAAAAATATTTTGTTTGAGCTGTTACAGGGAGAAAAAAAAGCCAAGTGAGCGTGGGTTGCAATAAGATAAAGAGGCAGAGGAGCAGGGGAGAGATTCCGAGAATAGCAGAGATGGGCGAGATATAGGGAGAGGTTCTGAGAAAAAGAGAGGCGAAATTCTGAGAACAACGGTAGGGTTGGACACCAATTGAGAGAATAGGGAGAGGGAGTGGTCGAAGAGGTAAGTAAAATAGGGAACCAGAGGATAAGGTGCTATATCGAATGCAAGGATTATTATTATTATATTATCAGATTTAAAACCAAGACTCTTCTCATTTCAGGCAACTGAGTGTTTCATCGCTAAAGAGCTCGGATACTTCGAGGGATATCTGAAATGGGTCAGAAAAGCGGTAAGTGCAATGGCAACGTAACCTTTGCAGAAGCACACAGGGACACACAGGGACACGGATAGACAGCAACTTCATATCAGCTAACATACCATGTCTAAGCTCAACGTAAAGAATTCCGTTTACCCAGCAGTAAATAAGAACCCGGTTGTTGGACGATTGGGTGATCGCTTTCCGGGGGTAATAATCCCTTCCCCAAAAATAAATAAATATATACATGAATAGTAATAATTTGGTCACTCAATCCACGACTGTTTGTGGGACGCTGCTGTGCGCAATTAGTTTCGCCCACAAAATATACAGGCAATTCACTTTACAGTATATCCTGTGAAGCGCTTTGGGACGTCTCAACAAACTGATAAGGCGCTGTATCAAACTCCAGGATTATTATTATTAATTATTATTGTAAAGAATGGTCATTTGGACAAAGTGCAGAGGATACCAAACCAGACCCCACCACCAATCCAAGCCTGCGGGGGTGGATAGAGAGAGCGGAAAAAAAATACTGGGAAAGGGGGACAAGACGAGGGGAGTTGAACCAATAGTACAAAAAGTTCTGGATACACACAACTAGTGTCACTGGTATCAGGGGAGATGGAACTGTGCAACTTGCTGCTGTTCAGTGATTGTCACTGTTGGCTGTGACGTACAGGACACAGTATCTGTGTCACTCCAAGGGATCAAAGGCAAGAAGGCCCTTCAGTCCATTTGACCTCATCCTCTCGAATGCCAACAACAGCTTCTCCCATTACACAATCGAGCTGTTTCTTAAACAAGTTCAGTCTCCTGGTTCCTTATGCCATTCCTGGTAACGACTCTTCTTTGAGCAGAGAGCAATACTCCCTGGTGTCTGTCCTCGCTTCACCTTGCCTTCCCTTTACTTCTTCCTCTTACACTTACATCGGGGTGACCGAAACTCAGCCTCTGTGTTGTGTTTTGTTCTCAGATAACTGAAGATATACTGTCCTGCAATGTGGTGTCTGTTACTCTTGACAACTCTCAAGTTATCGTTTGCGACTTCCTCATCAATCCTTGGGTAAGAATTCCCGTCAATCGTTCGACTGCTGGAGGTTCACTGAATCTTGAACTAGCGTCTCAGTGGCTCAAGTTCCAAGTGCTATGTTGTGTGTCTGTATGTTAGTGGCCGTAAGTGTTATGTGGCTCAGTCACTGCACAACATGAGGTTTTTAATCCTCGCTTCATCCAGGAGTGGGTTTATGATGCTAGTTTGTTGGGGAGTGAGACAGAGAAAGATTCCATTTGCTCTGCTCCTCTGGGTCCATTTAGAAGCTTTTTCTAGCTCCCTCCCTCGCTTCCTTCAAGGCACGTGTCAAGACCCTCCTCTTCGACCGTGCCTTCGGTCACCCTCCTACCGTTACCCTCCACCCCTCCGGATCACAACCCCAGCTCGGGTCTAAAGCCCCGACTGTCCAGGGTATTCGGACGTCCTTCTGACGTGAAAGGCGCTGTGGTCTGTTGTTGTCACCGATGACATCTCTGGAGCTGTGCGTATCTGGAATCTCTTGCCCTGCAGATTGAGTCAGAGACTGGTTTGGGGGGCGTGGGGGAGGGAAATAAACATCATAAAATGAAATAACTTGCAGGATTGCTGCTCCGACTGGCACGGGTGGCAGTTTCAACTCATTTAGGAGGATTTAGTTGAATACTAAATCCTTAGTCTATCGGGTTTTTTTAGTAACGGAATAGTAACGTTGCCCTAACTGTTAAATCTCTCTGCCTCACAGAACGCCTTCTGGTTTTGCCTGGCCTGGTGCACACTCTTCCTCATCCCCAGCATCATCTTCGCAGTGAAGACAGCCAAACACTTCCGGCCCATCAAAGGCATGTTCAGGTATGTCAGCCACGTAGCCTCAGAAAAAGGGAAATATGGTCTGACCGCCCTCCTCTTCTTTGTCTCCCCTTCAGCAACAAGTTTGTTGTCTCAACATCAGTCATTCGGATCCTGTTGTCCAGCTTGTCCCGCTCTCTGTCTGTTGAGTTTTTCATTTTCTCATTACAATTGGAGAAGATTATAACAATAATAATTGGTCACTCAATCCACGACTGTTTGTGGGGACGCTGCTGTGTCCAATTAGCTGCCGCGTTTCGACCGCAAAATATACAGTCACTTCACAGTATAAATTCTGTGAAGCGCTTTGAGACGTCTCGAAGACATGATACGGCACTATATCAAATGCAAGGAATATTATTATTATTATTAGAAAGACCAGAGCTGTTGCTATCAGTCTGCCTGATTTCAGTCATTTCTGTTATAATAATCCTTGCAATTGATATAGGGCCCTATCACTTTGTTGAGACGTCTTGAAGACGTGGTAAGACATTATATTAAATGCAAGGATTATTATTATTATTTAGTTCAAGGTGCTACTGTTTTAATGAATAGATAAAGTTCTGTGCAAGCGCTCCAGACACATATAGCCCTGCGTGAAGGGCGCTATATAAATAAGTCATTCCTGATACAGTAAGTATGCTCAAATTGTGTTGCACTAAACCACCTGTACCTTCTGCAGTCAGGACTCCTCAGAGATGACCACCTTTAAACTGCCTCGTGCCCAGATCAACGGACCTTAGCAGTCTGCAGTAAGTACAGCACTTCCTCTCGTTTATCTCTGGCTGCAGCATAGATTAGAAATAAAGCTGGAAATACTGAAATACAATAACAGAAATTAAACAGTTGAAACATTTCTAGTTTAGAAATGGTTCAATTGTCACTGCCCTGTCCTTCCCGAGTCAATGTTAGACCCTTCCCATTAGCTAGCAGCACGCTAAAAGCATTCTGAAGACACGGCCTGCGACTGAAAGGGGGTAAATTCAGAACAAATCTGCGCAAACGCTACTTCAGTGAGCATGCAGTAAACATATGGAATAGGCTCACCAGAGACACAGAGTTTGGAAGCAGAAAGTGTTCTGGATAACTCGACAGTGAGTCTCTTTCCCTCGCAGCGACGAGTTATCAGCAGTTTTTAAGATTCTGAAGGGAATAAATATTCCATGATCATAAGCTGTTTTATCCTGTACTGAACAGTAGAACCAGAGGACACGGCCTGCGGTTAACGGGAGCGTAAATTCAAAACAAATCTGCGGTGACACTACTTCAGTGAGTGAGCAGTAAACGTATGGAACAGGCTCGCTAGGGAGACAGACGGTGGAAGCAGAAAATGTTGTTTGTCTCGAGAACGAATGAGATAGATTTCTGTTAGGAAATAATATCTGGGGGATGCAGTATATAGTTTGGGACACAACATGTCAAGCGACTGCCAGGATGGTGGAAGGCAAACTGGATGGACCTTGGTCTTCTTTCGCCCAGCAATTCTTATGCTGTTAAGAATCACCTTCTACACAGAAGAATAATTCTGTAATTCTATCCCGCGCAGGGTATAAGCTGCGTGCTGCAAGGGTCCCTGATCCCAAGTGATGTGCGTTTCCTGTAAAGAGAAAAATGACGTCTGCTAAACCAAGTTATCTGATGTGGCTCCCAAGTCACCATCTCCCCACAACATCAATCACTGAAGCAGGAGCATCCTCTCTATCAACCAGCTGATGGCCAAAGATCAGACCAAATACTTACATCTGGATTACCCTCTCATTTATACATGCTGGTGCTGGATATATTTGCTCTATTACACACAGGGTACTGTTGCTGTTTGTAGTCTCTCTCTTACACACAGGTTGTTGGTGCTGTATATAGTCTCTTCTCTTATACACAGGGTATTGATGTTGTGTATATTCTCTCTCTTATACACAGGTCTTGGTGCTGTGTTTAGCCTCCATAAGCTGAGATGTAAAGTGATTAAATATCAGGACATGTGTGTCTGACAATAAGATGTGCTTGCAATAGTGGATTTAATGGTATTAAGGTCAGGCCTGTTCTCTTCCCTACAACATTCTGGATCTCTGGATGTCTTCCCGTCACTGAAACAAATTCCTGTCACTGAGGAGACTTAGAGAAAGATTTGCAATGGAGCCTGGTTGTGCAGTCAGGGTTCTCTGCTACATCCTGTTCTCAACATCGCACTTACTGTATTTGACTTTTGTTTAAAATTATTTACAAATCAACAAGTGCAATAAAGTACAAAATATTTTCTCTTTTAATGGTTATCGTTTTCCGGGGGTAATAATCCCCTAAATAAAAATCTCAATCCACTCACTTCAGTCAATTCACTTTACAGTATACTCTCTTTAAGAGCTTTGAGACATCTCAACACGTGATGGCATCATTGCTGAACACAAAGCTGAGTTAATGAGGCGTTTAATGGAACGTGGGAAGGTTGGAAAGGCAGCGCTGTAGCTCAGAAGTAATTATCAAATCACAGACGTGGAGAACAGAGGCAGGAGCTCTGAATGTACAATATTCTCTGCCTCAGCCTTTCCTCTACCTCCAGGAGAGAATCATTTCTACCAGCTGATTGCAGATAGATCCACCTCCAAACCTTCTCATTTTGCTGTTGTATGTGTAGCTTATGCACGCACGCACAGCAACTGGGAGAGAATACAGTGAAGTTTTGTACGTGTTGAGTTGAGGTACAGATCAGCTATGATCTTATAGAATGGTGGAACAGGCTCAAGAGGCTGAATGGCCTCCTCCTGTTCCTATGTTCCTATCTGCGTATTGGCAGAGGGCGTGTGAGAGTGCGAGTGCACACACTGGGAGAGAACACAGTGTGGATGTGTGCGCAAGGAGATGGCAGGGTTGCTTTAGTCAGCTGCAAAGGATTCAAAACATACAAGTCGCTGGGAACACTCAGCGGGTCAGGCAGCATCTATGGAGAGAGGAAAGTGCGTTAAAGTTTCAGGTCAATGGCGTTTCGTCATCGACTTGAAACGTTAACTTGTTTCTGTTCCTAACTCAGGAGTTTACCGTGACTAGATTCTATTTTGCACCTGTATCTCTGGGCTCCGGGCTCGTGTGTGATGATTTGCAGGCTGTGGTGTCCTGGGAGCGAGCTTCACAGAAGCGCTGCCCACTGACTCCCAATTAGCTGCAATGTCAGGCTTTGAGCTGGCACATTAAAAGGCAGATCAAGATGGAAAGCTGAAGCACTGACCTTAACATCAAAGTTATATAGAAACGGGGGGTATTAACCCGGTCAGTACTGAGCCTGTAAAGAACTAGGGATTGAATCATCCCTCCTCAGCCTTAGTTTAATGCTCAGTTGCTCTTCGGCAGAACAACAACTTGCATTTACACAGCGCCCCTCACACAGGGTAGTGTCCTAGAGCGTCGGACAGTGGCGGAGCACAAGGCCTGAAAATGCTGAAAGAGGGGACAAGGCGGAGGGATAGACAGAGCTTCGAGGGGTAGTGGCTGAAAGCACGGCACCGATAGTGGGAACGGTTCATCGAACTTTTTGTAAAGTGTAGTGACTGAATTCGGAGGTGAAGGAATTGCTGGGCAGAAAAACAGGATAGTATCTTGGCATTAAGACGAGAGTCGGGAGGCACATGATAATAACCCATCGGTCACAGGCATTGGGTAGTTGGCAACGTGGTACGTGAGTGGGGCAGAGACAGTGTGAACGCTCACATGTCACTCGGTGCCGGGGGCGCTGGTTACACAGCAGAGACAAAGGTCAGTGTCTGAATCATCAGAGAGGCGCTGAGCAGGTTCAGGATCACAACACGAGAGTATAAACCGTGTCGTGATGGGGGCTGTGGTCGGAATACTCTCTGTGGCCACTCGCTGGAGGCTGAACTGGAGGGGGACCTGGTGGCTGTCCTGCGCGAGAGAATCTCAACAACTGAGCAGCTGCAAGTATCAGCACCCAGGTAACAGCCGGCTGTGTGGTCAGGGCGGGTGGGGCTATTGACTGAATATCTCATCCTTTAACACGGCTTTTTCAAAAAATCTTAAGAACGAATACAGATAAGGAGGCGAACCATAATAATCCTCGCATTTGATACAGGGCCTCACCGCATCACGTCGAGACCTCTCAAAGCGCTTCACAGGATAACGCTGTAAAGTGAGTGGAGTGACTGTGCATTTTGTGGGCGAAACGCGGCAGCCAGTTTGCGCACACCGGTGTCCCACAAGCAGTCGTGGAGTGAGGGAGATGAATTGTCACTCACTTCTTGACTGTAGGTAGGACATTGCTGTGTGCAAAGTGGCTGCCGCATTCACCTGCAAAATAGTCACGACACTTTACGCTATATCCTGCAATGTACTTTGAGACATCAAAGCTTTTTTTTTGTTGTTATGTAAACCGTATTCTCATACCGTACTGAACTAATTACCTGCACTTATACGGTGCCCTTCAGGCAGGGCAGCATCTCAGAGCCAATGTCTCAGAATGAACTCAGTGATACCCAGAAAGACAACCGTGTGACCCATTCCAGCTTATGCAAGTAATTCCTCTGTCCCGTCACACCCTGCTGTTAACTGGTGACATCAATGTGATTAAGCACAATTCTGACACTGCAATACTTTCAGGACAGGAATTAATGGCCAATCATTTCTCAAGTTACAAGACAATTATCTTCTTAATGGCCAAAGAAATGGATCGTACTGGTTAAAAGGATGGATCGAGATGGACTGTGAGAGAAAATGCTTCTAATTGGATTGCCCAGGCCAGTTAACTGCAGGAACCCGGTTGTTAGTCGATTGGCGGATCGCTTTCTGTGAGAGAAAAAAATCCCTCAAATAAAAAAGGTGACTCAATCCACGACTGCTTGTGGGACACTGCAATTGGCTGTCACGTTTCGCCCACAAAATACGCAGTCAATCTTTACGATATATTCTGTGAAGCGTTTTGAGACGTCTCAACGACGTGATAAGGCACTGTATCAAATGCAAGGATTATTATCATCATCACCGTTGATCTGTATACACACACACACACACACACACACAATCTGGCAGCCAAGTTTGTCTAATATTCCTCCCTCATGAACAAAGAAGCAATTACAGTGCTAACTGCTCCACCTGCCGACCTCAGCTCACTTAGCACAAACCTGTCACCTGCTGTTCTATCAGGCTTTGCCTTACAGCGCTTTGAGACGTTTCAACGACGTGATAAGGCTCTGTATCAAATGCTAGGATTATTATTATTATTATGGAACTGCTGTTGTTATCAGTATTTCTCGGTTTCTCAGAAATTCTCTGCTGTTGCGATCTGCGCCACTTAAGCTGCTGACGCTTGGGCTGCGCAGTAATTTGCTTGTTTTTTTAATGGCCATAATGTTATTAGCTGATTTTTCATCAATAAGTTGCCATTTATTGTATTAGCAGCGAGTACATTGCACCTCTGACGGAGCCAGCCTGCCTCGCTGAAGTTCTCTGGACACAACCTCAGCACTTTCACCCATCGGCTCCTCCGCTCTCAGGCGTCATCTGTCCTTTTGCACTGATGTCCCCCGTGCCCTCCATTGCACCATCGATAGCTACGCTTTCAGCCTCTGTGCCCTGAAACTCTGGAACACTCTCCCTCTATCTCTCCGCCTTGCCCCTTCCTTCCACGTCTTCAGATCGCGTCTGAAGACCTTCCTAAGGTCCCTTCCCCACTCCTCGGTGTCGTGCTCCACCACTGTCAAGCGCTCTGGGGCGCTACCGTGTGTGAGGGAGAGGGGCGCTGCGTAAATGCAAGTTGCTGTTGTTTAGAAATTATAATAATAATCCTTGCATTTGATATAGCGGTTTTCACGACTTCTAGAATATACCGTGAAGTGAACTGACTGAATATTTTGTGGGCGAAATGCGGCAGCCAATTGCGCACGGCAGTGAGTGTCCCACAAACAGTCGTGGATTGAGTGACCAAATTATTAGTGGGTTTGTTTCTTGTGGGATTATTATCAGGCGGGTGCCCTGCCGGGAATCAAACCCAAGTCTCTCGCTTGCGAGGCAAGTTCTCTAACCACTGAGCTACAGGACTCCCCTTGAAAAGAATGCAGAGCACGTGGTTTGTTGTCTACCTAAACCAATTCCTTATTATAATAATAATAGTCCTGGCATTTGATATAGCGCCTTATCACGTCGTCTCAAAATGTTTCACAGAATATACTGTAAAGCGTTGTGTTAGGTCAAATGCAACAAATATTATTATTATTATATTTATTATTATCTGCACAACTAGGTATTGAGCAGCAACCAGGCAGGTTTGTTTCACTCCCAGACGAGAGTTTCATTGGGAGACAGAAGTGCTCGTGGCCCTCAGTCACCCCTCTGACTGTAATGGTTCATTGAAACATTCCTCCTAACCACAGATCTGTTGCTTGTCCTTGAATGTTTGTGGATGGAATCACATTTCTTCCACGTTTGAGATTACAAACCTCATGCTTGCAATGAATGCTTTATCACACACACACACACACACACACAGTGCTGTAGCTACCAGAGTGCCTTCACAGCTGCAGTACTGCTTGTGGGAACCTTTCAAATGATTTAATAATTTAGAAAATTATCATGAAAGGTTGTTCTCTGACGGCAGACAGTATTTCATTAACTGGTTGGTGCATTAGCATCAATCACTAAGACAACAAGAATAATCCTCGCATTCGATACAGCAGCTTATCGCATCATTCAGACGTCTCAAAGCGCTTCACAGAATATTACTGTAAAGTGAATTGAGTATATTTTGTGGGCAAAACGCTGCAGCCAATTGCACACAGCAGCGTCCCATGAACAGTCGTGAATTGAGTGAACAATTTTTTTTTAAGGGATTACTATCCCCGGAAAGCAATCCGCCAATTGACCAACAAGCGGGTTCCTACTTACTGCTAGGTAAACAGAGGCGTGTGGAGTAAGGAAACTTGCCTACGGTTTCGCCCTGCCGGGAATCAAACCCAGGTCCTCTCGCTCACAAGGCAAGTGCTCTAACCACTAAGCTAAGGAATCATTAACTCAGCAATTTAGCAGCCGTATAAAATTGCTGTCACATGCTACATGTTAGAACCTGCAGTTTGCAGCCTGATTCTCACAGATTTGCTAGGCCTAAGGTTTCTGTGAAGAAACCGTGAAGAAATACCTAACGTATTATTAGTATTATTGTTATTATTTCGCCCTGTCCCATCCGGGAATTGAACCCAGATCCTCTCGCTTGCAGGCGAGTGCTCTAACCAATACACTACACGACTCCACTTTCAGCTTGCTCCAGGTTTCAGTCACTCCAGGTACCACCCTGATAGAAATCTTCCACAGCAAAAAGCAACCTGTCGATCATTTGTTTTCTTTAGTTTCTCTCCTTCTTTCCTCTCTCACTCTCTCTCTCTTGCTCACTCTAACTTTCTTCTTTCTGTAGCTGTTACCTTTGGCTTCTGTCCAGTCGAGGACTTGACAAATGATTCCCGCAGAGGTACAGTGGGATATAAATCCCTCTTACCCAAACAGTGATTGGGACAAACGGTTAAAAATGCTATAAAGCAGACTATTATTAAGTTGCAGTCCCAAAGACTCAAGGTCAACAATATCATCATAGTCCTGCACTCAGCAGTGGCTAGTAATTGCCTTTTAAACTTTTACAGGTTCATTATAATTATGGCATTGTGTCTCAGTGCTTTGATCTGAAATATTAAACATCATCCAATCAATAAAAGGCTTTCGTAGTCTGATCCTGCATTAGTCAAAGCAGGTAAATATTGACAAGGGCTAATGGTCCCCAGGAGCCCACGTTGGCGCTGTGATCTCATCCCCAGCTATTGTGCTGACGCCAGCTGGTAAGCTCAGCTGATGGTCGCTGTTTGTGGACAGACATCAGTGCTGTACTTTATTACTCGTATTCACGCAAAGTATGGCATTTTCAGTTCTTTGTGCTACTTCACTAAACTATGGGGAAGCACAATTGGTTATTTTAGGACATGTTTTCTTACTTGTCACAGTAACTATGACGAAGTTTGAAACATAGGAACAGGAGGAGACCATTCAGCCCCTCAAGCCTGTCCCGCCATTCTATTAGATCATGGCTGATCCGTACCTCAACTCCATTTACCCGCCTTTGCCCCATATCCACCTCAGTCTTGAAAATGTGAAAGGATCCAGCCAAAATCCACAGCCTTCACAGAGTTCCCGACTTCCACAGAGTTCCCGACTTCCACTACTTCTGTGCAAAAAAAAATGCCTCCTGATTTCACTCCTAAATGGCCTGGCTCTAGATCTAAGATGACGCCCCCTCGTTCTGGATTCCCCACCAGAGAAAAGCCCTGGACAAAAGGGATAATTAATCTTCGAACACACGACAATCAAAGGTGGTTTCCCACTGTCTAGAAATTTCCTATTCTGCCTTTGTCTTCCCTCAACAGCTCATCAGCAGTCTGTGCTTAGATCAGCTCATAGGCACATTCTCTGCCAAACTCTTTGCTTTTTCTAGGAAAGGAAAATTGACGTGCAATCATTAGGCATATTTTTGACAAAGGGCATATTTTGCAGGCAATTCGTTCAATAATGAAGCCTCTAAGAAATAATGTAAGTCTCTCTCTCTCTCTCTGGAACCTTTAATTTCATATTCCACTTTGGCCAAGCCGGGTGTCCGACACCTGCAGAAACCCAACACCATTGCTTACGAGTCTCCAAACCAAACTGAGAATTCAACGCATCCCACCTTCACGTGGAAATCCCAGAGATAGATGGTTGGAAATGGAATGTGCTCTCTCTCTCGCTCTCTCCCTGGAGGGACTCATCCTGCTTACCTAATTCCAGAAAGTATTAGGCGCAGGTTGGTGAGAGCCAAGGCTTGTGGGGAGCATGGAGTGTGCGTTGGGGTAACTGCTGGAGTCTAACCAGCTAAAACCATTGATATCGCTGTCCAGCAAGCTTTCCCGCTGCTTGTCCAGCTAGGACACCCTACCCATTAAGGCTTTGGCTTGCAGAGTTGACAGGAGCTGAGTGAGATGACAGCCTGCCCCCAGTGACTGGTCTGCCCTTCCAAGTCCTGCCGATCAGCCAGGCTGGGCTATGCTGTCATCAACAGTGCCCTGGAACACTGCCTGGCTCATGAACCGGACTAGTGACCGTCACAGAGGACTAGCTCGATTCTGACATTTCATTAGCAGAAACGTCACCTTGGGACCAGCTCAGCTCCAAGAAGTCGCCGTTACCCAACGACATTGGAAGACGAGCTGATCAACCGCTTCAAAGTCATAAATTTTAAGCTTATTCGTGTTTCCTTTAGTTCGAGCGACGAGTGAAGTCATTGATCCCTGAAGACGTTTGCAAAGTGTCGGATGTTCTTCAGACATCTGTGTCTGGGACCTGGAGCGAGCGAGAGAGATAGCGATAGAGAGAGCGAGAGAGAGAGAGAGAGAGGGCTGTGTGGTGTTTGGGAGAGAATGGCACTATCTGGACTGCTCCTCCATCTGGTCTCTCTCTCTCGCTGAGTTGCAGGGCTTGGTGTCTCAGGCCGGATGTGTATGTGTGTGTGTGTGTGCGCGTGTGTTAGTGTAACCGAGTGTTTGTTACATGATTTCTGGTCCCTGATGACTGACTTTCTGCTGAAGCTGCTCTCAGCTTTACTTTTGGCTGCCCCCACCGTGACTCGTTACCCCGGTCAGTCAGTGGAAACCTTGGGACTAACTTGCTGACGTTCTCTTATCAGAACCGTGAGGAGCTGCGGTAAGTACAAGATCCGCATATCCCTCGCTTGTCGTCATGGTAACTCCATTATCAAAATCAATGCAGATGATCTGAATTGGCATTAGAGGAGATGGGATGCTAACCACATTGTGTCCTCCCGCCCTCCCTCTTTCTTTCCCTCCCTCCCTCCCTCACTTCTGTGTTTACTCTGGTACAAGTGGGAGTGCTAAGTGGAGCAATGAGTTGACCTCGGGAATATCCGGCTACAAATACCGCAGTAACACGAGCGAGACCAGCACTGGTGATCCCTGCAGCTTGGCTTCACCACATAATGAGGCGTGTTGGAAAGTTTCAGGGTGCTACACTAGCTGTGGCCTGAGAGGGAGAGAACAAGAGCGAGAGAGAGCGAGCGCGAGAGACCGAGAGAGAGAGAGAGAGAGAGAGGAGTCGCTGTGGGGATTGAGAGTGTGGAGAACGAGGCTTGAGTGATTGCTACAGCGCAGGATGGCCCTGCAGGGATTGGAGATAATCGCGGTGGCAGTGGTTATTGTACTCTTCATCGGAGTTCTCAAACAGTTTGGGATACTGGAGCCCATGTCTATGGAAGGTACTGAGTGCATTCTTTCCCTCGTTCCCGGTGGATCAAGTAAATCTTTGCATTCGATCCTTGCATTTGATATTGCGCCTTTTCACGTCTTCGAGACATCTCTAAGGAGGTACTGTAAAGTGTATTTTGTGGGCAGAACAAAGTATGGACAATATTTAACGCTCTCAGATCAGGGAATTCAATACCTGCAATGAGTCGTGGGTTAGGAGAGTAATAATAATAATCCTTGCATTTGATCCAGCACCTTATCATGTCTTCGAGACGGCTCAAAGCACTTCACAGAATATACTGTAAAATGTAGTGACTGTACATTTGTGTGCAATAAGAGGAGAGAATTGTGCGTGGCTGTACTGAGGGGGGAGGGATGCTGATCACTAGAGATGCGTAACAAAGACGGTGAATAGAAAGTCAATGCTCCCCAAATCTGCTGTTGCACACAATGTCTGGGGGGGAACTTCACTGGTGCAAAACTCTCTGTGTGAGAGAATAGGGCAGGGCAGCGGGTCATCACTGATACACTCACATCCCACTTCATGAGGCAACTGATCAGCAACTGATTCTAACAGTGTTTGACGCTGACAGTTGCAAAAGAGGCAATAGGAACAGGTCCGCTGATGACCAGGATCCATTTAGTTTCTTGATCCGCGGCTAACTCTGTGTTCAGATGCAACTGATATGACTTCATAGAATCTTACGGCACAGAAAGAGGCCATTCGGGCCATCATGCCCGTTCTTTGAAAGGAATATCCAACTAGTCCCACTCCCCCGCTCTTACCCAATAGTCCTACACACAGAATCGTAGAACTTTTCCTTTTCAGGTTCCTATCCAATTCCCTTTTGAAAGCTACTATCAAATCTGTTTCCACAAACCTTTCAGGCCGTGCATTCCAGATCTCTAACAACTCTCTGGGTAAAAAAATGTCTCCTCGTCTGGTCTGTCCTCTGGTTTTTTTGCCGAATATCTTAAATCTGTGTCCTCTGGTTACCCACCCGCTCACCAGAGGAAACAGGTTTCTCTCTGTCTACTCTATCCAAACCCTTGAGTAACATTTTGCGCCGATGTGTGGTGTGTGAAGCCGTGAAGGAAAAGCTGGAGTGCGATAGTCAGCTGGCACTGACTGCACTCTGAAACGAGGGATTAAATTACCGGCTCATTGTAACTCGATACTCTGTGAAATTATTGAAGGAACTGAGTAAATTGCACTCAACTAATAATCGAGGGACAGAAGCCACGGCTGTTGTTTCTGCTTCACAGCCGAAGTCACATTTTGAATTCTTTTCCAATACCACAACAACACAGTGCCCTTATCACGGGGTAGTGTCCCGGAGTGCTTAACAGTAGCGGAGCCTGACACCGAACGGGGGCAAAGGTGGGAGGAGGTGATCGTAAGCACTGGCAAAGAGGAAGGTCTTCGGCCGTGATCTAAAAGAGGGGAAGGAGGTGGGGAGGTGGAGGGATTAAGTGAGAGAGTTCCAAAGCTTCAGAGTGTAGTGGCTGAAAGTGCAGCCGCCAATGGAGGAGCGGAGGGGCCGAGTTATCAAGCGGACCTTCCTGTACTGAACACGGTCATCAAGTGGTCCTTTATGTCAGTTGGTCAGGTCCCCCATTGCCTTGTCCTGAGCCTGTGACAAAAACTCTTGCTGTACTGCGTATGTAAGGTCTAGGAAACCGTAGGACATACTCAATCCAGACACTGAAAACACTTGTTTCACAATTCAAGGCTGTGGAGTTGAGATAAGAAGATCTTACACCACAGATTGATTAATCATTCAGCTTGTACTGTGCACCGGCTGATTATTCAGATGGAGGGTGCGAGCACCAGTACAGAACAGCTCTTCTGGTGCCCTGGTTGGGAAAGGCAGCACCGGGTACGGAGTTAGACGATTTAGGCAAATGGTTACATACTCAAATCCCATCTCAATTCAGTAGACTGAGCTCTCCATCCGTCTGCCCGTTCAGGTGGACGTTAAAGATCCCGTGGTCCTATTCGAAAAGAGAACTCACTCTTTTTACTCACTCCCAGTGTCCTGGTCAACAATCCCCCAGATAAAATTGATCATTCACTGCATGGTGGTTTCTGGGACGCTGCTGTGCGCAATTGGCTGCCGCGATTCGCCCACAAAATACACAGTCACAGTATATTCTGTGAAGCGCTTTGAGACATCTCGAAGACTTGATAAGGCTCTATATAAAATGCAAGGATTATTATTATCATTATAACTGTTTCAGTCATGATTGTTGTTTCTGAAGCCTTGGCTGTTTCTGCCCTGATGTTAAAACCATTTGCATTGCCAGCTTGTTAATAATACATGACTGTTGTGGCTTATCAAGTTGCTGTCTCTGCTGCTGCAGACAGGAATAGATCACTAATAACTACATCACTGAAGGACATCAAGAACTAGGGGCTTTGCTCTTCCACAAATACGTCACATTTCTTTTCCTATTTACCCAATGGAAACTTTTCAAACCCTATTTATTACACTGCATCACCTTCTGGTTTGGCCTCCTTGCTCTCCTACCGATGTATTCCTCCCTGCTCCTTCACTGCCTTAAGGATTAACGTTAAGATGAAATAATTATGAATTAATAATCATTCATCTGATTAAAAATTAATATTAATTCTATTAAGAATATTACCATTTGTTCATCCACAAAATACACAGTTAATCCACTTTACAATATATTATGTAAAGCTCTTTGAGACATCTCAATGTTGTAATATATATCAAATGCAAAGATTATCAGTAGTAGTACTTAAGAGGACTTTTAATTTCTTTGTTCTTCCTCTAAATTACCCTTTGTATTTTTCTACATTGAGCTTCATTTGTCAACCATCTGCTCCCTGTCTAGGTCCGACTGTATTCCTCCACACCACACTGGCGTGTAATTTGGTATTATCAGCCAATTTAGACACACTGACACCACCCCCCTGCCCAAAGTCAGATCTTTTCTTTATACAACAGAACTTCTGGGTTTCTGGAAAAAGTCACAAGAATAACAACAACTTGCACTCAAATAGCGCCCGTCAGGTGGGGCAGGGTCTCGGAGCGCTTGACAGTGCAGTGCTTGACGCTGAGCCGGTGGGAGGGGGGAGGTGACCGTAATCATGGTTGAAGAGGAAGGTCTCTGAAGATCAACACTGCACTGATAAAGGAATCAGTGGGAGCTCAGGAACCACCATCCACATCATGTTGGTGGAGGAACAAAGCTCGTTACCTGTTAAGAAGTGCACAATACCGTTTCAAACACTAAAGATGAGGAACAAGCCAGGGAATCACCAGGTAAAACGATGAGACTGAATCGTACACTGGCAAACACGGAGCAGACCGGAGCTTGCCAGACGATAGATACTGCCAGAGTTAATGGGAGTTTCTTCTATAATTGAGGAAGTACAAATGCAAAGGCAATTCAATTTGGTTTGAAGAATGAGATTATCTTCACTCAATCCACGGCTGTTTGTGGGGCACTGCCGTGCGCAATTGGCTGCTGCGTTTCGCAAACAAAATAGAGTCAATTCACTTTGCAATACCTTCTGTGAAGCGCTTTGAGAACGGCTCAACAAGGTGATAAGGCGCGATATCAAATGCAAGGACTATTATTATAGTGTCTTTCACGTCGAGAGGACGTCCCAATGCACTAATACTCCAGGGTTTGCACCTGAGCTGGTGGGGGGGGGGAGATAATTGGAACACAGTGAAGGAGGACAGTTGAGGCAGATATTGAAGGAGAGGAAGGAAGGAAGGAAGGAAGGAAGGAAGGAAGGAAGGAAGGAAGGAAGGAAGGAAGGAAGGAGCGAGAGGAAGGCACATCACTAGAGCGAGATGGAAAAAAAAAAGCCTAAGTTCAGGTTCTCCAGAGATCAGACAGTCAAACGGAAAAGTGTTATTGAGGTTCGATTTGTAGAAGATTCAATAGTGTTGGCCCGTGACAGGAGAAGGGATGGTTGACAGGCAACACAACAGTTGGTACTTCTGATCAATTAAATTGTGTTAAGATGTTCTAATAATAAACCTACAGAACCCACCAGTAGAGACTGTGTTACTCTAGTGTGTTTCCGTCTGGTAAAGCAGCAAGTTCGCTCGCTGGGTAGGATTTTTTTTTACACAAGAGAACAGATGACAGGTAAGAACTGAACTAACGTGCAAATTCCATCTCTCGACAGTCAGGGGAAGAGTAATAATTATAATTAAATTCCTTGCATCTGACCCAGCGCCTTATCACGTCTTTGAGACGTCTCAAAGCGCTTCACAGGATACACTGTAAAGTGAATTCACTGTATTCACCTCCGACAATGCAGCACTGAATTGGGGCGTCAGCTTAGACTACGTGGCTCTTGATTACGTCAAGAAATTACTTTGCCACACTCTCTCGACTAGTTCAGGCTCACTCCTACTCTTTCTCTCACTTCCAGTCTCTCCCAGTGACTCACTGTCACGTTTAATGGCTTCTCTAGGAACCTCACCAATACAATATAATGATTCTCCAGCCGGTTCAGTGAGTCCTGCGAATGGACTATCTTTCTCCGTGCAGTTAGGATATTTAGAGAGCGTCTAATGATGTCAAGATACACAAAGTTTCTCTCCACTCCAGGATAGAGCTATTTTCAGAAAGACATTGAATAAAAATAGAATGGCTGAGAGAGTGGTGAAATTTCAGCAGGCAGAAGACTGCAAGGTGGGGAAACCAGACCTTAAAATCAATATAGCAGAGGTTTCTCTTCTCAAAACAGCCAGGACGTGGGTATTAATGTTGCTGAATGCATCTCCAACGCAGCATCTTTTCATCTCCAGATCCGAGTTTGCTCCCCACTTCTATCGTGGAAGAGTTATCCCATCCCAGGTATCAGATAGCACTGAGTGTTATCACGTCAGCAACTTGCGATGATTCAGTGCCTGTGCCATGCTCAGTGGTAGCGCTCTCACCTCTCAGGTTGTGCGTTCAGGTCCCCACGTCGGGACTTTGAACCCACACAATCTGGGCTGATTTATCAGCACTGGGGAGTGCACTGCAATATCAGAGTTGTTGTCCTCAAGTGAGACGTTGTGTAGTCAATTCACTGTACAGTATATTCTGTGAAAATGCGAGAAATCTCGAAGACGTGATAAGACGCTATATCAAATGTAATAAGTAGGAACCCGATTGTTAGTCGATTGGCGGGTTGTCTTCAGGGAGTAATAATCTCTACAAAAAATATATACCTATATATTTGGTCACTCAATCCATGCCTGTTTGTCAGGCACTGCTATGTGCAATTGGCTGCTGAGTTTCGCACACAAAAAACTC
The DNA here is from genome assembly GCF_018977255.1 of Callorhinchus milii. NCBI lineage: Eukaryota > Metazoa > Chordata > Chondrichthyes > Chimaeriformes > Callorhinchidae > Callorhinchus > Callorhinchus milii. The sequence continues at coordinate 4,251,775 of NW_024704769.1, forward strand.
AAGTCAATCAACTTTACAATATATTTTGTGAAGCGCTTTGAGACGTTTTAATGACGTGATATAGCGCTATATCAAATGCAAGGATTATTATTATTATAAAGCCTTTCACATTGGACAAGGCACTTTGACACCAAACCACTGCACTGAACTTATTCAATGAAATTTTGGGACGGTGTCAGGTAACCTGGTTCAATAAGGCTGTACACAGTGCTAAGTGTTACGGTTTTTTCCTTTACAGACAACAGCGAAATTGATTTGGAGCTATCAAATGCGAGACATCAGCCGGAGGGTCTTGAGGAGCTACAAGCACAGACCAAATTTACCAAGAAAGAACTCCAGTCACTTTACAGGGGCTTCAAAAGTGTACGCAAGTAACTCAATCTTCCTGCAACTAATGATGGTATTTATTGTTACTGTGGAGAAGACTGTAAATCAGCACTTTACGTAAGTGGCTGATTCCAGTGTCTGTGGCAGCGGTGGCTAAAACCTTTTCGGTCAGCCAATAAAATAAATTGCCTTGATTGAATATTTTCTTGACTGGTGCCACAAAAGAATATCCGATCAAGAAAAAAAAACGGAAACAAAACATGGAATTAAAACAGCCTCGCCGAGACTGTTGCAAATGGTCAGCAGGTCACTTCTTGACCCACTCACCGCTCTTACCCCACAGCCCTGCTGCGCATGTTTCCTTTTCAAGTCCGCATCCCTTTTGAAAGCTACTATCGAATCTGCTTCCACCAGTGCATTCCGGACCATAACAACTCTCTGGGTATAAAAAAAAGTCTCCTCGTCGCCTCTCTGGTTCTTTTGCTAATTATCTTAGATCTGTGTCCTCTGGTTACCGACCCACCCACCACTGGTTAGTTTCTCCTTATTTACTCTATCAAAACCCCCTCATAATTTTGAACATTTTAAATTCGGAGTCATTTAAAGGAGCCGTTTGTAGCTTCCACGCACTCCTGTACTTAAGCAGATCCTCAAATCAATGTAGTGATTTTTTTCATGATTTTAGGGTTGGGAAAATAATTGATACTGTGGCTCATTTAAAAGTGGGATACAGTACGTGACAAAATATTTCTGCCTTTCCTTTATTAGGAGTGCCCCAGTGGGATGGTGGATGAAGAAACATTTAAAGCCATTTATTCACAATTCTTCCCCCAAGGAGGTAAGAGAATATAAAAGAAGAGAATAGCTAATCTAGAGACCACGCACTGCGTATATACTGTACAGCCTTCTTCATCTGGTCATGAAGTCCGCTTCCCCTTCCTCATATACACGGGTATTATACGAGGCCTATGCATCTGTTGCACGTACAAAACAAACACTTGACTCTCTTGTTTAGATGCTACGACTTACGCACATTTCCTGTTCAATGCATTTGATGCGGACAAAAGAGGAGCAATCCGGTTCGAGGTAAGAGACGAGTAGAAACGAAAGATCAGAGTGTGAATGGTAGCACTAACTCTCCAAACTCTTACCCCACGGCTGTTTGTGGGACGCTGCTGCGCTCAATTGGCTGCCACATTTTCCCCACAAAACACACAGTCACTACACTTCACAGTATACTCTGTGAAGCGCTTTGAGACGTCTCACCCACATGATAGGGCGCTACAACGAATACAAGGATTATTATTATTTCAACCTATTAATGTAAACAACTGATAGAAACCTCTGTGCTGGAGGTCATTTGCCATTTTTGTCTGTATTTGCTAATTACCCCTAACCTAATAGGTTTGTTAATATATATGGCAGCAGTGTTAAACACTTTCATATTTTTTGGTGGGGCTTTTTGGTCAGCCCTGACTGTCCAGCACCTTGGAACGTCCTCCCGACGTGAACGGCGCTGTGTAATTGTAATTTGTTGTTGTTGGAATAGAATGCGCACTTGAAATAAATAGCAGGGGGAAGGGAGATGGGACCTAAATGAACAACAATCAAGAGAAATAATGATAACCTATATATAAATAAATAGTCTTTCCTTCCCCTTCTTCTCTCTCTATCTGTTCTCTCTCACACTCTCTCTCTCGGACTATGTCTGTCCCAGGATTTTGTCATCGGGTTGTCTTTGTTACTACGTGGAACTGTAAATGAAAAGCTTAACTGGGCCTTCAACCTGTATGATATCAACAGTGATGGTTACATCACAAAGGAGGTACTGTCAGTACTTAAACCCTTGTAAAATCCCTAATTCTCAAGAATAATTCTGTCTTTGAAACAAATACCTGAGACATATTTGCTACATAAATGAAAGTTGTTGTTGTGGTGGTGGTGGTGTAATCAGATTTGTGTCCTGTGCTGCTTGCAGGAAATGTTGGCTATCATTAAATCTATCTACGATATGATGGGCAGATACACGTACCCCATTATGCACGAAGATGTTCCGTTTGAACACGTGGAAAGGTTCTTCCAGGTAATGCAGCGTTTGAACCCCTTTTTACCGCTTGATATTTGCGGCCTGCGCTAAAAAGTAACTGATACTGTCATCCCACAGAAAATGGACAGGAATCAGGATGGAGTGGTGACCATCGATGAGTTCCTGGAGACCTGCCAAAAGGTTAGAGCTGCTCAGAGTCCATACCTAAACTCTGCCACCTCCTTAAACCGTCCTGACGCTCAGCAAGCACTCGCCTGCTTCATGTCCTCCACCCTACCTGCCCCACCAGAGGTGGTCTGGCTTTCAGCCTGTCTGCTCCCATCCCTGGAACTCCATCCTGAAGTCCCTCTGACTCCGACTCATCTCTTTCAAGGTCCATCTCAAGGCTCCTCACCCAAAAATTTGGTCACTCAGTCAACGACTGTTTGTGGGATAATCCTGTGCACAATTGGCTGCTGAGTTTCACCACAAAATACCCAAATCGCTGTACAGTATATTCTGTGAAGCGCTTTGAGACGTCTCAATGATGTGATAAGGAGCTATATCAAATGCAAGGATTATTATTATATTATTATTATTATTGCTCCTCTTTAATCAGACCTTTGGTCATTACCCCTCCTCATTCCCCCCCCACCACCCTCCCTCCTTCTGCTCCCATCCCCAGCTTGGGTGCCAAGCCAGGACTATCACTTGGTATGTCCTCCCAACGTGAAAGGCACTATATAAATGTAAATTTGTGTTGTATTTCTTCAAATAGGATTTGACTTGGATGTGAACCCTAATGTTGTTCCTTTTTTGGAAATAAATAAAATCTGAGAAACTTATTTTCTAATTACTCTCTCTCTCTCTGTTACAGGATGAAAACATTATGAAATCAATGCAACTCTTTGAGAATGTTATTTAGTTTATCCTACACTGAACAGGAGAGCCGTGGTCAGGAAACTGATTAAAAAAAATATTGATCGTCAAGACATACAATTTTTTTATACAGTGAGAATCCAGAGGATTAAGAGTGTGGAAATTATCTAAGAACTTTTTTTAATTTAAAATCTCCAGTCCGCAGCAAGAAGCGATGTAAAGTACCTCTGTTATCTCAAAGCTCTTTCAGCACAGTCTGACGAGCCAAGGACTGTTCCAATAGACTCGGAGATATTTTTCCAATGGAAAATGGATTTGGGGAATTATATTATAAACCTCTTCACATTCCTGAAAGCGGAATCCGATACAGACTGCAGAGCCATCTCCCAAACTAAAAGGGATGAGATTGAAGAGGAGGGACAGTTCCACCTTAAATCCTTTTGCCTTACCAATGGACTATTTTCTCAAGACACTGCCCTATCTATCACTGTGCTCACGGTTTACTGAGACAACCTTGAAGATGTGTGGCTTTAATTATGATGGTGTATTGGCAATTCTTGTCAGTCTTGCTCATCTCACAGGACTTTAGCTACAATCTCAACTAGAACCAACGAGCAACACTCAACAACAACAAATTACATTCACACGGCGCCTTTCATATCGGGAGGATGTCCCAAGGTCCGGGACAATCAGGGATTTGGATCCGAGCTGGGGGCTAGGATCAGGAGGGGGTGGAGGGTAGGGAGGGTGGGGGTAGGAGGGTGACCGAAGGTGCGGTAGAAGAGGAGGCTCTTGAGACGTGCATTGAAGGAGGCGAGGGAGGGAGCGAGGCAAAGGGAGTGTGGGATGGAGTTCCAAAGGCTGGGGGCGGAGAGGCTGAAGGCCCAACCTCTCACTCAACATCCAACACTAGTTTCCTTCCCTTGTGCAAAGTGAATGAAACTAGTGGATGCCACAACGTCTGACAAGTCACTGAATATTCAACTGAGAACAACAATTAGGAACAAGACCCATTTACTTTTCGGAGCCTACTTGCTTTGGTTTTTAAACACTGAATAAAGGCTTAATGGCAAATCTCTTCCCTGAGTTCACAGCGAGGGAATGTTCTCATTGTGCATTGATTTTTATGTTACGAATGAGTTATTAAAGTGCCGGTAATGGCTTTTCGATTTTGCCACTTGTGAATGCGAAGAACATGTAGGCGGCCGTGTATGACTGTCGGGGCATAAAGAATTTTCCTTGCTGTTTTCCAGTCTTTTATCGCACACTCACTACACTTTTTACCGCATACTCTGTGAAGCGCTCTGAGACGTCCTCCCGACGTGAAAGGCGCTCTATAAATGCAACCTTGTTGTTGTTGTTGTTGTTGTCTCGAAGACGTGATAAGGCGCTATATCGAATGCAAGGATTATTATTATTATTATTATTATTATCATCACTGCGATGATGACGGACGGGTGTGAGCCCAAAGGCCATTTCGAAATCAAATGTTTATCCGTAACAGGTGCACGAAAGCGTAGACACCGAAAAGCAGCGAATGCTCCCGTTTCCGCTCAGCGCCGGAGAAACCGACTCGCGGTACAAATGCCGGCGCGAGCGCATCTGAGTTTAAACTCGGGGGGGGGGGGGGGGTCGGGGGTCGCGCAGGCGACCGGAAATCCCCCCCCGTGACCGACCGGATTTCCGGTGACCTCTGACCCCCGGTGACGCGTCGCGCAGTCGGCCGACACCTCTGACAAACCCATTACGCGACACACACATATATATATATATATATATAAAATATAAAAGGCTATTACGCCGCTGTCACAGGGACTGTCCGCCCCGGAGTCCGTTCCTCCGCCCCTATCGCGACCCGAACCCGAACCTTATCACATGTACCTCACAGCCGTGAGAAAAAAACACGAAAACCCCCCCAGTCAGTGAGCGACAGGAGTTTCGCTTCACCCGTGTGGACAGTTATATTATTATTATTAATATCATTATTATTATTAATTGCCGTCCGAACGAGTGTGGGCGGAGGAGCGCGAGAGGAAGCGCATCACCGGCCCCATCGCTGCACTTACCCGCGACTCTCTCCGCGGCTGTTCTGGTGCAGCACTGAGGGGGGAGAGAGGGAGTTCCTCTCTCTCTCTCTCTCTATCTTTCTCTCCTTCATTCCCCCCTCTCTCTCCTTCCCTCTCTCCCCCTCTCACACACTCACTCACACACACACACACGACGCCGCACGAGCCGCCAGGCGGCAAGAGGCGGGAAAGGGGCTCCGGAGCCAATCAGCGGCGAGCAGGTGCGCACGTGATCGAGGCGCCCCCCCCCCCCCCACGCGCCCCCGAGAGCACTGTGGGAGCCGTACTCTCTCAGGCGAGCACGTCCGCCGCCTCCCACATGCGCCCGCCTCCCACAGCGCCCCCTGCAGCTGCGCCAGCCTCACTACACCCAGATCTCCCTCAAGAGGCTGAAACACACACACACCCACACACAGTGTGTGATAGTGTGTGTGAGACAGACTGTGTGTGTGTGAGTGACACACACACACAGAGATAGATAGAATGTGTGAGAGAGACAGAGACCCTCACACAGATAAACAGCGAGTGAGAGCCGCGGAGACCGAGCGAGAAAGCGAGACCGAGAGAAAGGCAACGGGCGAGACACTCGTGGGCGATTCCCGTGGTGCAGTGGTCAAGAGCGCTGGCCTGACCCGCGAGAGGACCCTGGGGTCCGATCCACCGCCTCCGAGTCGCCTCGGAAGCACTTCGCCAGAACGTACCGTAAAAGCGTAGCGCGGCTGTACGTTCCGTGGGCGAAAACGCGCGCGGTGGCGGATTCCTGGCGGCGAGCGCACGGGGCAGGCGGCTGTTCGCAGCGCGCGCGCCGCCGGCGGCTCGCGCTGGTCCCGAGAACGCCGTCCTCCGGCGCCGAGGTCGTCGCTGCAAAAACTGTAAATTTAAAAAAAAGCGAGTGATTTGTGCCAAAGATTCGCGACGCTCCAAATAATAATAATAATAATAATCCTTGCATTTGATATAGCGCTTTTCACGTCGGGAGGACGTCCCAAAGCGCTTCACAGAACACACTGTAAAGTGAATTGACTGTATATTTGTGGGCGAACGCGGCGGCCAATTGCGCACAGCAATGTCCCACAAACAGTCGTAGATTGAAAATGACCAATTTATTATTGTTTTTTTTTGGAGGGATTATTATTAGGCTCTGTGTGGAGTAAGGAAACTTGCCCAAGGTTTCGCCCTCTGCCTGGGATTGAACTCAGGTCTCTCACTTGCAAAGCGAGTGCTCTAACCACTGAGCTACAGGGCTCCAGTTCTCCAAAATAGAACGGTTACAAAATATTGTTATGTGCAAGAACTCAGAGGCTGGAGAGACAGGGCTGCTCAACACCCCCTGAATAGCTGCCCAGCCAACAAACAGGCAGTGCTATCCCATGTCCATTGGGTTAATCGCAGGTGCCCACCCCCACCGCTACTGAATGGGGTGTGGGGCGAGACAAAAATAGATCAGTTGTTTTGTGCAGCTATTGCCTAAAGAAATAGCGCTAATATTCTCTGCGATGTGAGGACGCGCCTTATCACGTCATCGAGACGTCTCAGGGCTCCCCCAGGATTATGCTGTAAAGTGAATCGAATGTGTGTTTTGTGGGCGAAAAGAAGCGAAGCTCCCGTGATGCACAACGTTTTGAAGTTCAATAAATCTCCCTTCATTCATTCATTCATTTATTCATTTATTCAGTTGCAACTGAAATGGCGCAGAGGTCAAATACTGCAGATCACTCTTAACCGCTTGCACAAAGTTGATTTTTTTCAAATGATGTAATTCTGTGCCGTATGCAAATGGGACTGGCTTTGCTCCTGCACGCAGGACAAGCAGGATTTTACTCCAGAATTCTGGGTTGATGCAGAAAGGAGGGGGAGTGGGAGGGGGTTGGCTAACACATTGAAACTTCAGCTTAAAGACATGGAGAGAGAGGCGGGAGGCAGATTTCTGCCATAGCAACAGCGCTAAATATAGAAAGCTGCAGTTTCACTTTGCTGCCTCTCTGAATGGCTGAGCTAGTGTTTAACAAATTAACTTTTAACAAGTGCACTTGCACGGGGTTAACAACAGCGCAGTATGGGAAGGGAATCGCTGCTCGACTTGCCCTGTGTACACCCAGATCCTTAATAAGTCCCATCTTCTGCACCAACCTCCCTCTCGTTCTGATTGCTGCTCTCGGGAGAATGTGCCCGAGAGCTATATTCTCTTCTCACTTGAATCTTCTGTGAGTGAGTAAAATGTACTAGTGTTGAGGATAAGATGTGTTGGGAGGTGGGGGAGGAGAGGGAAATACTATTCCAGGCAGCTGGAAAGGTCATTGATTGACAGACAATTGAAAGAACTACATGGTTTGCAGATTACTGGGAGGATTAGTTCTGTACTTTGCCATATCGGAGTTTACAGGTTAGCGGATTATATGTACATGCCTCCAGCAGTTACCTCGAACACACACTCCGGCTCTCCCCAAGCCTTGGCTCTTGCCAACCTGCGCCTAATACTCTCCGGAATTAGGGAGAGTACACATTCCATCAATCTATCTCTGGGATTTCCATGTGTAGGTGGGACGCAAGGAACACTCAGCTGTCTTGAAGCCACGATAAGGCACTATATGAAATGCAAGGATTATTATAATAAAACCGGGAGAAGCCATCATTTTGAGCTGAATTGGCCCGTGTTGGTAGAGAATTATTCTGACAAGAATTGGGGGGCGGGGGGGGAATTCATTCATCTGCTCTTATCCTGAACAGATTTCTCACCAGCCAAACGTTTCACCTCTGACAGAAGAGAAGGTCATACCCAATACGATGACCTTGTGGGGTTTTTGACCTACAAAAACAATCACTAGCAGAGTTATCACAGTGAACCTCACACAAGGCATAACACACACATTTAAAATGATTTATGCAAAGTATGAGCTCTGTCAAACGTGCATAGAATATAAACTCTTGAATAGGGCTTGGGGCAGATGTACAACTTAAGCGATTATACAGATGAGACTTATGCCAGTTTTACTGTATGAAGAGCTTTGAGGCGTTAGCTCTATACTTTTTTTTCTTTTAAGTCGCTCGTTTCCAGCGTTTGCTGTTTATTGCTTAATTAAAAAAAATCGGGAGGACTGGGTGTGCTTATCGGTTTACGTTCAAACTCACACACTGAAAAAAAGTGTTCCGAGTTTGATGTGTGAGCCAAAGGAGGGAAGGGAATGCAGTCAGTAAGGAATACATTCACAGCTTTTAGACTAGTGTTGCTCGAGTTTGTGACTGGCTAGAGAAGTGTGCTGAGGTTCACTGATATTTTCGCACAAGCTGCACTCAGCTGTTTGTTCTCCCCTCACGGCTGTTTTTGATGTATGGCTTTTTTTTCTCGTGAAGCACTGTCCGTCCTTTCAACGTTTCAACTTTTTAACAGCGTAGGAGTGAAGACAGAGCAAGCAGAACATTTAATGTGGTGCACACGCACACTCATATATATAGAAATGGTAGGATTGATTGATCGACCGCCCCCTGAGTGAAAATGGTTCCATCAGGACACTTGATTTTCAAATGAAACATCTTTGTAATGCCGCTTTTATTAGTAACAAATAAGGTGGATTCATTGTTAACAAAAAAAATGGAGTTGGAATAAATACTGCAAACTGTTTCGACAGGCAGCACTCATATACACCGACCGGTGTGCAAGCCCAAAATTATCTGCTCACTCACATGCAACATCATGCACAAATGCTTCAGGTACACTTTTACAAACAGCAAGTAAGTCACTGCTCCAGTTAACACCTTTGTTTTTATATGGAGGCAACACATTAAAAACCACATCAACCAGGAAACAGATGCAACCGATGGAAGTCACAGGGGTTTTCGTTTATCCATTGGTCTCAAAAACCCTCAGGTTAGAATCCTCAATTACACTGTGGCCAAAAGAAACAGAGTGAAGATTTGATTACGTCAGTCAAGTCCGTCTGTCTGACAAGGATGAGATTGTGGTCAAAAGCCATAAGGAATATCATGACTTTTAAACCCGCCCTTCCCTCCCTCCCTCTGTTGGAGGAAGGAATAAAATGGGACTCTTAAACCGTGCCGAGTTTTTAATCTAAGTGGCAGTTTTGAACAAGGGCATCTTTACAAAGACCAAAGCACTGGAGGTAACTTGCTGCCTTTTCTATCGCCCCTAACCTCAGTCTCAGTGGAGATAGTTGCCCTGACCTACCTACTGTTCCCGCACAACAGTCACTACACTTCGAGGGCAGATTAAGTATGGGCCACGGCTGATACGGTAAAACTGCCTCAGATTCCCTCCCCCACCTCAGATTCCCTCCCCCCCACAAAATGCAGTAAAATGTTCCTTTTTCTCCCCCCCTCTCTTTCCTTCTTTAAAATATCTCAAGTGGAATACAATATTTTGCGCACCAACTTCGAGTGCTCTATGTATAAAAAAATAAACATTTCTCCCCCCGCTCGTGCCTTTAACATGTTTCCTCCCGTTTGCAACCCACGCCTGCACTCACTCACTCACTCACACAACCCAGCCTTGGGGTAAAGACCCACCACCTTCCCTTGTGCTCTTATTGTTTGTCAGTGCACAGATTTAAACCCTGGCATCTAACCTGTATGGTGAAGGCAGGACAAGGTTAGGACAGGACAGATCAAAGGAGTGAGCGGTGCTACGGGAGGTGACGTGACACTAAAGTGCAAAGATGCTCAATGTGATCCAGAGAATGGCTGCTTCCCACTTGTGTGTGTCCGGTTACTGGCCACGGTTTAGTGTTGAGAAATTCCTAGGGTAAGGAGCCAATTCGTCGATGATTCTGCCAAACCAATCGGGAGGCCGATGTGGTGGAGTGGACTGGGGAACGGGAAGACAGTAGAGCCAGCTTAGGAAAAAGAAGGTTGGCAATTTTCAGCAACCTTTCCGCTGGTGGGTAAATTGGAACTTTTCCCCAAACGATCTGAATGGTTGCCCGTCAACACGACCCTCGATGTTGAAAGGAATTGGACTTGAAGTACAGATCAGCCATGACCTTACAGAATGGCAAACCAGGCTTGAGGGGCTGAATGGCCTCCTCCTGTACCTAGGTTTCTGTTTCTAATTGGGCCTTTTTTAAAATTTAACTTCACCACTGAATACACCAGCCCTTGACGGTGGAGTATACCAACGTGTAAGTAATTAGCGGGCACTTTTACAGCTGTCTTGTGGTGAGTGCTTTAAAATGGTGGAAGATGGAAAATTCTGAATATTTCACACACATCCTCACCCTCCCTCCGTTCCTCCACTGTGTTACCCCAGGTCTTAGCTCATGCTTTGTATCATAATACGCTTACGTTACCACACTATGAACAGCAAAAAACAGAAATAGTTATGTCATCACAGCATCTCTTACATCAAGCTGAAAGTGAGTGCGGGAATCAAGCGACTAAACAGAAAGAAAGATTCCATTATTATTCCTCTAATGCATCAAAGCCTTTATGGAAGCCTAAATCGCCCATTCAGCTCAGTAGGCACTTGAAACACAACAAGCAAACATAACATGGGGTAGATAGATTAGATAGATTAGAATTCAAAAGGCAGTTGAATTAAAACCAAAGTCTTTAGTCGCAGTTTTTTTTTCCTCGAAATAAGTTGCACACAGAATCTGTCATATTTACTAGTGTTTTGTTTTCTTTTCGAAGGAAAAAAAGGTGATAAAAGAGAAATATCGGCTTTCGAGGTCAAGCGAAAGGTTTCGCCACTTTCCGGGTTGTTAACAATACGTTTACGAAGGTCTGGCGAGATCCAAGAGCGAGAGCAACCCCTTAACTTCACGAGGAAGACAACCATCAGGGCTGCCTGACCCTCCAGCCAACACAGCGCCACCATTTTGACATGCAGGAAGCTGCCTTCACAACTTACAGACACATCTGATTGAATGGTTTCTCGCCGTCTTGAGGTTTTTACACACGTGAGATCTGTACCACCAGCTCCCTTCCTGGCTCTCGCACTGCCCTGCCCGGCCCAGGTCTTAAAAGGAACACATCGTGTGTCCTCCTCACATCCAAATCCTTTTCTCAATCCCCCACTCCTCAACATTGGTGTTAAGAGTCCCCAGAGCTGCGTCGCTCTACGCTCCCCAGAGAGGCGCCTTGCCCAGTGTGCGGGCAGGGGTCTGGGTCAGTGTACACACCCAGCAGTGCCTTTCTAGAGCAGTGAACCCGTCCTGGGCTCAAGACTTGGCTAAACCACAGACTCTAGTGAACAAACTGCCACAGAAAGGCCTGGGGGGGGTGTAGGGGCAATCTCTGGCATCTGATTGTCAACCCGAAGTTAGCAAGTCATTTTCAGAAAAGTAGACAGATGATGTTTAAGGCCTGCTCTGCTCTCCTCACCCCACCCCAGCGAACAACCGCAATATCTCAAAATGTTCCCAAAAGCGGGCGATAAAACGTAATCCAAACCCAGGCGAGGTTTCCCCCCTCACCCCCGTCCATCTGTCCACCCATTCCCACCGTTCCCAAAGGCTCTCTCTCTCTCCCCCTTTTCCCTTGACCTCCCAAGCAACACGGACCATTAATACAGTGCCACTTAATGATCGGAAGTGGGTAACAAACATGTAAATTTCTTTAAAAATCTATTATATAAAAAGACTCACAGTACATATTGAACTATATTATGCAAATATTCGGTCATTTGTCGCATCATCAACCAAAGCAACTATGGACTCGTCACTAATTTGAACTGCGTCTCAGTATGAGCCTAATGTACAACAGCAAAACAAATTTGAGCAGGCGTGTCTGTACAGTTTTGTTTTCAAGTGAAATATAACACGGAAATCAGAGAGGTAGCTAGGCGCACAGCTCTACAAAACCAAGTCAGTTGGGTAAAGGCCTAGAGAACTGGGGATGTCATGGTACGTCAACAATGATAGAAAACGGGAGAATGGAATGGTCGCCACCACTGAAAAGGGCCCAAGTGGTTTCTGTCTGTGCCGCGATTTCACTCCCTTCCTAATATCGTCAATCAGCACCCCCCACCTCCCCAGAGAGACGAGAATCATTTCTATGTTGATCCCAGTGTTGTTTTACCTGCTCTGTTGCTTTAAACACTCTACATTAAGATTTTCTAGATTCACGGCTTAACACAATTTGCTTTTTTTCCCCCAAAACATTTTTTGTCAGCCATACACAAAGAGCCTAAGACGGGTTTAGTAATGGAAGCTTTTCCTGTGTTCTGAGGGAACATCACAGGGTCTTTAGAATAATGCTCACCCTTGCGGGAAGCCCTGTGTTCGGTGGGGGTGGGGTGAGAGAAGAGAGATGTTTGGAGGGTTTAAGACAGACAACTATTACCAGAGGATGTATTTATCCGCCCATTCAGTGAGGGGAAACCAATGGTTCCCTGAACATGGAGGTGACTGAGGGACTGACCCTGGTACCCGCTTTGTATTTTCAACTGTAAAAACATGATTATTGGTGGGATAGTTGCAGGGGTGAGAACTTTAGCACCATATTGAAGATGAAAACATCTCCTCAAAGAGTGATGAGTTAGTTAGCATTGCGTTTCCTCTCGACTGGGTACCAGGATCGGGGACAGAGGTAGACAGTGGAGTGTTATGCTCTGGGAGCTCTTACACCTCTGCCAGGAATCAAACTCTTTCCAGTGACCAAAGCACCTTTATCTCATGGCAAGACACTAACTTAAGCCGTGCCCGTCTCTGTCTTCTGCTACTGTTTGCCTCATCCGCCTGTTGAAGCTGCCGGATAGAGACTGGTTAAACTGCAATCCCACACACACGACTATCTCCTCTGGGAGAAACACCAGGCGCGGAGATGCCAAGGGCCCTCCCTAAAGCCTGACTCAACCAGGCCATCACCTCTGCTAGTAACTGCTTGCACAGCCTCCTGCACAGAGACCAGAGGGTGCAGATCAACTGCGTGACCTTTCAGGCAGCGAGAAAGTTGGGAGTGTGAGCACAGGCGAGCGGGAAGAAGGAAAAGCAAAGTAAAACAGTAGATTTTTAATAACTGGAAATAACAAGGAGCTAAATAGCAAAATTTCAATTACAAAAATTAGTTACAAAAATATCTAGAACTTGATCAGGTATTTAATATTTTTTTCTCTACTCTGCGTGTAAGGTAATATCGATCATTTATACACAATGGGTGCCATTTCCACAGCGACTCAAAAATCCAGCATAAAATCACAGGTTTTACAGGTGTAATTTTACTGGGAGTTTGATGTGGGAGGAGAAAAAGACTTAATTTTCTTACTGGGAACAAACTGACCCAATCGCACCATGTGATTATTACACCAACACGCTGTGTTTAGGGCTCAAGGGCTCACTGCGAAATTCTCCCAGGCACCTGGATATATTATAGGTTTTGCTGCACGTCCACACTCTGGGGTGCCCTGATCTATCACTTGGGCCATTTTAACTAACCAAAAAGTACCGAGGGACACTGTGTTAAACCGGCAGAATGAGAAACCGGCAGAGAGTAGCCCCAGTTAGCCACGCTTTGAATCGCAGCAACCTATTAGCAGAGCGGCCAAAGTATAATTCCATTGTTTATCAAGAGGCAAAAATCTTATCTAAATGGGAGCAGCAAAGTTAAGCATTCACCGGGCATCTGGGTTTGAATCTTATACTCAAGGCAGGAGACCAGCCATCGGAAACAAAGGTTGAACCCTGAAAAGGATAGGATATGGAAGGGTTTGTGTGTAATCTGGATTGATAACCCACTGCATTGTTGGCAATTTCATAGCATGACATCCCAAGCTCTGGCCTGCCCATTGAACCAAGTCTATCCACAGCCCTCAGTTGATGTACCCGCCTGTCTTGTCTGCACACCTGCAGAGAAACAGTCCCACGTGCAGAGCACAGAATCATCACGTTAAGCTTCACCAGCGGAACTCAAGCAGCCCATGAACCCAAGGCACCTTCAGCCACAGCCCAACTGCAGCTCAGTGAAACAGGCCCTGGTTAGACTAACAACTTATTGTAGAGTTTGGGCACAACACGACATGTCAAGCGACTGCTGGGATGGTGGAAGGCGAACTAGGTGGACCTCGATCTTCCTTTGCCCAACAAATTCTTATAAAACTAACAGCTATAGGTCAGGTCACCTCTTAATTATGACTACAGAGTTCCAATCTCCATTCTTAACACGCAAGGGTTGGCGTGCACAGCCAGTGATTAGCTGATTAGATTAACAAAAAAATGAACACGAACAGTTCCAGCAGTTATAATGGTGTCAAAAAGAAGGCGTAATTCAAACAAATTTAAAGATACTGATTAACTGAATAACCCGTTAGAAAAAAGAACAAGCTTTTTTTCTTGGGTGGTGGAGAGAGGAATTATAACATAATAATAACCCTTGTATTTGATACAGCGCCTGATCACGTCTTCTGGACGTCTCCAAGCGCCTTCACAGGATACACTGTAAAGTAAATCGACTGCATATTCTGTGGGCAAAACGCGGCAGCCAACTGTGCCCAGAGGAGTCCCTCCCACAAACGGTCGTGGATTGTGTGACCACATTAACGGGGGAGAAAAAAAAGGTAGGTGACCTCGTAGCTGTGGGCACTGAAGGTGCCAGTGTCCTGGTTCCGCTAGTAAAACTAGTTTAGTCTGTGCTCCAATCACTTTGTCCTGCGATTGCTGAGAAACATGTTGACAACCAGCACAGAAGCCTACAATATAAGAATTTTTTCCTTTTCTATACATTAGCTCTCCGCATAACATAGAACAATAGTATTTTCTGAAATACACCTTAATTTCAATTGCAGCCTTGAGAACATCAATCTAGAGGATCTGGTAATCTCTCCCCCACCCGCCTCCTCCTCCACCCCCCACCCCCCCACCCCCCCCCCTCCCACGTTCGAGTAAATAATTCTAATTTGCAACAGGAAATCTGAAAAGGCCGTCTTATAGAGAGAATTCAACTTCCTTCTGCTTCGGGTTCTGACAACAGAACCGCTTTCAAGCCAGTCTGATTGGAGTTGGACATTTTATGTGGTGCGCTTGTGGGAGCAAAATCCTGCAAATGTGGGGGCCTAACTTTTTTGGAAGAAAGAGAATTCAGAATTGGTCAAAAGATCTTCCTTCAGTGTCTCTTTGCTGGAACGGCTCCCTTTAAGTCAAAAAAAAAACCCAAGCGACTTGCATTGCAGTTGGTAGCACCCAAGCCTTGACCTTCTTATTGCCCGTAGAGTTGCTATACGGGGCACTGCGGAGCACGCCAGCGGACTGGAGTGTGTTGCCTGAGGGGGAAATGCCCCCAAAATGGAGTGTTTCCACACACTAAGGTCGAACACCTCCCTACGTGTGTGGAGAAAAAAAAGCCGGCTAGCCAGATAACCGACCCTTTAATCAACACGTCATCAAGCTTTTGACAAATATCCCTGTGAAGTGGTTCTCTCTGAAGCGAAGGAAGATAAAAACTCTCGATGGTAAAGCCGGGCCGTTTGAGATCTCATCAGCCGCCGTGAACAATTTGAAAAGCAAAAATAATTTTCACCGGGGGCTGGAAACCCCCGCAAAGTGACGAAGAGATTAGAAAACTGCGGCCTCACTGTCTATGTAAGCATAGCCCCCACCCCCCTCCCTATCCAGCTCATAGTTTCAAACAAATCCCATTGGGAAAAGGAGTCTATTGCACTTGTGTCAGGAGAAAACACTTTCTTCGCTGTGAAGAAACAGGGAAACTCATTTGGGTGAAAGGAAATACTGGGGGGGGGGGGGGGGTTACCCCCAAAAGAATAGGGTTCAATCAGTGGATGGACTCTCCCTGACTCTATGGGGTTGAGGGAGGGGGGGGGGGGCAGGGGGGGTGAAGGAGAGCAGATGGGAGAGGAGGGGAAAAGAGAATGGGGGTGGGGGGGGCAAAACAGATGGCAGGGTCTGTTGAAGTCAAACACACTCAACAAAGCCACTCCCCCCCCGCCCCCACCACCACCACACAGCAACCAGGAGGCAAAGCTGAAAACTCTCACATTGTCCACTCAATGACAAAGTGATAGCACCTTCCATCAGATCCTGTGGGTCCGTCCATTCCTACAGCGCCTCTGCCAGCGCTCAGCTGCTCTCACACTCCTTCACCCACCCTCCCTCACCATCACCACACCTCGGGAGAACAGGAACACGCGGCGAGCTGCTCCCCCCACCCCCAAACACATCTCGCACAGCCAAGAAAGTGTCGTTCTCTCAGACCAGATTTCACATCGCATCAAATTGTCCCTGGCCAATTCTATCTTGTACGGATCGTTATCCCATCCGCTCCCCAACCCCTCCCTCCGCCCTCCCTCCCTCCCTCCCTGGAGATTTTATTGCCTCAAATTTCTCAACCAAATACCCCACCCACAAAAAAAATATTACTTACTCTGCCCTGAGCCTACGTGGCAGATTTAAAGTTATACAACAACGACCCCCACCCCCACCCCCCCCGCACAAAGCTTCTAAACGGTGTCCTTGATCTCGGAGGTGCCGACATTCCTTTTTCCCCCAACGTTCAAACTCTAAGCCATTCAGCTGTGAAACGCGAGGAGGTGCACATATCCTGAAACATAACCCTCCTCTTGCTCCCTCACGTTTAGTTTAAACCCAGCCAGACAACGCAGAACACAATCACACTGAGCTCTTGCTCAGGGGGGTGGGGAGGGTTGTTGTTGAGTTTTAAAAGGAGATTTTTTGAGGGGAAAAATAGAGAAAGATAAGTTGTTTCGCAGAGATGGGTGTTTCCTCGCACAATTACGCATCACATATAAACCAGCAACTCACACGATCAGGTAGGAAATGCCTCCATTCTTAGCGAAACCATTCAGAGCATTTCAAAGGGAAAATACTGCAAAATAATAAATAAATAGGGCGGCCAAAAAAAACCAAACTCGAAAATAAACCAAAACTAACATTCCTGCACTATTTGAAATAAAAAAAAACACAAGGAAAAATTATTGATCCCTTTATAGCAATGGTTTGTGCTAAGGTTAACAGATCAATGTTGTTACCTATCTTATCCAACATCTAAGTAGTTTTGTGGCGTGCAGTACATAAACATTTCTTTCTTGGGAAATAGAAGGGGGTGTTTAAGTAAGCGAAGTAACTTTGTGATACAATAATTTGATTTAAAAGCAAATGCACATTCTCAAATCTGGAAAAGTCAGTTCGTACTGTCTGGATATCAGTTAATAAAAAATAAAACTTAAAAAAACAAAAAAAGTACGTCTTACAAGGCTTGACATGCTGTCTCATCGGCCTGCTTTGCACAGTAGCTGCAGAGCTAGTTACAAGAAGTCTTTACTAAGAGGTTAACATGTTCAGACTAGCAGCAGAATTTCTACACTGAAGCAATTAACATAGCCCAAAATACTGTAAACTGCACGATTTAAGGAACAAATTCACAAACAGAACAGGCCACATTATTCTCCTTATTCTGAACTCATCTTACTCCTCACTGCATGCTAACCGTGACAGCAGAAACTATCTGCAACCAGCACTGTCCTTCCGCACTCTATTAACGGAAGCAATTAAACCTCGATAATTTATTGCCCTCTCCCTCCCTCTCTCTAATTTAAAAACCGTTGCAATCTTCCACGTAAGAAACAAGATAATTTTTTTTATCGTAGAAGATATAAAGAAATATTATAGCAACGAAAACAACTTTTTGTCTTAAAAAAAATCATCTCGATTGTCCAGTATTTAAAATAACCTTAAATTTTTTTTCCCCATAAGACCTTTTTTGCCTCGTATGGAAAGACATCTTCTTGAATCGTTGCTGGCTTCAGTGATCCGATCCTGTTTCCTCAAATCATTTTCTCTCTCCTGTTGAGGTCATATTTTTTCGCCTCTTTTTATTTTTTTTTCCGTTTGCTCCCCTTATAGGAACTTTCCTCTTATTTTTGTGTGTGTTATTATTAAAACTCATGCTTTTCCTCTTGCTTGTCTGAATTGCTGATGTTTCAGTGATAACGACGCTTTTCCACAAATAACAGTGTGTATTTTGCACAAATCCACATCTTCCTTCTGAAGAAATCGCTTTTTTTTCTTTTTTCCCTCTCTCGCTCGTAATAATATATATTTATTATTTGTTTTAAGTTGCAAGTCCGTTTGTTTCCTCCTTTTTTAAGATGACTTTTTGACTGCTCAATTCAGTGATATAACGGTGTTTCCCCAACAAAAAAAAACTATCGATTTGATTTCTTTTTTCATTTTTCCTTCTCTTTCTCTCTTTAGCTTGTCTTCGGCTTTTCTTTTTTTGTGTTTCGGTTTTAAACTTTTTCTTCTTTGCAATCGAATCGAAATCAAATCGCAATCAAATCGACCCAATAAACCCAAATCTTTTGCTCTTTGTTATTTGATTTTTTTTAATAAAACGTCTTCTTTTTCTTCATATTCAAATCGTCCCGAATAAAACCCAAATCTTTTTTTTAAACTCTTTGTTATTTGATTTCTATTTCTCTCTCGCTTTCTTTTTCTTTCTTTTTTTTGTCTTGTTTTGTGTGATTGATTTCGTTTTAATTTTTAATCTTTTAAGCATTTGTAAAAAGACCATTACTCATTTTTCCTCTCCCTCTTTTCAATCGTCGTCCACATCTTCTCCATCAGAATCCTCGGTTCCTCCACCACCTCCTCCTCGCCTCTCGAAGAGCATTTTATCCCGGTGTTTGTCCTGGATAAGAACATGAGAATTGTTAGACAAAAGAGGACCAAAGTCCATCTAGTTCAACTTCCACCCTCCTGGCAGTCGTTTGACATGTTGTGTCCCAACCTATATACTGTATCCCCAGATATTATTCTCTATCTAATTTGCTCTTGAAACAAACAACACTTTCTGCTTCCACCAATGGAGCCTGTTTTGTACAATTACTACTCGTTCACTGAAGTAGCGCCTCCACAGATTGTATTAAATTTATCCCCTTTCAATCACAGGCCATATCCCTCTGGTTCTACTGTTCTTGGCAAGATAAAATAGCTTATCATGGTCTACATTATCCAGTCCCTTCAGAATCTTAAACACCGCAATCACATTAATAATAATAATAATAATCCTTGCATTTGATATAGCGCTTTTCACGTCGCCCCTCAACCTGCTCTTCTCCAGCATGAACGTGCCCAGTTTATCTAATCATTTCTTGCATTCCAGTCCCTCCATCCCCTCAATCATGTCAGTTGCCCTCCTCTGTATCCTCTCATTTTCTGCAATATCCTTTTTATATTGCGGTGACCAGAACTGCACACGGTATTCCAAGTGCGGTCACACCAGTGATTTATAAAGTGGCAGGATTGCCCCACTATTTCGGCTCGATATCCCTTTTGGAATATTGCCCTCGAGTCCTGTAGCTCAGTGGTTAGAGTGCTCGCCTCTCAAGCGAGAGGAGATGGGTTTGATTCCTGGGCAGGAAGTTTCCTTACTCCACGATTGTTTGTGGGACACTGCTGTGCGCAAATGGCTGCCGTGTTTCGCCCACAAAATACAGTCAATTCCCCTTACAGTATAACTTGGGAAGCGCTTTGAGACATCTCAAAGACATAATATCAAATGCAAGGATTATTAAAATTATTATTAAAATGTGCTTTGCGACGTCTCACGCACGTCTTAAGGCGTTATATCAAATGCAAGGAAGAGGATGATTATAAGGCCTTTTAGCGTCTCAGATTAATTAAATGTTAAACGTAATCAATACATGAAGGGCTCCATATCAATGTACATTTGTATGGTCTTAATCTCAGATCAAGGCTGAATAACAAGCAAAGAGTTGTCATTCTATCCTCACAAAATATACAGTCTCTACAACTTCCAGTCCTGTCCTGTGCCTATTCAGGTGGATGATAAAGATCCCACGGGCACTATTTCTCTCTCCCGGTCTCCTGACTGACAATCCCCCAAATAGAATTGGTCACTCCCTCCATCACTGTTTGTGGGATATTGTGGGACACCGGCTGCCGTCTTTCGCCAACAAAATACACAGTCACTACACTTTACTGTATGTCCTGTGAGGCGCTTCGATGATATAAGGCTGTATCAAATGCAAGGATTATTATTATCTATAAAGTGGCAGGATTAACCCCAACTATTTGCCCTTTTAAATGCAATACCACCCAGCATCTGCCCGCAGTGACTACACTTTACAGTGTATCCTGTGAAGCGCTTGGGAGACATCGCGATGATGCGACAAGGCGCACTATCAAACGCAAGGATAATTATTATTACCATTACTTTCAACAGAGCGGCTTTCACATCCGGAGGACGTTTCAAAAGGGTTCGCAGTAAAGCGGAGCGACTGTGGTTTGTAGAACAGAACATGGAACCGAACCCCATAAAAAAGGCTACAACCACAATAACCCCGGCATTTGATATAGCGCTTCTCAAGTCTTCTACACGTCTCAAAGCGCTTCACAGAATAGATGGTAAAGTGAATTGACTGTATATTTGTGGATTGCGCCCGGCAGCGTCCCCACAAACAGCCGTGGGTTGAAGTGACCAATTTATTACAGCAACAAGAAGAGAGCCTCGGCCGTTTGACCCGGCGCCCCGAACGCCTCCGCCGAGACGCCTTCCCGGGGACGCGCCCGAGGCCGAGCGGGGACGGCGCGCCCACCCCCCCCTTCTGCGGGGCGATCGGCCCGCGAAGACCGCCGCCGATTGGCTTCGCGGCGGGTTCTGCTGAGCGCTTCGGGACCTGACGAGGTTATTACACACATAGATATATATATATTATCATTAAATATAGATATATAGATATATAAGCGCAGCCCAGTTTGTGGGCGTCAACAACAACAACGACCACCACCTCGGCGCCCCCCCCCGTCCCCCCCAACCCCACCCCGTTACCTGGATCTCCTTCATCTCCTCGGCGTACTTGCTGAAGGCGCTGCCGAACTTGGACCAGGCCTTGTAGGGGACGGTGATGGAGTTCCGGTACGAGGGCTTGACCTCGCTCACCCGCATGAACACCCCGTACTTGTTGGAGCCCACGTCGAAGAAGAAGCGCTTGCTGTCCACCGTGATGGACGTGCCCTCGGGCAGCTCGGCCTGGCCGCACGGCTCCTCGTCCACCCCGTAGTCGTCGATCAGCTTGGCCAGGGCGTCCCTGAACTCGATCAGGCCCTGCGCCGGCAGCGCGATGGTCTGGCCTTGCGCGCCCCCCAAGCCCGGGCCTCGATTTAACGTCTGCCGGATGCGCAGGAAGCGGCCGCGCTGGTTCTCCTTCAGGTCCATGTAGTACTTGCGGTTCTCCCGCACCAGGAACTCGCTCTTCAGCGCCCGCCGCGGCTCGTCCGCGTTCATCCCTCCGCCGCCGCCGCCCCCCCCGCCCCCGCCGCCGCCCGCCGCCGAGTCCGAGGTGTCGGTCGGGCCGAGCTGCGCGTAGTGCTCGATGAAGTCGCCCAGGTAGTCGCGGAACTCGGCGGCCACCGCCATGGACAGGGTCAGGCGGCTCTTGTTGCCGCCCGCGCCCACCTCGGCGATCTTGATGAAGCGGCCCTTGGCGTTCTGCTTGACGTCCAGGTAGAAGCGCTTGTTCTGGATGTCCACCCGCTTGGAGGCCAGCTCCTGGGTCTCCTGCTGCTGCTGCTGCAACAGCCCGCTCCCGCCGCCGCCGCCCCCGCCCCCCCCGGCCCCGCCGCTCCCGCCGCCGCCGCCTCTCTCGCTCCCGCTGTCGCCCTCCGCCATCTTAGCTCTCAGCTCAGCCGCCACAGCCTCTCCTCTCTCCCCCCTCCCCCACCACTCGCTCTGCGGCCGGGGCTCTCGCGAGACTTCAGGCCACCCACCGCTCTCGCGAGACTTTTTCAGGCCCCCCCCCCTACAGCTCTCGCGAGGTTTCAGCCGCCGGATCTCGCGAGATTTCACTTACCCCCACCCACACACACCCCACTCCTGTAGCTCAGTGGTTAGAGCACTCGCCTCGGTTCGGTTCCAGGCCCAGGGCGAGGCCTCGGGCAAGTTCCCCCCACACATAATAGCCCCCAATAATACTCCCTCCGAAGCCAAAAGGCAATAATAAATTGGTCATCTTCAACCCGCGGCTGTCTGTGGGGCACTGCTGTGCGCAATCGGCCGCCGCGTTCGCCCACAAATATACAGTCACTTCACTTTGCAGTGTGTTCTGTGAAGCACTTTGGGACGTCCTCCCGACGTGAAAAGCGCTATATCAAATGCCAGGATTATTATTATTACTATAAAGCGCTCCGGTGTTTGTTGTTAATAATAATGATGATCTAATAATTGTTGTAGCGACTGTGCGTTGGGGGGGAACGCAGCTCTCGGTACCGACTCGGCCACCTCGATGAAATGGCCTTTGACGTTCTTCCTAACCATCCGTCCAGGGTGTTCTGGATGTCCGCCCGCTCGTTCCGCCTCCTCCACCTCTCTTGCTTCCGGCCTCCACCGTCTTAGTTCGCCGCCAACCTTCCTCTCCGTATGGAGGTGCCGTGAGATCCCCCCTCCATCGCGTACTCCCCCCTCCCTGATGGCCAAACATCGCAAGACGGCACCTCCGACAGTGCACCGGAGTCAGCTTAGGCGGTTGTGGGTTCCAAATCCTGACGTGGGGCTTGAATTCACAATATTCTGACTCAGAGGCGAGATTGCTAATAACTGAGCCAGACCGGGGGGACAGATACCTTTGAGCATATATTGCAACTGAAGTTGCCTACAAAATATGCAGCCACTACACTTTGCAATAAATCCTGTGAAGCTCTTTGAGACATCCTCCTGTCTGGATCCAATGCGAGGATTATTATTCATTGACAAATGATTTGCTTTTCAGGATGAGAGCCACAAGAGGGAGACGTTTCAAGGAATCATTTGTGAGCACATGTTTTGCCAGTCCCAGCTTATCCACTGTACAGTGTATCCTGTGAAGCGTTTTGAGACATCTCGACATAAGGCGCTATAGATATAAATGTAAATTGCTGTTCAGAATGCATGTACTTTGCACCAAGATATAACAAATGCAAGGCCTGGCCAACAATCTCCCAGATAAAATTGGGGTAGGAAGGGAGGGCTCCGTCACTCGCATGTTGCTGAACACCTTGGAAAGCAGTCAACTCTCGCAGCGGACACATCTATTTGCCAAAGCTCCACATGACCTGGATGAGGTTCTCGCTAGTTAAACTCCCAACATATTCTCTGAGGTCCCCAGGCCTCGGCTCTTGCAAATCAGTGCCTAGTAACAATTAAATAAGCCGGGTGGTTCCTTCCGGGGAAGAGTGCAGATTGCAATCAGATACAGGGACATTTCCATACACATTAAGCAATGGTAAAGTGTTTTTTCCAAGTGTTGCCGGGTAATCTGAAGATTGATGGTTCATAAAATACAAATTTTATTATTGCTTCATTCTACAAGTTCATAAACACATTTTTTTTTACATAAAAAGAGACACCAAAGCCTGGATATGTAGATTAGCTGTCACGCAGCTTTAGTTATAGTGTGATCGGAACGCAAAACCCTGACATTGCTCAGAAAATCAGCAATGCACCTGTTAATGGCGATGTGTTTTGAAGCGCAGAGTGAGCCGGCTGTCTTTCTATGTGAGTGCAAAAGCGCTGAACAACAAGCGTATCCCCATTATTCATAGATTCATATCATGTTACGATACAGAAGGAGGCCATTCGGTCCATCGAGTCTGTGCGGCTCTTTGACAGAGCGTCACTCTCACTAACCCCAGTCACCAGCTTTCTCCCCATAACCCTGCAAACCCGTCTTCCCCAGATACCTGTCCAGTTCTCTCTTAAAAGCTGTTATCACTTCACTACCCTTTCAGGCAGATCATTCCAAATTATGGCAACGGTCTGGACCTCCCCACCTCCAGCTCTACTGTATATTACACAAATTGGCTGAATTAATATATATATATATTTTACAATTCCTCCTGCAAAGTCTCGTTCTCTCTGTAAAAAAACATGTCCACGTCCTCCATTGCCAACAGCTCACCCAAGGAAGTCACACAGGGATCGTGGTCTTTCAGCCCCGGGGGGAACAAGGCAGACAAGTGCTCGATCCGGACAGAACGGCGGACCGGAGTCAGGAACTTCAGGTTCTGCCGGCCAACGGTTTGACTGCTGGCTTGTTTCTCTTTCCCTCTGTAAGGATAAGCATTCCATGTGAAGGAAAACTCAGTGATCCTGCTCACTGAACCAGTATGAAACTCAACACCACTGTGGATGGGACGCTGCTGTGCGCAATTGGCTGCCGCGTTTCCCCCACAAAATATACAGTCAATTAACTTTACAGTATATTGTGTGAAGCGCTTTGAGACGTCTCGAAGACGTGATAAGGCGCTGTATCAAATGCAAGGATTATTTATCCCAAGGCGCTGGACAGTCAAGAGTTTTCACCTTGGATTCTCTTACCTTTGAACCCGGGGGGTGGCAGTGACTCGGTGTTTGATGATGCAGGAACCATGCTGGGTTTTGTGGCCAGTCAGGATGCCCAGTGTTGCTATATGTGGTATCTCAGGCACAGAGGCTTCACCCTCTTCACTGCCACTTGGCTTCTCCTCTGCCAATCCCGGGCTCTGCTCAGTAACAGTACTCTCCGTGGAAACAGGGGCAGCGAGGGCTGAACAGAGAAGCACATCCCGTTACACTTGGGGAAATTGTGGCAAGAAGTTTCTTTAAACCTATCACTTCACACACACCTCCTTGTTTGCCGCACATCCACACTACTGTGAAGCCCTCCAAGACATTATCTACATGAAGGGTGATCGCTACATAAATACAAGTTGTTGCTCTAAACTGAACCATGTGTAGCTGTGAATTCCCACTAACAGGAGGCAGGCTGTGTGGTGTAAGAGATGCAATATTACAGGGGTTTTTTTAAATTTGGGACTGATGGGATGTTTTTATCTAACGATCACAAGGAAAACAGATCACTTTACTTCTCTGTAACACACTGGGCAGAAGTGAGGGGGAAACAGGCTTTGAGGCTATGAACATACCTGTGCAGGCTGCTTGTGAGTTTGTGTTTCTCATGAGGACATCGACCAGGGCAGATCGGAGTTGGTCCACAGGCTGGAAAAAACAAGTCAGGTAGTTATGGGTAGTTCCTTGATAGTGCTGCAAAACACAGTCACTCAACTTTACAGTGAATTCTGTGAAATACTTTGAGACATCCTCCTATGTGAAAGGCACTGTATCAAACAACAACAACATAAATTTATATACTGCCCTTCATGCGGGAGACAATATCTTGGAATGCTTAACAGTGGTGGAGCCAGCTGTAAGGATTATTAATCATTATTTTTTATTGTTATTATTTATTTTATTGTTAAATTATTATAGGTACTGGTCTCAAGCAGCAGAGACCAACTGTATTGCCCTTTAGCTGTTCTACACAATATTCACATGGTTCAGTACATAAACCCCACTAACTTTACAACTAAATGCAGTAAATTCTGTACAGTTGCTCTGTTGAGTTTGTACCCAATCTGAAACGTGCTGCAGTTGCTTCAACAACTTGCATTTATATAGCACCTCGGAGCGCCGAATGTGACATGGTGTACACACCGACCTGGAAGGGGGGGGGGGGGAGGTGACCGAAGGCACCATCCAAGGGAAAGTCTTCAGGTGTGATTTGAAGACGAGCAAAGAGGGCAACAAAAAGGAGGAATTTATATTTTTTAAACAAAACACTTTAAATACAAGGCTGCACCCAACCAATCTGTGCCAGCCTTTGTATTCTCTGTGTGCCTGTCCAGGCAGAGTGAAGATCCCAGTTATGAAACGCTTTCAATCTTTCAGTGGTTCGGGTTTGTGTGTATAGTTACCTTTGCACCAGCATGGACAGCCTGCTCAAACATGGCAATGACGGCGTCTATGCTATCCGTGAGTTCCAGCAGCCGTGCTCGACAGATCCAATACTTGGCAAACTTCTCCCTATTGGGAATGTTCTCCAGCACCGCACACACCCCTTCAGTGGGATGGCCCTGACACAAATCAAAGCAAACCACAGAGATTTCAGTCACAACGAGGGACAGTATAGTCCAACAGACTATCGCTGGAGGAGGAACATCCCAACTATTAACTGACCTCCTGAGCTATAACTAAATAGGTCAGAGAAGGAAAGGATCCTTTGAGAGAAGTTACTGTTTCACCTCATTTAATTCCTTAAAATAAAAAAAATTGATAACTCAATCCACGACTATTCGTGGACATTGCTGTGCATTATTGCCGCGTTTCCCCCACAAAATGTAGTCAGTTACAGTATATTCTGTGAAGTGCTTTGAGACTCTTTGAAGACGTGATAAGACGCCATATCAAATGTAAGGATTATTATACATTGATAGATTTTTGGTAGGTCAGATTATTAAGGAATATCGGGAGAAAGTGGGAAATTGGAAGAATTAGTTGAAGTACAGATCAGCCATGATCTAATTAAATGGTGGAACAGGCTCGAAGGGCTGAACGGCCTCCTCCTGTTCCTATGTTCCTACTATTATTATAGTACTATTATTTACCTTGTCAAGTAGCTTCATACAGTTGTCCAGCATACAGTCTACCTGATCGGCCAGACTCCTCTGCTCTCCCTCCTCTTCAATGGCCTCCCAGAAGGAATCCTCCAGTTTCTTCTTCACAGATATGGATGCCTGCCTTAATGGAGTCGGCATGGCTGGCCGTTTGTATGTCTTCCCCTTGGCAGCTAACCACGCCTCAAGTTTTTTCCTGTAGGTGAAACATTAATGGCAAGATTCAGAGCGACGCAATACATTAACAAGTAAGGGAAACGAGAGCTTGTCAGCGCATTGAGAATCAGCATCAATTAAACAGGGAGAGGAGTTACTACTGTAATTTGCAGCACCAAAGACTCAATACCAACTCAAGTTCAGTGCTGCATTCATTTATAACAGTGCTGGGTCCTCAACACTGTACTCATAAACTCCTTCATGTGGCCAACACTATAACACTGAGCTCACGCCCACAAAACAGAGTCACTACTGCACTTTACAGTATATCCTGTGAAGCACTTTGGGACATCAGCCAATGTGAAAGCTCTGTAACAGAAGTAAAGATTATTCATTGTGTATTGTGGCCATCATTTGGATTAAGGTAGCCATAATAATAAAAAGGACCTGCTACATGAGCAGTAATAAACCTTGTTATTTCATCAAAAGCTCAGGCAACAAGGAATCACTTTCACACTTTTTTGACTAAATTGTTTTGTTCAGAACCAACCAACCAGTTTACAACCAGCTAGAGAGACATCGATATACTTTGAAGATCACAGTAACTGGTGGGACAGATGGTGAGTTTATTTTATCTCAATACTGACAACACATCAACTGTTCCCATTGTGCAGGAATTTTACAACTCATCAGATTAACAACTTGCACTTATATAGCACCCTCCATGCAGGGTAGCGTCTCAGAGTGCTTAACACTCCATCCCACAGTCCCTTCACCTTGCTCTCAACCTTGCCTCCTTCTAGGCCCATCTCAAGATCCTCCTCTTCGACTGTGCCTTTGGTAGCCCTCCTACCCCTGATCCCAATCCCTGACTGTCCAGCGTCTTAGGACGTCCTCCCGACGTGAAAGGCGCTGTGTAAATGTCATTTGTTGTTATTGTTGACACGGATTCAAGTTAGAACAACTTCAGTTTCTGGAATATCGTTATGGCTGAGTTTATTTAAAAACCATGAACTAGTCAGCTATAATGCTTCCCTTGTGTGGATGTACTGATTCCAAACCCTACCTTAAAATAAACAGTGCATTGCAACACAGCTCTGAACCACTCAGTCAGTACACATTACAGTGAATTAAATGCATTAAACTGCAATGATGTGGATAATCAAATTCAGGATAGAAAAATGAAAGTTACTTAAGTTGCGCAACAGTTTATGTAACATAAGAACATAAGAAATGCTAGACGAGAAAAGACCAAGATGCATCCAGTTTGCCTTCCACCTTCCTGGCGGTTGCATGCACATATGTCCCGAACTACCTAAGTACCATAGCCCATAATGTTATTTCCTAAAAGAAAACCATCTAATCAGTGTTTGAAAGAAGATACCAGAGCCTTGGGACGTCCTCCCGACATGAAAGGCACTTTACAAATGTAATTTTGTTGTTGAAAGAATCAACATTTCCTGCTTCAACCATCTCCCTGGGGAGCCTGTTCCACATGTTCACTAGTCGCTCAATGAAATAGTATTTGCGTACATTCATTCTGAATTTAACCCCCTTCAATCGCAGGTCGTGTCCTCTGGTTTTACTATTCCAGACAGTTGTAATAGCCTGTCATGATCATATTGTCTAACCCCTTCAGAATCTTAAAAACAGCAATCATGTCGCCTCTCAAATTTTTCTTTTCCAACGTGAACATGCCAAATTTACTTAGTCGTTTCTCATAGTCCAGTTCCTCCATTCCCACAATGGTTGCCCTCTGTATCTTCTCGATTTCTCTAATATGCTTTTTATACTGCGGCAACCAAACTACACACAATACTCTAAGTATGGTTTCACCAATGATTTATACAGCGGCAGGATTACCCCACTATTTTGGCTTGCTATTGATCTTTTGATACATCCCAACATCTGGTTTGCTTTATTCACTGCCACAGTAACCTAACACTTTAGCGAGCAAAAGCCCAAGTTACACCATCGGGAAATAGAATCAATAATGTTCACGGAACCATTTTACTTGATGAAAGATTTAAAAAGGATTACTTTCTGTCGTCCTGTTCTTGTAATAGCATGTTCCCATAGCTGGGGCCTCGGTAGACTTTGACAGGCTCCGTTGCTGCCCTTGTTGGCTTGGTTCTACTATGTTCCGCCCCAATTCTTCTCTTTACATTGGTTGCTGGAATTCCAATTAATCTCCACGCTGAGCTTAAATTAGGCCTTGCAACAGGTTTCAGCCCTTTCACTAGTCCGTTCCCAGTGGCAATGGCTGAGGCATTAGCCTTGGTTCCTGTGGCCTGTGCAGGTGGGCGAGCGCTCGTTCCTGCGGTGGCCTGCTTCGAGAACCTAGTGGATTTTCCAATTGCAGATTGCTGGGCATGCTCAGAGACTGTGGCGGTGTGCTTGGGAACTGTACCCTCCACTCCATTTCTGTTGGCTCTGGGAGCTACTCTGCCCACACCAATGGTGTGACTTGTATGGGAGGCCATGTTAGCTGGGCCAATAACTGTGTGTGCTTTTGCATTAGGGGCCACCTTACCTATGCCACTGTTTTTACTTGTATTTGCCCTGGGGGGCACTTTAGCTGTCGTAACAGCTCTGTGTGTATTTGCCCTGGGGGCCACCTTAGCTGTAGTAATGGTTCCATTTGTCTTTGACCTAGGGGGCACTTTAGTTATAGTAATGGTTCTGTGTGTATTTGCCCTGGGGGCCACCTTGACTGTGCCAATAACTCGGTTTGTATTTGCTGTGTCTATTCTGACTGTTTGTCGCCAGCTGCTCGTTCGGTTTGATCGGACCTGGTCGTTTTTTAACGCTTGTTGTTTTGGAGCCTTGAAGACAGCTGTGTTGTCCCAGCACCGAGCATTTCGGTTGCCTTGGTCAAGAGTTTGTGCAGCACCTTTCCGTTGCTTGGCTTGTTCACTTGATCTGTGAAGGAGGTTGTTGGTTTGTGTTGATGTGCCAGTCACAAGGCTAGAATCACACTGGCACTCTGCTGGTTGCTCACACTGCATGGCACCGATCTCTGTACCAGCCTGGGTTTCAGTGGACTCCACTGGAAATGAAGGGTCTTCAGTTTTGATGAGAGCGATGGCATTCCTTGCTTGAGGGAAAACAAGCACTGTAGGCTTTTCCTCAGCAGTTGACAGAGCTTTGGAAAGGGCTTTCTTGGTTGCAGTATTGCCCTGCTTCTGGGACTTGGCAGCAGTAGGCCGGGCATGATTAGTGGCTGTTTGGTTAGTTGTGCCTTTGAACTTCGGTTGTGGGGCAACAACGCCCTTCGGGTTACCTCTCTGAAACAGCAACAGAAAATACGGTCAGTGTTGTGCAAAATAATGAAACTTTTTTTTCAAATGGTCATCAGTTTATAATGCTTCTGATCAACTCTTCGGAAAATTAAACAGCAAATAAACAGCCACAAAAAACAGACCCAACCCATCAGGGATCAGTCTGCTGATGGAACTTTATTAATACACATTGACATTTGTACAGGGCCTTTCATTTCCGGACGTCATACCCAAGCAGGGGTTGGGAGCCGAAAGATGACTGAAGGTATGGTGAAAGAGGAAGGTCTTGAGACGTAGCGCGAAAGAGGTGAGAGAGGGGGTGAGTTAGAGGGACATCGGGATGGAGTTTAACCTGTCTATTTTAAAAGGTGAGTACGCATATCTTGTCAGAATCAGGCTCACCCATCATGTCACCAAGGTTAAACAGCCTTTGGACACTTATGAAAGGCCTGCTACACAAGTTAGCAACGTTGAGAGAGGGGGGAAAAAAAAACTCCTTACTTACCAATGCAGCCTTGGGTTGAGGTGCTGGAGGTTGGATCTTATGATTAGTCCTGTCCCCCAAATAATACCTAGTATACAGAGAGTGGGCGAGAGGAAAGCAAATATGAAAATAATGTGAAAGGCAGCTATTTTATTGGGTCCAAAATTTTACAAGTAAGAATGCTGAATTTTAGAGCTTTGCCTCTCAATTACATACCCAAATGGCAATCACAGTTTTATACAACCGACAAGAAACTGGACTGAGAGAGTAGGTGGGTTAGAGGCTTTTAGCTTCTCTGAACACCCCCCCACCCACCCCCCACAAACGAGAACTTCCAGCCGGGGGTCTACGGGTTCACTGCCTTTGAAGTTTATCAAAATTCCCATTTATTTTAAACTCAGCAAGTCTGAGTTCAAAGACAACTGAAATAAAATTGAAACACTTAAAGAAACAGCTTCAGGGCATTACAGATAGGAGAAAAAAAACCAGTCCGTCACACTACATATAAAGTGTTGCTTTAGGCATTAAGTTGACGATCTCATTTCAACACTAACAATCAAAACTTTATTATTCCAGTAATTTAAATTTAACACACAAATTGAAACCACAACTGCTTCTAGATATTAAAAACGTAAAACAAAAACCACCATCTACACCAGGAATTCAGACTCAGCAGACCAGAGTCATTTTATCCTAGAGGGAGAAAAACTAAACCGACCCCATTAAAAAAACGATTTAAGTAAAAGTTACAACAATAACTTGTGTTTATATAGAACCCTTCATGTGGGCTAGTGTCACGGAGCCATCAACAACAACAAAATTACATTTGTATAGCGCCTTTCACGTTGAGAGGACGTCCCACGGCGCTGGACAGACAGATTTATGGACTTAGTTAAAAAACGTATAAATAAAAAAATTGATTTTGGGTGAATATAACCGATTTGCTAAGGGATATTTTAGTTAATTAATAAGTAATTAAGGGAATAAAAATAAAAATCGCAGGTTATAAAATACTTTTTCTGGGTCTTTAGATAAAACATGTAAGTAAGGGATATATATGCTAGAGCAGTTAGACAGAAGCATTAACAATGTTGGGTTGTCTTCTCTTTGACCGTGCCTTCAGCTCCCCTCTCGACTCTCTACCCCCTCCTCGCTCCCTCCCTTCCCTCCCCCTGACCATTTCCCCCACTGCTCGGGTCCTGACCCAACTGTACAGTGCCTTGGGACGTCCTCCCGATGTGAAAGGCGCTCTATAAATGGAATCTTGTTGTTGTCTTTCTGGATCAATTAAACACCCATTGAGGCTGAAAAAAATCCCCCATTAGAAAAGGTGCACTGGGTTACAAAGAGAAACAGGCATCAAATATTGAAACTCTTGACAATCAGAGCCAATTGCAATAAACATGTTATGCTATAACGCAACACCTGAGGAGGATTTGTGCAGACAAACCTGGCGTTGGAGCCTTGGCTTTTCAATTTCCCTTTTCTCACAAGATATTCTTGAAGCTGCTGCCTTCTCTGTTCTGTTTCACAAAGAAAACCAAGAGAAAATGATAACACAGACCATTTGAATCTGTACCTACAACAGCACCGGAGCTTTCCAGAGGTGGGAGTCCTGTAGCATAGTGCTCAAAGCACTCATTTGCCTGGCAAGCGAGGGAGACCTGGCTTCAATTCCCAGGCGGAGCGAAACGTTGGGCAAGTTTCCTTACTCCGCACGCCTCTGTTTACCCAGCACTAAGTAGGAACCTGGTTTGTTAGTCGATTGGCGGATCGCTTTCCGGGTGTAACAATCCCTTCAGAGGAAATAATGATAATAATTTGGACACTCAAATTATTTGGACCGGTTGTGGGGTACGCAATTGGGCTGCTGCTGCGTTTCGACCACAAAGTGCGGTCAATTCCCTGTTGTACGGTGTATACGGTGGAGCGCTTTGAGACGTCTCGGAGACGTGATGAGGCGCCGGGGTCCAAGTGCAATAATTATGAGTGATCAACACTGCTCATGTTGGTAAACAAGTGGTTTTGACCAAAACCACTGGATCAACCGCAGAGTTTATTACCGGCGGCTCCTTATTCTCGGAGTTTCATAATAGTATTACAAATACTAAGTTTTTTGAGGCTGAGGGGGGGCGACAGACCTTGGGCTTGGTGGTGCCTGTGTGTGTGTGTGTGTGGGGGGGGTTTACAGGCCCAACAATACCCAGGGTGGGGGGGGGGGGGAGTGTGTGTGTGGGGGGGGGGGCGGGAGAAGGTCTGGGGGATGTCTGTGGGTGGGGGGGGATGTGGGGGGGGGGATGTCTGTGGGTGGGGGGGGGATGTCTGTGGGTGGGGGGGGGATGTCTGTGGGTGGGGGGGGATGTCTGTGGGTGTGGGGGGGGGATGTCTGTGGGTGGGGGGGGGATGTCTGTGGGTGGGGGGGGATGTCTGTGGGTGGGGGGGGATGTCTGTGGGTGGGGGGGGATGTCTGTGGGTGGGGGGGGGATGTCTGTGGGTGGGGGGCGATGTCTGTGGGTGGGGGGGATGTCTGTGGGTGGGGGGGGATGTCTGTGAGTGTGGGGGGGCGATGTCTGTGAGTGTGGGGGGGCGATGTCTGTGAGTGTGGGGGGGCGATGTCTGAGTGTGGGGGGGAGATGTCTGTGGGTGGGGGATGTCTGTGGGGGGGGGGATGTCTGTGGGTGGGGGGCGATGTCTGTGAGTGTGGGGGGGCGATGTCTGTGAGTGTGGGGTGGCGGCCTGAGCTGCTCCCCCGGTCGGTCGCAGCGCCCCGGAAGGTGCGAGAAGGGTGTCCGGCTGCGGCCTTTACCTGAGCTGCGAACCGGGTCCTGAAGTACCACCGGACGGTGAGGTGAGGCCGCCGCCGCCATCCGCTCGCGCTGAGAGCTTCTCCCCAACCGCCAAAACGATTCAAACCCGCCCGCGCGAGCAGCCCCCGGATTGGTCGCTCCCCGCGCCGCCTCCGCGAAACGCGCCCCTCGGATTGGTCGCTCCCCGCGCCACCTCCGCGGAACGCGCCCCCTGATTGGTCCATCAAACGCTCCTGCTCCTTCGTTGGTTTCTATGCCAAGCAGCTCCCTCCCCCCCCCCCCCGCATGAAACGCGCCCTCCGATTGGTCGCTGGCAGCCCCGCTACCTTCAAACTGACCAATCGCAGCGGTCATCTCATTTCGACCCCACCCGCCACGCTCGGGCGGCCCGGCGGCGCCTCCTAGCGGCTGCTCCCTCAACAACAACAACAACAGCAGCAACACACGACACGACGTTCACACGGCGCCTTTCCCGTCGGGAGGACGTTTCCGAGGCTCTGGGACAGTCAGGGGATTTTGAGGGGTGGAGGGCAGGGCAGGGAGGGAGGGTGTGGGGGGGGGTCAGAGGGTGACCGAAGGCGCGGTCAACAAGGAAGGACTTTGAGACGTGTTTCGAAGGAGGGCGCGAGGGAGGGAGTGGGGGGGGTGGAGCAGGCCGGAGCCCCCCCGAGCGGTTGATATGGGGTTGGCAGGTCACGAGTCCTCGGAAGGCGAGGACGAGGATTTTGGAGTGGGTGTGGGTCAACTGGCGGCCCGCGGGCCACATCCGGCCCCCTCCCTCCAATTTCATCAGGGCCCACCCTCTCCCTCCGTGACAAGACTTGGGCCCTCCTGATTGGCTCCTCTCCGCGCCGCCACACCTCAGGCACCGGCGGCCCCGTCATCCGTGGATGCATTCCACGCCTCACCAAGTCTTGTCTTGTTGACCTTCAACTGGAGAAAGTTCGCTCTCCTCTGGGACTTGATGTCCGACTTGATGTCTAGACATTCAGTGGCCCTGGGGTCCGCGGGTGGAGACACACAGACAGATAGAGTTGGGTATCAGCTACGTACGTATGGAAGTTGACCCCTCGTCTGCGGATGATGCCGCCAAGAGGGAGCATAGCACGTACGTGTTCGAAGAGGAGGGGACCAAGGACAGCGCCTTGAGGAACGCCGCACGAGACGGAGTGGGGGCTGGAAGGGAGACAGAGACAGTGGAGACGGAGTGGAAACGGTGCGAAAGGTAGGATTTGGACCCTTGAGAATCTTAAAAAAATGGTATCATATCGCCCCTAAAACCTCCCCTTTTCCAGCGTGAACATGCCTAGTTTATCGAATCGCTCAAGGTCCAGTTCCACCATCCCCTCAATCGTTCCGGTTGCCCTCCTCTGAATCCTCTCAATCGCTGCAATATCCCTGCGATTGATTGATTGATTTTTTTTTTTTAACTTCTTCAACGCAGAGCTCGGGAAACATCGCTTCGAACTCAGTAATAATTTATTTCAGAAATGTTTTAATGCAATAGTTTATCCCAACAAAACAAACAGAGTCAAACAATAAATAATAAAATATTAAATAATAAATAATAAATAGCAATAATTAACTGCCTTATCTATTTCAGAATTGTATTCATTCAATAATTTGTCCCAACAAAGTAAACCAGCTTGATCAATAAATAATAAATATTAAATAAAATAAATAACAATATTTACCATAGCAAGACCTTCAATAAATTAACAATAAATAGTTGGATCCCTGCACCATTTTCCAACAAAATAGATTTCACTACATATTAAATATATATATTCTTTAAAAGTGAAAAAGTGGCAAATATTACTAAACTTCTTGGTCAAATATAATCCTTCAGTCAACAATAAGCAAAAATGGTATGCAAATGGAGGAAGCTTATAATAATAATAATAATAACCTGCATTTGATATAGCACCTTATCACGTCTTCGAGACGTCTCTAAGCGCTTCACAGAATATACTGTAAATTGTAGTGACTGCATATTTTGTGGGCGAAACGCAGCAGCCAATCGCGCCCAGCAGTGTCCCACAAACAGTCGTGGATTGAATGACCAGGTTATTATTATTATTTTTGTTTGATCAGTTACTGACCATATATATATCTCCCTCCTAAAGTGCATTGAAAATCGTGTACTTAGTACATACATATGCTCTCTAAACCAACATTGCCTGATGTGGGTTTTTTGGGATTCTTGGACGCGGGTGTACTTCACATGGAGACTGTGAAGACAGTTATTCTGTTCTTCTCCTTCACCTCCATCTCCACGGTCTGTCTGTTTTTCTTTGATGTACTGATGTACCAACCACGGTGATTGGCAGACTCGAACTCGAAGGTCGATCCCATGTCCGATACTTTCTTGAAGAAAACGAATCGAAGTTGCTTGGTCGCGCTGCTGATGTCGTTCAGGTTATTATTCCATTCCTGGGTGGAAGGATGCAAAAGGCCACGTTTTAAGAACGACGACAAGAATAAGAACAACCCTCGCGTTTTTGACATTGGCGAGACGTCGCAAAGCGCCACGCGGGAGTTTACTTTGCGGGCAAACCTGGCAGGCAATTTATGTGCAGCAACAATAATAACCCTTGGATTTGGTATAGCATCTTATCATGTCGCTGAGACGTCTCAAAGCTCTTCACAGAATATACTGTAAGGTGTAGTGACTGTGTATTTTGTGGGCGAAACGCAGGAGCCAATTGCGCACGGCAGTCATGGATTGAGTGGACTGAGTGGCTAACAAGTGGGTTCCTACTTATTGCTCGGTAAACAGAGGCACGTGTGCGGAGGAAGGAAACTTGCCTAAGGTTTTGCCCCGACCCGTCCGGGAATCAAACCCGAGTCCTCTCGCTTGAGAGTCGAGCGCGCTAACCACTAAGCTACTGGCCTTCACAGTGAACGCAAACAAGTGTGAACAACCGTGAATGAGTGTGAACGAGTGTGAACGCTTACCTCCACTTGTAGCTCAGGGTTAGCGTGAGGCTTGGTACATGATAGGAACATGTTCTTGCCTCTGATTCCCAGGACCACTGGCTGGTAGTCACCTGAAAATGTCCTATAGTGACGGATGTCCAGGGTCACTATAAATCACAAAAAGAGAGTGTTACACAGCAGTCAGGAGCAAGAGATAGCTTTAAACATGGGAGAGTTTTCCCTCGACACCCCATAATAATAATAATGATCCTTGCATTTGATATAGCACCGTATCACATCTTCGAGACGTTTCAAAGCGCTTCACAGAACACACTGTAGCACAGCAGCCAATTGCGCACAGCACTGTCCCGCAAATAGTTGTGGGTGGAGTGACCAAATTATTATTATTGTTATATTTTTTCTTTGAAGAGATTATTACACCCGGGAAAAGCAATTGACTAACAAACGGGTTTCTATTTACTGCTAGGCAAACAGAGGCATGTGCATGGAATAAGGAAACTTGCCTAAGGTTTTGCCCCGCCTGGCCCGGGCATAGAACCCAGGTCCTCTTGCTTGCGAGGCGAGACCTCTAAACCACTAACTAAGCTGCAGGATATAGCCGGAGCTAAAAGTACGCTATCATCAAGTACAACAGGAAAAGAGCAAACGGAACGTACCTTCTTGTTCAGTTGTTTGTAGGAAGAGAGCGATGAGCTTGCTGCTGGGTGAGAGGACCAGACATTTATCCTCGTAGTCTCTCACCTTCCGAGACTCGCTCTTCCAAAATCTATAGGAGCTGTTGGATCTCGTTGAGTGATCGTAGCTTATCCTGGTGATGGCCTCTACAGGAAGAACAGAGACTGTTATTCACAGGGGGAACCACTACAACAACAACAACTTGCATTTATATTGCCCCCTTCACTCGGGGTAGCCTCCTGGAGCACTTCCCTATATAGGAACAGGAGGAGGCCATTCAGCCCCTCGAGCCTGTTCCTCCATTCTATAAGATCTTGGCTGATCTGTACCTCAACTCCAATTACAACAACTAAATTACATTTGTAAAAGGCCTTTCACACCGGGAGGACGTCCCAAGGCACTGGACAGACAGAGGGGGGGAAGCAGGGAGATCGAAAGCACGGTTGAAGAAGAGGAGGATCTTGAGATGGGTCTTGAAGGTGGCGAGGGAGGGGGCGAGGCAGTGGGACTGCGGGATGGCGTTCCAGAGGGTGAGGGGTAGAGTGGCGGAAGGCCTGCTCGCCAATAATGTGGCGAGTGAGGCCTTTGCCCCATATCCCTTTGATACCCTGACCTAACAACATCTATTCACCTCAGTCTGATCAGTGTGAATGGATCCAGCCATAATCCACAGCCCTTTGGGGGAGAGAGAAGGTTCAAGATTCCCACTCGCTTTTCTGTGAAAAACTACCCCTGATTTCACTCCTAACTGGCCCGGCGCTAATGTTAAGATGATTGTTCCAGCTCTCATCCCCTCTGGTTAGAGGGAGTTAAGAGAGAGGGAAGTCCCTGCTGCCAGCACGATTAACAAAGCAAAGAGTAAATCCTTACCCTCGATCATGTGATTGAAGCCCAGTAGATCGCTGTCCTTGAAGGTGGCGTTAGTCATCTTCTTGAACTTCTCCACGGCTAGGACCAGAGTGAAGACTTTCTGGAGGGAGCGAGCCGGCTTGCTGTTCACGGAGGCTGAGCCAGGAACCTCGAGCATCTTCAATTGATAGCTTTCCATCTCGGGGCTGCTGTCGGCTACAGCCACGGACGCCTCTCCCGAGGGGTTCTGAAACATGA
Organism: Callorhinchus milii; assembly: GCF_018977255.1. NCBI lineage: Eukaryota > Metazoa > Chordata > Chondrichthyes > Chimaeriformes > Callorhinchidae > Callorhinchus > Callorhinchus milii. Next base: position 4,289,933 of record NW_024704769.1, read on the forward strand.
GCCACACGGTCAGATCGGGTCCTTCGCCACAGACACAAGCCCCTCACAAACTGCCCCCCACCTTCCCAACTCGTCCCATTTTACTTCTCAAATTCTTTATAATTATCAATAATAATAATCTTTGTATTTGATATAGTGCCGCCGTATCACGTTGTCGAGACGTCTCAAAGCGCTTCACGGGATGCACTGTAAGGTGTAGTGACTGTGTGTTTTATGGGTGAAACGCGGCAGCCAATTGCGCACAGCAGTGTCCCACAAACAGTCGTGGATTGAGTGATTAGTTTTATTTGGGGGATTGTTGGCCAGAATACCAGGAGAGAGAGAGACAAACTCCCTTCTCTTTTCGAATAGCTCCACCTGATCAAACAGGCACATCCAGGGAGTGAGTGAGGTTTAAAGTCTCATCTGAAGGGCGGCGTCTCTAACAATGTGACACCAACCGAGCCAGGCTGACAGCTAAACACATCCCGAGGATCTCACAAACTGTGTTTGACGTGATCTTCAACGTCCCACCGTTATCAGCCGTGAACAAACAAAATCTTAAGCTGTACGACCAGTGGATGACACTGAGGTGTTGGGTCTTACCTTGATCACAAAGTTAGAAGAGATGGACTTGTGAGTGGAGGTGAGGTCAATTGGACTCCTAGACAGCGAGAGAGAGAGAGAGAGAGAGTTCCAATTAGTTAAGCCACTGTATGTACCTCAGTTATTCTGCAACAACACATGGATTCTTAAAAAGGGTTGGTTAGTGCAGTTCATTTTTGATGAGACCCAACAAATGCATTTTTGCTTTAAGTAGCAAAACGGAACTCCTCTCCACCCCAACTGCAGTGTAGGACCTGAAAGCGCGGCCGCTGATGGTGGAGCGGAGGGTACGAGGGACAAGCAGGAGGCCAGAGCCAGCCGATCGGAGGCAGTGGCAGGGGGGAAAGCAAATCGGAGTGGTAGGACGCAAAGGGATTTATTTGTAGGCGAGTGAGAGGATCTTGAAATCGATGCGTTCAGTGACAGGGAGCCAGTGGACTGGGGTGATAATAAAAAATAACAACCCTTGCATTTGATATAGCACCTTATCACGTCTTCGAGATGTCTCACTAAAGCACTTCACAGAACATACTGTAAAATGTAGTGACTGTGTACTTTGTGGCGGCCAATTGTGCATAGCAGCGTCCCCACAAACAGTGGTGCGTTGAGTGACCAAATGATTATTATTAGAGTGTGGAATCTAGTGCGGGTGAGAATACGGGCGACGGAGTCTCAATGTAAAACAAAAGCTTACCTGACAGTTTCACTCCCGGCATTGGGTTTCACTGATACTGAGCTGCCTTCAGTCCTCATTCTGGTTGTAACTTGACTGCTTTGCTCGGAGTCGATTCCAAATGTGCTATTCGGTTTGGAAGCTGTTGTGTACTGACTGCCTGCTGAGTGCCTCCCCATTTATACCCTTGTAGAGACGGAATTTCCTGTGTGGGCGGCACGTTTCAGCCTGCCTGGGAAATTCACAGATTGCATATTTACCGCTATTTAACTCTCTGCCAAGTATCTTGATTTTTCTGTGCATAATTCCTCTGCACATCGGCGCTCGCTTCAAGTGATGATGATGATAATAATAACTCTTGCATTTGATGTAGTAGCGCCTTATCACGTCGTTTCAAGGAATATTTTGTAAAGTGGAATGACTGCGATAAGTTAAGGATATCCTTCCTGCTATCACACAATACAATAGATACAATGAGGAATAAAATTATAATATACAATAATAATGATATAATAGTAGAGTGATTATATATTAGTAGTAATGATCCTTGCATTTTATACAGTGCCCTATCAGGTCTTTGAGATGTCTCAAAGCGCTTCACAGGATACACTGTAAAGTATAGTGACTGTATTTTGTGGGAGAAACACGGCAGCCAGTTTGCACACAGCAGTATCCCATAAACAGTCGTGGAGTGAGTGACCAAATTTTATCTGGGGGATTGTCGGCCAGGACACAGAGAGAGAGAGAGAGAAGAGAAACTTACTTCTCTTTTTGAATGGCAACGTGGGAGATTTTTTAACATCCACCTGAACATGCACAGGTGGGGAGCTCGGGTTAATGTCTCATCCGAAGAAGAGCTTATAGCGGCTTTCACATCAGGAGATGTCTCAAAGCACTTCACAATATATACCGTAAAGTGCAGTGGCCGTGTGCAATTGGCTGCCACGTTTGCTTACAAAATACACAGTCACTACACTGCGCAGTAAAATCCTGTGAAGCGTTTTGAGATGTCTCAACAACGCGATAAGGTGCTGTATCAAATACAAGGATTATTATTATTATGTATTATATTATTATTTGCTGTCAAGTGTAATGACTGTGTGTTTTGTGGGGGAACGAGATAGCCAATTTGCGCGCAGTGACACATCCCCCAAACACCTATTATTATTAGTAAAGACCACAGTCGATCGCCCCAGAACCTTTTCTTCTCCAGGGTGAGACTTATCGGCTCCTCCTGTTATTATTGTGTTCCGTCTATCATAACCTTTGATCTCAGTCACCACGTAGTGGAAAATTAAACTATGCAATAGTAACTCAACGCTTGTGTTGTGCTCTCAATGAATTATGCAAACCGTGATTATGCAAGATGGAGTTGAATATTTTCAAGCTAAAATGTGGAGCAGCTGGGAGATTGTCTTACGAAACTCCATTTAAGTTGGCAATCCCACACCCATTCAGCCCTGCAATGTTACATGCCTCAGCGTTGATTCATCAGCTACTGATCTCAATTGTTAACAAGTTTCCTTGCGCGTGTGTGTGTGTGTGTGTGTGTGTGTGTGTGTTTGTCTTCTTCACCAATTCCCATAGAAGGTGACTGAGTGGGGACCTTATATTAATAATAATAATCCTTGCATCTGATACAGCGCCTAATCACGTCTTCGTGACGTCTCAAAGCACTTCACAGGATACACTGTAAAGTGAATTGACTGTGTATTTCGTGGAAGAAATTGTGCACAGCAGTGTCCCCACAAAAAGTCGTGGCATAAATATTATTATTTTCAAGGGATTATTACCTCCAGAAAAACGATCCGCCAATCGACTAACAACCCGGTTCCTACTTACTGCTAGGTAAACAGAAGTGTGTGTGTGTGTGTGTGTGTGTGTGGAGTTAGGGAGCTTGTGTAAGGTTTTGTCCTGCCTGGATATTGAATTGAACCCCAGTCCTCTGGCTTGCGAGGCGAGCACGGTAATCACTATACATGCAGTGGGGTTGTGGCTGGTAAACAGGAGGCGGGGAGGGAGTGGGACTGGAGCCAGGGCCTGATGTAGGGAAATCACCTTATCCTTTGTCCTGAACTGCCTGACACTTCCACGTAGCAGAGCGATGAAGCAACACACCTTCAGCAAGAGGAGAGCGTTCTCTCACCCGGAAACCGGTTGTGACTCGATTGACGGATCGCCTTTCTGAGGGCAATAATCCCTTCGGAATAAACAATCTAATTTGTCACTCAACCCACGGCTGTTTGTGGGACGCTGCTGTGCGCCACGTTTCGCCCACAAAATATACAATCGGTCCACTTTGAAGTGTGTCCCATGGCGCGCTTTGAGACGTGATAAGGCGCTACGTCAAATGCGACCAGTATTATTACATTGATCTACAAATTGAATACGGAAGCATGTGGCAATATCAAACACACACCGTTCATATAGTGATCAAGGTGGGGACTGGAAGCGTCGAAAAACTATGATTGCAACGTCCCACACAGTTCCTTTGTTCTTTCAGGTTTTAAGAAGTTTCCCCGCATGTGTTGGTCATTTGTTCCTTTTAGTGAGATAAACATCTCACTCATTTCCCCTATTTGTCCTCGTCTACCTAGTTTTGTGGTGGGCCAGCCTGGCTCAGTGGGTAGCGGAAGGTAGCGTGTAGTGGACTCAGAAGGTTGTGGGTTCAAGTCTCTGTGTCGTTACTTGGAATCACACACGGGGCGGTGGGGAAGCAGTTTCACAGAATATACCCTAAGTGAATTTTTGTGGGCACAACGTGGCATCCGATTGCGTCTGAGAGTGTCGCACAGCACATGGAAGGGACAGGTGGGACAAGATGAATTGGAGGTGGCGGGGTGGGGGTAGATGAAGGGCGCTGTGTAAATGCAAGTTGTTGTATTAGATTAAAGGAAATATTTAAATTCCACTTCTCCGTTTTCTCCCCAAATAATTATTTCCATCCCTGTGACGGAGTAAGACGCAGATGTAGGGGGCAGATGTAACATTTTGGATTACATTTTTTATCTTCAACTATTTATAGTTTCATGAAATCCTTGATTACAGTATAATGGACTGCCCTTACTCTCGGGCCGAGTGAGTACATTTCCTGCCTGTGACTCATGGTACAGTTTACAGATCGGGAGGATTTTCAGGGCCTGGGTGAGAGAATGACAGGATGTGACTGACACAATCGGGAGAAAGGACAGAGTTGCACAGTACAAGAACACAAAGATTTGTTGGCAAAAAAAGACCAATCCAGTTCGCCTTCCACCATCCTGGCAGTCGCTTGACATGTCGTGTCCCAAATTAAACCCAGATATTATTTCCTAACAGAAATCTATCTCATTTGTTCTCGAGACAAACAACATTTTCTGCTTCCACCGTCTGTCTCCCTAGCGAGCCTGTTCCATACGTTTACTGCTCACTCACTGAAGTAGTGTCACCGCAGATTTGTTTTGAATTTACGCTCCCGTCAACCGCAGGCCGTGTCCTCTGGTTCTACTGTTCAGTACAGGATAAAACAGCTTATGATCGTGGAATATTTATTCCCTTCAGGATCTTAAAAACTGCTGATAACTCGTCACTGCGAGGGAAAGGGACTCACTGTCGAGTTATCCAGAGCTGCGAGTTAGGCACAAGTATAAATACATAATAATCATAATAATCCTTGCATTTGATGTAGCACCTTATCACGTCTTCGAGACGTCTCAAAGTGCTTCACGGGATATGCTGCAAAGTGTAGTGACTGTTCATTTTCTGGGCAAAATATGGCAGCCAATTTGCGCACAGCTGTGTACCACAAACAGTCGTGGATTGAGCGACAGGAGAGGGGAATAGGGTAGTGTAGGAGAGGGGAATAGAGGGGTGTGGAAGAGGGGAGTAGAGGGGTGTGGGAGAAGGGAGAGAGGGGAGTGGGAGAGAGGAATAGAAGAGGAAATAGAAGGGCGTAGGAGAGGGGAATAGAAGGATGTGGGAGAGGGGAGTAGGAAGAGTGGGGGCTAGTATGGAGTATAAACACAGGCAGTGTCTAGTTGGGGTGAACAATAATAATCCTTATATTTGACCTATTTCCGTGATTTATGTCATTCTGTGTAACGTGGCTCTGTACTGCCTTATAACAATAATTCGGTTTCTCACAGCCTGCAGCTGTGTGAGTCAGTGTGTTTCAGCCTTACCTCTCTGCTCGCAGAAATTCACTCTCACCTCAGTTTCAACCTGCTTTACCACGACTCGTGTGTCAGCCCGGCCCAGTGGATGGCACCTCTCGCCTCCGAATCGGAAGGTTGCGTGGGAACAAGGCCCCACGTCGGGATTTGGAATTTGTGTATTTTGCGGGCGAAATGCATCAGCCAATTTGTGCGCAGCAAAGTGCCACCAAACACGTATCAAACCTAAGGATTATTATTTATTATTATTATGAAGCTCGGGGCCAGTTTTATCTGGGGATTGTTGGTCAGGACGGCCCTCACCGTTGCAAATATTCTTTGAATTTGATTTTGCCTTTCGTGTTTTTAACGGGAAAGGAATAGTTTCATTGTGGTCTCTACCTTAGTCATTCAGTGCCCACTTCCTGGCCTGGGTAAGACATCCTGTGTGCCTGGGTATGCGGTTGCGACATTTCTATCATGAACACAATTTTCCCCTCTCTTTCCCTCCCACCTTGCACTGACTTTAACCCATCCGGGGAACTGGAGAGGGAATTTACACACCCTCACACTCACACATGCTCACAAACACACTCACTCACATTCACACTTTCACACACACACTTACACAGCCACAGACACTCTCACACACACAAATTCTCACATACAAACCCTCACATGGTCACAGACACTCTCATACGTTGACAGACACTCTCTCGCACTCACGGTCAGTAAGCATTGTGAAGTGTTGACCGAGGTGTCCCATTTTTTGTGGTCGCTGAGAGGCGATGGCAGGGTGGGAGTGGGGTGGGGTGCGTTGGCTGGAAGTGATTGTGAAGGTGCTGAGAGCAGAGCTGCAGGAACCATCAGTACATTGACCAACAGTTGAAGCCACGTAAATGTGTGTTTCCTGTGACAGGAATTGGTGTGGGTTAGCAGACATCCTGTCATTTTACACTTGTCACAAACCCGGGGATGGAACTCCCGTCAATAACAACAACAACCACTTGCATTCACATGGGATAGCGTCTCAGAGCACTTAGATTAATTAGATATAATACAACAACAACAACAAGATTACATTTGTATAGCGCCTTTAATTAAACATCAAACTTAATCAAGTCCTCGCAATATGAAAGGCTCTATGTATATCAATGTACATTTTGTATTTATATATTACTTAATTTTGGATCAAACACAAAGAGTTGTCATTCTGTCCTTACGTTTGACACAGTGCCTTTCAAGTCAGGAGGGCATCTTAAAACGCCTCACAGGATTTGCTCTAAAATGTAGTGACTGTGTGCTTTGTAGGTGAACGTGGCAGCCAAATTGCGCACCAAGACATCCCCGCAAACAGCCGTGAAGCGAGCGAGCAATTTTATCTGGGGTGCTGTCAGATAGGACATCAGGTGGTGGGGGTGGGGGGAGAGAGAGGGAAACTCCCTTCTCTTTTCCAACGGCGCCATGGGTTATGTTTAACATCCACCTGAAGGGGAACAGTCGGGGAGTGATTGAATGTCTCATCCAAAGGACTGTGCCTCTGGCAATGTGGCGCTCCTCCCTCTCTCTCTCTCTCTGTCTCTTTCACTCTCCCCCCAGTGTTGCGCTGGAGTGTCAGCCTGGATTGTGAGGCCCTGACATGTGGAGCGGGCGGGTGGCGGGGAGGGAGGGAGGGAGGCTTGAACCCACAACCTTGGAGTCTGAGCCGCAGGCTGGGCTCAACCTGTCAAGGCCTGAAAATAGGTGATTCTTATTTTTTTTTAAAAAAAAACCTCTTTGTTAGAAAAGGAAGTCACTTGAAAAAAAAACACAGACGGTGCAATCGTACTCAGTTTGGTTAGACCCACGCAGTTTCCTGTATCAGATCTTATCAGTGACTGGATGTCATTGGCGAGAGATGCAATGATGACAGTGGGGTGATATATGGATTATTAAGCGGTCACTGTCGAGGCCTGTAGCTCAGCGGTTAGAGCACTCGCCTCGCAAGCGAGAGGACCTGGATTCAATTCCCGGGCAGGGTGAAACCTTAGGCAAGTTTCCTTACTCCACAAACAAGCCAGTCTCGATTCACCGAGCAGGAAATCGGAACCCAGTTGTTAAGTCGATTGGCGGATCGCTTTTCCGGGGTTAATAATCCCTTCAAATAAATACAATAAAGTAATAATAATAATAGGGTCACTCAATCCACAGCTGTCTGTCGGACACTGCTGCGCGCAAATGGCTGCCGTGTTTCGGCCACAGAACACACGGTCACTCCACTGTACAGTGTTGTGCGGTGAAGCGCTTTGAGACATCTCGACGACATGATGAGGCGCTGTATTAAATGCAAGGATTATTATGATTTATCCAAAGTGGGGTAATGGGGGGGTCACTGTCAATCCTAGAACGAGGGAGGGAGACTGAAAAGTTACATTGCATTCTCTACCTCTCTCTCTCTTTCCCTCTTTCTCTCTCTCTCACCCTCTCTCTCTCTCTCTCTCTCTCTCTCTCGCAATCTCCCTTCCAAAGCCAAATCAACCTTTCCTGCCCGAGTGAGGTTACCAAGAGACTTTTGTTTCACATTGCCTCCCTCCCTGCCTCCTGTCTGCCTGTCTATTCAGTCACTCAGAAACCTCCCACTGCCTCTGAGTTCTGAGTGTGCGGAAGGAAGTGAACTTGCAGCAACTCGCACAAGAGGCTGTGTCAAACTGGATTTGCTTGACGGAGCAAAAATTTTTCTGTGTGTGTGTGTGTGTGTGTGTGTTGTTAAAAAAAACGACTGTTTAATTCGGGAGAAAGGGGGAGGTGTGTGTGTGGAGAGCGAGACTGAGCCAAGGGATTTTGGAGTGGTTTTGGTACACGCGGAAACAAGCCGGTGAGTTTAGATTTTGTTTAGCCAAGTCTCTGACTCTCTGTCTCTCTCCTCGCCCCGCGGGTGGATGGGACAGGCTGCTGTACACACACAGACACACACACACACACACACACAAACACTACTGCCCATAATTACACTGCGTGTTCATGTTCAGCCCTCACTCACACTGAGTCATTCCCTGCCCATCACACCCCCAGGGAAGAGGTGCTGAGAGAGCGTGGAGAGAGGCAATGATGCTGACACGCACACACACACACACACACACACACACACGGAAATACACACGCATACACACACATACATACACAGATACACACACACACAGATATACACACGCACACACAGATTAAGAGATGATCCCACACCCAGATGCAGACACACACAAATACACTTACACACACATACACACAGAAACACTTACACACGCAGACACACAGGTAATACACACACACGGGCAAACAATTCACACAAATACACACACATAGACACACACACACACACATACACGCATAGACAAGCCAAGGTCGGGGTCATCATCAGGTTCAGGATGAGGTCAAGATTGTGGTGGAGCTGAATTAGGCACAAGGTGACGTGTTTGGCAACGGAAAGTGGGAATCGAGACCCCCCCATCCCTCTGTGCCGGTCTCTAGTCCTGGTTCCTGAGCCAGGAGGGGCCGCAGTGTCCCACTGTTGATGACAGCACAGCCCGGCCCGGCTCATGGGCAGGACCTGGAAAGGCCAATCAGTCACTTGGGGCAGGGAATCGTCCCGAAACCTTAGGCAAGTTTCCTTACTCCCCACACGCACACACGCCTCTGTTTACCTAGCTTGTTAGTCGATTGGCGGATTGCTTTCCGGCGGTAATAATTCCTCAAAAAAAATATGGTCACTCAATCCACTGCTGTTTGTGGGACACTGCTGTGCGCAATTGGCTGCCACGTTTCTCCCGTTAAAAGAAATGCACAGTCCATTCACTTTACAGCACATAATAGTAATATAATAATCCTTGCATTTGATATAGTGCCTTATTGGTCTTCGAGACGTCTCAAAGCGCTTCGCAGAACTAACTGTATATTTTGTGGGCGAACCATGGCAGCCAAGTGCGTACACCATATCCTGTGAAGACGGATTATTCTATAATATTATTTCACTGAAGTTAGTCCCCTGAGTCTGGCTGTGATCAGCGGATGACAGAGTTTAACATTAGCACGCACGTCTAGAAACCTCTAAGGCAGAGGCTGTGGCTGAGGCAGTCTATCCGCCTTGTCTGTGTGTTGTCTCGTTGCAAATCCCCTGTAGCTACCTGCACAGAGGACGACACAGGATGTCTTTGCTGTCAACGTCAACCACTCACATCCTGCCGCACATCACTAACCTGCCATCTCCCTCCTCAGTCTCCTATCAAGCACACAAAGCAGGCAGGCCTGACGCTTTATAATAATAATTTAATAGTAATCCCTGTAGCTCAAGAGCGCTCGCCTCGCAAGCGAGAGGACCTGGGTTATGGTTCCCGGCCGGGCAGGGCGAAACCTTAGCCAAGTTTCCTAACTCCCACGCACACGCCTCGGTTTACTTGGCAGTAATTTAAGAACCCAGCAGATCACTTTCTGGGGATAATAATTCCTTCAAAAAATAAATAATAATAATTTGGTCACTCAATCCACGGCTGTTTGTGGGACACTGCTGCGTTTCGCCCACAAAATACACAGTCACTGCACTTTACAGTATAACCTGTGAAGCGCTTTGAGATGTATCGAAGACGTGATAAGATGCTATATCACTTGCAAAGATTATTATTATTTATTAAATCCCTGAATGTCCAGTGCCTTGGGACATCCTCCAGACGTGAATGGCACTGTGTAAATGTTAGTTAGTTTGATGCTCATTCTGGATGCTATCTGTCAGGTCGCCATGAAGATCCACTGACCATCACCCCCTGTCACTCAGCAACACCTTGCGGAGGATTCGGAGTTCCAGAAAGTTCCAGCTCCAAGCCGGGGATGGATATCTGGGACGTGCTGAATGTCTCTGATCCCGAGGACCTGAAAGACAGCGAGGAGAGTCTCAGTGAGGAGATCCAGGGCTTCCTGCCGGCATCACATCCACAGGCTGGGAGCTCCAGTCACCTCTTCACAACGACACTGTTCCCCATCCTCAACACCAACTCAAGCCCTAATCCCATCCTCAACACCAGCCCTAACTCCATCTTCAACCCCATCCCCAACACCAACACCATCCTCAACCCCAGCCCCAACCCCATCCTCAACCCCAGCCCCAACCCCATCCTCAACCCCAGTCCCATTCTCAACACCAACCCCAGCCCTAACCCCATCTTCAACCCCATTCTCAACCTAACCCCCAGCTCTATTCTCTTCCCCATCTTCAACCCAAACCCCTATCCCTTTCCCAACTCTAACCCCAACCCAGAGGAGGACAACACAGATCCAAGGGAGGATGGGATTGACCCAGGGGAGGACTGGACAAACCCAGGGGTAGTTGGGATTGACTCACAGGAAATTTGGATAGAGCCAGGGGGAGGTGGGATAGAGTCAGATGGAGCTGGGACAGAGCCAGAGGTAGATGGGACAGAGCCAGAGGGAGATGGGACAGAGCCAGAGGGAGATGGGACAGAGCCAGAGGGAGATGGGACAGAGCTAGAGGGAGATGGGATAGAGCTAGAGGGCGATGGGACAGAGTCAGGGGAAGATGGGATAGAGTCAGGGGAAGATGGGATAGAGCCAGGCAGAGCTGGGGTTGACTCATGGGTGAATGAGATTGACCTAGAGGAGGTCGGTGTTGACTCGGGAGAGGAGGGGACTGAGCTGGACATCTCGTGGCTAGAGGCCAGACCAGATGACAGTCACAATCCCAACTCAATCCCCACAAGCTCCCCCTCGCCCTCGTCCTCACACAGCATCACAACCCCCCAGCTCTGGCAAAGCCCGGCCTACAGCCTTGAGGATGAGCATGAACACACACCTGCTGACACGCAAGTCAGGGGAGAAGGGGAGAAGGAGAGCTCGGGGGGCTCCAGCCCGCTGGAGAGCGACGAGGAGGGCTGCCACTGGGTGCAGGCGGTCCTGTTGACCAGAGGCGGCCAGGCTTCGGACGACCGCTCCCCGGAAGATTCCAGAAGACTTGCTGGCAACCCGGAGTGGGCCATCACGGACACCAGAAACCCAAGCTCGTCCACAGAGGAGAGCGAGGAGGAGGAGAAGGGGGGGGTGGGGAGATGGACGGAGGCGGGTTCAAGCCCCATGGACAGCTCCTCTGAGCCGGGAACGCTGCCCAGACACATGGTGTTGGAGGTCCCGGACACGCCGTTCCTGCATCAGGACGTGTGGCAGCAGAACCAGGCCTTCGTCCCCGTCGCCACTCCCGGGACCAGGCAGGACCAGGGCAGAGCCGAGCTCAGAGGCTGCCCTGAACTGATGTTGATCACAGCTACGGCTGTGACTGGGCTCTTCACCCCTGAGGAGGGTGGCGCAGCTAGAGAGGTCCCACCCGGCCAGCAGCCAGAGAGCGGTCTCACTCCAACCCTCTCCTGGGGACAAGTCTCTGGGCAACAGGACAGGGAACCAGCACACAGCGAGGTAAGGGCTTCCCCCCCCCCCTCTCTCTCTCTCTCTCTCTTTCCGTGACATTTACACGACGCGTATCACGTCAGCAGGACGTCCCAAGGCCCTGGACAGTCATTGACCTGGACCCGAGCTGGTGGTCAGGATCTGGAGGGTGGCCGAAGGCACAGTTGAAGATGAGGGTCTTGAGACGAGCCTTGAAGGAGGCGAGGGAAATGTGGGATGGAATTCCAGAGGGTGGGGGGCAGAGATACTGAAGGCTCGACCACCAATGGTCAACAACAACTTGTATTTACACCGTCCCTCACACAGAGTGGTGGTGGAGCATGACACCGAGCCGGGGGAGGGGATCGGTTAGTACGGGTTTAGGTTAGGCTAACAAGTGCCTGGAGGTGTTTATCCGGGCACCGTTTGAGTCATCGAAACAGAAGAAGGTGGTTAAGTCTGTTTATTCGAAGGATTTTCAGGAATGCTCAGTTTAAACAAGAAATTAGTCAGCTCACACCAGGAAAATTCCTGATACGTTTTCCATTGCTTCGAATATATCGGGAACTATAGGCCTGGAGCGTTGAAACAAAAACAATGGCACTGTAGGTTTCAGCCAGGCCCAGTCATTCGCTTGCGCTCTCACCTCTCTGAGTCAGATGGTTGCGGGTTCAAGTTCCACGTTGGGTATTCTGACTTCACAGTCCAAGCTGACGCTGGGGGGAGAGAGAGAGAGAGTGAGAGCACGTGAGCGCCCCATTGTCGGATGAGACGTCAAACCTCACTCACTCCCCGTCTGTGCCCTGTTCGGGCAGGTGTTAAAGATCTTCCCCCGCGACGCTGTCCGGAAAAAGAGAAGGGAGTTCCTCTCCCCCCCCCCCCCATTAAAATCGCTCGCTCACTTCAGGTCGGTCGGTCCACAAAGCACAACACAGTCACTACACGTTGCAGAGGGGGACAGAGGACGGAGTTTTGAGTTGAGGAGGGAGCGAAGGGAGTTGATGTTGGAGAAATGTTTCCCAGTTATAAGTAACTCGCTGTGTTTCTATCTGAGAAGTTGGCAGCGCAGAGGTGGGAGGTGGAGAGGACGACAGCAGAGGAACTGCCCATCTGCAGCTCGCACATGACGGACATCACGACCGAGAGTAACCAGGGGGCCTGGGAACCCCCCTCCCCCCACCGGGCACCAAGCCCGCAGCCTAGCGACCCCGAGACCCTCGGTCTGCCTGCGGGGGTGGCGGTGACACTCCGGGAGGAGTCTGCGGAGGAGGAGAGCGGAGTCTCTTTGGCGGACATGCAGCCCCCGGCTGAGACAGTGACTGAACAGGAGTTGGTCACAGAGCGTGGAGAGAGCACGTACATGCCAGGACCATGCACACCCATGTAAGAACACATCGTTAGCTCATTGCAGACTTAACCCTTCACCTCCCACCCTCACAAATCCCAGGAGATGTTAACCCCGCAAGCCAAAGCCCCGATTAACGGGCAGGGTGGTCCTAGCTGAACAAGCAGTGAGCAAGCTCCGTGGGTTTAGATGGTTAGACTCCAGCAGTTACCCCAACGCACACTCTGGGCTTCCCCCCCCCCCCCCCACCACCAAGAATAATACCTTCCGGAATTAGGCAAGCAGGATGTCTCCCTCCAGGGAGAGAGTGAGAGCAAGTGAGCATTCCATTCTCGTCACAGGAATTTCCACCTGTGTAGGTGGGACACGTGGAATTCTCAATCAGGCTGGCCAAATAATAATAATAATAATAATAATCGTTGCATTTGATCCAGTGCCTTATCATGTTGCTGAGCCGTCCAAAAGCATTTCGCAGAATACACTGTAAAGTGTAGTACTGTATTTTGTGGGCGAAATGCGACAGCCATTTGTGCACAGCAGCGTCCCCACAAACAGTCGTGAATTGAGTGATGGAATTATTTTTTTACTTCCGGAAAGCGATCCGCCAATCAACTAACAAGCGGGATGCTACTTACTGCTAAGTAAACATAGGCATATGTTTGTGCGTATGTGTGTGTGTGTGTGTGGGTGGGGGGGTAAGGAAACTTGCCTATGTTTTGCCCTGTCCCAGCCAGGAATCAAGATGAACCCGGATCCTCTGGCTTGCGAGGCGAGCACGCTAACTCCTACACTGTGGCGGCTCCACAATAAATAGAGTAATTTGCGTTATGTAACAGGGCTGTGAGTGAGTGGGAGGACTGGGCTGGTGCAAGAACAGAAAGTCAGCCTGAAGCAGCCCCGGACACCCCCAACACAGAGGGGACAACAGACGCCAACACCCACCTGAGTAACGGCAATGTGGTGGACAAGGGGGCAGCACAGAGGCTGGCCAGCAAACTCTACCATCTGGACGGCTTTAAGAGAACAGATGTGGCTCCTTACCTGGGGAAAAAGTAATTATACTATTATTATTCCTAATAGTTCATCGTTATAATGATATGTTAATAATATAGTTATTATTAATAATAATCCTCACATTTGATACGGCTCCTTTTCACATCGTCGAGACATTGCAAGGCGCTTCACAGAATACACTGCAAAGTTTAGTGACTGTATTTTGTGAAACATGGCAGCCAATTGCTCACAGCAGTGTCCCACAAACAATCGTGGATTGTGTGACCAAATTACCGTATTTTGTGTATTATTATTATTATTTTAAAATGTAAATAATTGTGTTATATTTGTTTACTACATTTATACCAAATCTATTGTATTAATATAACTATTAATAAAATAGTAATAATTATTAATAAATATTCATAATAATAATAATCCTTGCATTTGATATCGCGCCTTATCACGTCGTCGGGATGTCGCAGAGCGCTTCACAGGAATACTGTAAAGTGCAGTGACCGTGTATTTTGTGGGCGAAACACGACCGCCAATTGCGCACAATGTGGGGGCGGGGGTGCTCGAACCCACAGCCTGCTGACTTGGAGGTGACAGCACTTGCAGGCTGGTACCCCCCTCACTGTAACTCATATATATACACGCATCACCCTGAACCTCTCTCCCATGTGTTCTGTCGCAGTAACGAGTTCAGTCAGACGGTGGCTGAGGAATACCTGAAGTTCTTTGACTTTACCGGCATGGACTTGGACCAGGCTCTGAGGTAAGAAAGGGGAGCGGGGGAGGCGAAGTGGGGAGGAAGAAGGGGGCGGTGTGGAGCAGACGGAAGCAAGGCCAATGTTTGTCATGATACCAGATCCCAACCACAGCCGTGTCAACAATCTTTATGTCTTGCATTCCACTCTACTGCTGCACTGTCTGCAAGGGTGGGTGGAAGCAGATTCGACTGTAGCTTTCAAAAGGGAATTGGATAGATATTTGGAAAGGAACCATGTGCAGGGCTGTGGGGTAAGAGCGGAGGATTGGGACTAGTTGGGGTAAGAGCGGGGAGAGGGACTAGTTGGGTTAATAGCAGGGAAATGGGACTAGTTGGGCGTAAGAGCGGGGGAGTGGGGACTAGTTGGTAGCTCTTTCCTTTCAAAGAGCCGACCGGCCGATGGACCGAATGGCCTCCTCCTGTGCTGCAAGATTCGATATCCTTTGTGTCCCCATCCCAATGTCCTTTTATACAAATGTAATGTTGTATTTGTTGTTGTTGTTGTTTACATCCTTTCTTCTTCTGATTTCAATTGTTTATTGCCCTGGATTTATTAACAATGAAAAATCTCACAGGGCTGACTGACTAACACATAGAAACAGGAGGAGGCCATTCAGCCCCTCGAGCCTGTTCCACCATTCTATTAGATCATGGATGAACTGTACCTCAACTCCAATGAACTACCTTGGCCTCGTATCCCTTGATACCCTGAGCTAACAGAAACCTCCCTCTGGCTCTGTTCTCCTGTAGGAATTTCCTGAAGGCATTCCCACTGACAGGCGAGACACAGGAGCGCGAGCGGGTCCTGAACCACTTCTCACAGCGTTTCCACCTCTGCAACCCCCACACCAGCACCAGCCAAGGTCGGCCACCGCACCTCACGCTGAAGTCTTGTCCGGCGCTGCGGGACGCTCGCCTGTGCGAGGGGGGGTGGGGGCTGCGTAAATACATGTTGTTGTTGTTGTTGGTTGTGTCCGGGTGCTCACACTCACAGTGTGGGTATAGGTGTGTGTGTGTGTGTATTCACACGTGAGTGTGTATAGGTGTGTCTATACACGTGTCGTTAAATGTATCTCTGCATGTGTTCAGGTGGATATTAAAGATCTCCCGGGGCGCTGTCAGCAAACGAGAAAGGAGTCTCTCTCTCTCTCTCCCGGTGTCCTGGCCGACAGTCCCCAAGATAAAATCGCTCGCTCGCTTCATGGCTGTTTGGGGGGATGTCGCCGGGCGCAAACCGGCTGCTGCGTTCGCCCACAAAAACACACAGTCACTACACTTTACGGTGAAAGCCTGTGACGCGCTTTGAGACGTCCTCCCGACGCGAAAGGCCCCACATCCGATGTCAGGTTTATTATTATTAGTGTTGTCTTGTAGCCGCGTCTGACCTTTTTTCTCTCTCTCTCTCGTGTAGATGGGGTTCACACACTGACCTGCGCTCTCATGCTGCTGAACACAGACCTGCACGGTCAGGTGAGTATCAGCGTGTGGCCGTACACAACAGCGAATGTGAGTTGTGCAAGTCTCCGAGTCAGGAGGTTGTGGGATCAAGCCCCCCACACACACACACACACACACACGCACACATACGTCGGGGTCTCTGAGCTCACAGTCCAGGCTGATGCTCCAGCATAGAGTTGGGGGGAGAGACAGGGAGAGAGAGAGCGAGCCCTGCATTGTCGAAGACTCCGTCCTTTTCGGACGAGACCTTAAACCTCACTCACTCCCCCTCCACTGGGCCCTGATCAGTCGGATGTTGGAAAAGAGAAGGGAGTGTCTCTCTCTCTCTCTCTCTCTCTCTCGGTGTCCTGGCCGACAATCACCTAAATAACTTCGCTCGCTCGCTTCACGACTGTTTACGGGGACGTCCCTGTGTGCAAATTGACTGCCACGTTTACCCGCAAAACATTCAGTCACTACACTTTACAGTGAAATCCTGCGAAGCGTTTTCAGACGTCCTCCTGATACAAAAGGTGTGATACTAATAATAACAATCCTTGCATTTGTTACAGGGCCCTATCATGTCTCAAAGGGCTTCACAGAATATACTGTAAAGTGAATTGGCTGTGTGTTTTGTGGGCGAAATTGAATGTAACGAATATTATTATGGTTATTAATATTTTAACCCTCTGATCGCGTCTTCTCGCCTTCTTTCCCGTCTTATCAGAATCTGGGGAAGAGCATGTCAAGTCAGGAATTCATCATGAACCTGGAAGGGATGAACGATGGAAAGGATTTCTCAAAGGACATCCTGAAGGTGAGAATTCAGCTGTGTGTTAGACACGTCCTCCTCTCCCTCCCCCTGACTCGGAGTCGAGTTCCGCCATTGATAGGCACTCCGGGACACTGCCCCACGTGAAGGGTGCTGTGTAAAGGCAAGTTGTTGTTGTTGATCCCTGACATTGCTCTTTTCCACAGACGCTGTATCATTCTATCAAGAACGAGAAGTTGGAATGGGCCATGTGAGTAACAGTGGAGAGTCATTGGCTCAAGACAGCTCCCTTCCTCTCCCCTCCCTCCCCTCCTACCCCCCACCCTCCTTGCCCTCCACCCCTCCTGATCCCAACCCCCAGCTCGGGTTCAAATCCCTGACTGTCCAGCGCCTTGGGACGTCCCCCACTTCGTGAAAGTGGTCGTGTAAATGTCATGTGTTGTTGTTGTTGTTGATGATGATGACAGCTGGTGTGACGGGAGCAGTTGTTGATGATGATGATGGTGATGTTGTTACAGAGACCAGGAGGATGTACAGAACGCGACAGTGGGAGGAGAGGAGTGCTGTGTGAAGCCAGGCAGTGGGAAGGGAAAGCCCTTTGTACAGTTGCCCCAGGATCAGAAAGCCGTCACGTACAAACAGGGCTTCTTGAGCCGCAAGACCCATGCCGATATCGATGGCAAGAAAAGTGAGTGTGGGGGGGGAGAGGGGGGGGTGGCGGGCAGGAGGGGGGCTGCTGGAGAGCACTGGGAGGAGCAAATGATGCAGTAAGAGAAGATCGGGGAGCGGATGGAGTATGGGTCAGGGCGAGGAGATTGGAACTGACCCATTGACTGTATTCGCTTGAGCCCCAGTTTGTGGCTCCTCACTGCTGAAGGGGTGATGGTGGGTCAGGCTGGATATCTGTCACCCCTCACTGACGACCCCGTGTGTCTTACAGCTCCCTGGGGCAAGAGGAGCTGGAAAACCTTCTACAGCGTCCTGAAGGGCATCATTATCTACCTGCTGAAGGTACAGTAACAGGAGAGAGAGAAAACGAGGGCATGTTCCCAACTCACTGTCAGGCTCTCAGTAAAAGCCCGGCTAAAGTGTGTGTCAGCTTGGCTCAGTGGTAGTACTCTCATTGGAACATAGAAACAGGAGAAGGCCATTCAGCCCCTCGAGCCTGTTCCGCCATTCTACTAGATCATAGTTGATCTGTACCTCAACTCCAATTACCGGCCCTTGCCCCATAATTAATCCTCAATCGCCTCCGAGGCAGAAGGTTGTGGGTTCGAGCCCCACTCCACATCACATACTCTAAGCTGATGCTCCAATGCAGCGCTGTGGGAGGTGGGGGGAGCTGTATTGACGTTAAACCTCACTGCCTGTTCAGGTGGACGTTAAAGATCTCCTGCTGTTGGAAAAGAGAAGGGAATTTCTCTCTCCCGCTGTCCTGGCCAACAATCGTTCACCGAATCCATGACCGGGATGTCTCGAGGGGGAGAAGGGGGCGGGGGTTAGTTTGAGTTGAACACTGTGTAATGTCCCCCACTCTCTCCCACCTTTCCACCCCCCTCTTCCAGGATGAGTATCAGGCTGACAAGCAGTGGTCAGAGGAGGCTATCAGTGTCCATCACTCTCTGGCCAGCAGAGCCTCGCGCTACCACAAGAGGCCTCACGTCTTCCAGCTCCAGACAGCAGACTGGCGCATCTTCCTGTTCCAGGCCCAGTGAGTACCCGCCCCCAGGACAGGCCTCGCCTCCCCTGCCCCACCCACTGCCCCTCCCTCTTCTCTTCCCGAGGGCAGGTCCTGCCTCCCCCAGCCCTTCCCCTGCCTTTCACCCATCTCAGCCACGCCTATCAACGTCAACATCAACATCACCTGTCGCGTGTTGACTCCTGGAGCATGCTGGCTCCGCCTACAGTGTGTTGACATTCACCTGCAGCGTGCTTGTGAGCGAAGCATGTAGCGTGCTGCATATTGACACGTGTGTGTCTCCTGTGTTAGGAGCGCGGAAGAGATGAACTCCTGGATCACACGCATCAACCTGGTGGCGGCCATGTTCTCCTCCCCACCGTTCCCGGCTGCCATCGGCTCCCAGCGGAAATTCAGCCGCCCCATCCTCCCTTCCTCCGTCTCCAAACACTCTCAGGTACGTTCTTGATCCATCCCTCCACCCCCCTCCCTCACTAACTCCATCCCTCCCTCTTTAATCCTCCGCTCCGTCTTTCAGGTACGTTCTCCCTCCTTCCATCCCCACTTACTCCATCCCTCTAACACTCCCACCAACCCTACTCTCTCAACTGGACTCCATCCCCCTTTCACCCCCCCCTCCCCCACCCCGCGCTCTCTCTCTCAGATTGGCTCCGCCCTGCGCGGGACTATGGGACGTCCCCCTGAGGGGGCAGGGCTCAGTCCTGGCCAATGACAGTAGGTGATTTCTCTCGGCACTGTGATTGGCAGGAGCAGCAGCTGGCCTCTCACAACGCCTCGCTGCTGAGGGTGAGGGAGGAGCTGGAGGACCACGAGCTGAGCCCCGGGGGCAGGAAGGGCAAAGCCAAGGAGTTGGAGGAGCACAAGGTCAAGCAGGAGTACCTGGAGTACGAGGTGAGGTGACCTCCCAAGGTTTAGCTTAAGCGCTTTGAGACGTGATAAGGCGCAATATCACATGCAAGGATTATTACTGAAACAAGATGCTGTTGTTGATGTTGTTGTTGCTGTTGTTGTTGATGTTGTTGCTGTTGTTGATGTTAATGTTGTTGATGTTGTTGTTGATGTTGTTGTTGCTGTTGTTGTTGTTGATATCATGGCTGATGTTGTTGCTCTTGTGCCCATAACAGAAGAGCCGGCACGAGATGTACGTGCGTTTGCTGCGGGCGAAGCTGAGAGCGGGGAGTGAGGACCTAGATGCTTTGGAGACTCTGCTGTTTGAGTCGCTGGAGGGAGAGGGAGAGCAGGGAGGGATGAAAAAATCTCACTCCAGCCCCTCCCTCAATCTGGAGCAGAAGCCCACCGTCAAAGTCAAGAGGAACGTCTCAGAGAGGCGCACTTACAGGAAGAAAATCGCTCGTAAACTCATCTAAACCGCAGGTACTAAACTCCGCGTATCACTAACCTGGAGGCCTGTAGTGTAGTGGTTAGTGCTCTCGCCTCACAAGCCAGAGGACCTGGCTTCGATTCCCGGACAGGGCAAAACTTTGGGCAAGTTTCCTTACTCCACACACACACGCCTCTGTTTACGTAGCAGTAAGTAGGAACCTGGCTGTTATTCAATTGGCGGATCGCTTTTCCAAGGGATACTACCTTCAAATAATAATAATTTGGTCACTCACTCCACGACTGTTTGTGGGGACTCTGCTGCGCGCAATTGGCTGCCGCGTTTTGTCCACAAAATACACAGTCACTACACTTTACGGTATATCCCATGAAGCGCTTTGAGGCATCTCACTGACGTGGCAAGGCGCTGTATAAAGCTGCCTCTACACTGTGCATCCACACTCCCCTGTGCTGCGCATTCCCTGGACTGTGATCTGTGGTGACATCTCTGCTCTATGTGTTTCAGACATTGGTTGCTGAGTGTGAGACAGTGCCAGCCCAGCGCAGTGTGAGCTGGGGGTGGGCGTGTGGCACTGAGCTCCGTGCGGACAGCGCGGTGGGGGGCACCACGGAGCCCAGAGACTGGTGGAGAGAGACCGGCATTCCTTCCCAATCCCGCTTGGTATTCCCGGCCTCTCGGCAAATGCCAGGAAACCTCTGCTGTACATAGTGTTTGTGCTGCAGTCCTGGCCTCAACCACTGACTGACTTAACTCTCCACACACACCACCCCCCCTCCCGCTCGCTCTTGCTTTGTGGGGCCGTTTCCCTTTATCCGCGCACCCCTACTTACTCAGCAGTAAGTAGAAACCTGGTTGTTAGTCGATTGGCGGATCGCTTTCCTGGGAATCATAATTCCTTCAAAAAAATAATTAATTTTGTCACTCAATCCACGACTGTTTGTGGGGACGCTGCTGTGCGCAATTGGCTGCAGTGTTTCAGCCACAAAATATACAGTCAATTCACTTTACAGTGTATCCCGTGAAGCGCTTTGAGATGTCTCGGCAACGTGATGAGGCGCTCTATCAAATGCAAAGGTTATTATTATTAATTATTAATATTTCAGGCCAGTTGCCTGGTCCACATGAGAACGTTACCAAGCACACGGTGTGATAATGATGTGTGTCTGGGCGACTGAGGCAGGTCAGGGCTGCTTTTTTTTAACGCTGCTTTTCCCAATGTTATTGCACTATTATTGTTGCTGCTGTTTGTTTTGTCGACTTAAAACGTGGAGCGAAAAGAAAATGGGAGCTCGGGTCCCGGCTACTCAAAATCCCCGGGATCTCTGATTCCCGCAAACCGCAACGACGTTCCCAGAAAAAAAAATGGGGAAATGCGCCCAGTGAAAGCAGGAACAGTTAGCACTGATCGTGAAGATCTGTAGCTTAGTGGAGTCCTGTAGCTTAGTGGTTAGACTCCGGGTTCGATTCCTGGGCAGGACAGGGCGAAACCTTAGGCAAGTCTTCTTACTCCGCGCACACGCCTCTGTTTACAAAGCAGTCGGTAGGAACCCGGTGGTTAGTCGATTGGCGGATCATTTTCCGGGGGTAGTAATCCCTTACCAAAAAAAAAAGGAAAAACAATAATAATTTGGTCACTGAATGTGAATCCACGGCTGTTTGTGGGGACCCTGCCGTGCCCAATTGGCTGCTGCATTTCACCGAAAAGATATACAGTCAGTTCACCCGACAGTGTGTCCTGCGAAGCGCTTTGGGACGTCTCGAAGACGCGACGCGGCGCTCTGTAGGGACTGTTGTTGTTATTCATCGTAACCCACGTTAATGCAGAATGCGACCACTGGAGGGCGCCATGTACCTGCGTGTGACCAGCACACACACACATGTACACACACACACACATGTACACACACACACACACAGATCCTTACACAATAGTGAGCCATACACCCACCGTGTTTTACCGAAGGAATATATTTTAAAGCGAGGAGCTATTTTGCTGAACCGCGCGGGTTGGCTTGTTATTACTTGTGTCCCATTGGCGCTCAAAATGCTGCAAACGATTCTATTTTTTTAAGCAAAATACTATATATTGTCCGTTCACGTTTCCCGTTTCTCTCAACAACAGCAAAAAAAAAGCCGCACGATAAAATACTGATAAAATAAAACTTTTTTTTTTCTTTTTTTTAAAAACTCCGTTTGTTTCGTGAGCGATTTGCGGCAATTTGTCACCTCCGGGGTGTCAGGAGGTTGCGGTTTTGAGTTTCTCTCTCTCTCTCTCTCTCTCTCTCTCTCTCTCTCTCTCGCCCGGTGTCCTGGCCGACAATCCCCCAGATAAAAAAAAATCGCTCGGTCGCTGCACGGCTGTTTGCGGGCACGTCGCTGTGCACATTTGCCCACGAAACACAGTCACCACACTTCGCAGTAAATCCTGCAAAGCGCTTTCGGATGTCCTCCTGACTTGATAAGGCTCTGTATCAAATGCAAGGATTATTACTAGTGTTATTAAAACAACCAGCCCAATCTAACCCTATTAGTTAACGAGGATGGGAGGACAAAGCAAACAGCTCCCCATTAGCCATCTGACAGATGACGCTATCAATAACCTACAGCCGAGAGAGTGAGGCTTGTAAACATCGAATGTTCCACACAACAAAACTGCTGCTTAATAATTACATTGTTGGGAGAGTTATCGTCGCGATTCACTTCTGACACTAACAACAACAATAATAATAATCCTCACATCTCCTCACTCCTCCGCCTGCTCTGTGAGTGCGATTTGGTCAGGCTGTCGGAATGTGGGAATCGAGCCAGTCCTCTTGTGACGGTCTCTAGTCCCGGTTCCTGAGCCAGGAGCGGCCGCAGTATCCCAGGGCACTCGCTGCTGATGACAGCACAGCCCGGCCTGGCTCATGGGCAGCACCTGGAAGGGCCGACCAGTCACTTGGGGCAGGGAGTCATCCCACTCAGCTCCTGCAAGCCTAAATAAGATGGTTCTACCTGGACAACCAGCGGGAAAGCTTCTCAGATAGCGCTATTTCTCTCTCTCTCTCTCACTGTCAATGGCAAGCTGTGTAGTTTTAGCTGGGTAGACTCCAGCAGTCACCCCACGCACACTCTGGGCTCGCCACCCCCCCCCACCCCCAAGCCTTGGCTCTTGCCAGTCTGCACCTAATACTCTCCGGAATCAGGTAAGCAGGATTCTGATGTCCGTTCCTGAAATTTCATCAGCCGGAGTTAGTAAGTGAACAAATGGGGAAGTTAGGAGAGTGCGGTTAGGATGTGGAGCAACAGTTGAGGCAGAATCCATATTGGCTTCAAGAGGGAACTAGATGAATAGCTTACAAAGAGTCAGTTACTTGGGGAGAGGGGAAGGGGCAGGAAATGGGACGGAAAGGTTTGCAGACACGAAGGGCAGGGCGAAATGTTAGGAAAGTTTCCTTACTCCACTCACTCGCCTCTGTTTACCTCACAGTCAGTAGGAACCCGGTTGTTAGTCGATTGTCAGATAAAAATTTGGTAACTGAATCCGCGACTGTTTGTGGGACGTCGCTGTGTGCAATTGGCTGCCGCCTTTCGACCACAAAATACACGGTCACTACACTTTACAGTATATTCTGAGACGCGCCTCGAGATGTCTCGGAAGACATGATCAGACGCTGTATCTAATGCAAGGATTATTATTATTATCTGTGGTGGGGGGGCAGGAGTGGGTTAGTTCAGTCAGTGCAGAGGGAACCAGTATTGCCTGCTGTGTAACTCAGGAGAGAGTGGAGCTGGGTTAGAGATTACCTTTCCCTGACTGCAATAGCCCTGGTCACACAGCTCTGTGCTTGGCCAACTCAGCGCTGGAGAAAGGCTCCCCCCACATTCACACAGTGCTCAACTACTTAAACAATGCAGCAAACTTCCTGATAACTCAGCACTTCCCGAGGGGGAACGGGCTCAGTGACGAGGTATCAGGAGCGATGCGTTGGTGTCTGCGGGTGAATACGTACATAAATGCGGCTGGTTAGTTGGCTAGCTAGTTAGTTAGGCTGACACGCGCTGAGCCGGGCTGACTCACGCACACACTGAGCCGGGCTGACACACACACACACACACTGAGCCGAGCTGACACACACACACACACACTGAGCCGGGCTCACGCACACACACACACAAACACTGAGCCGGGCTGACACACACGCACAGACACACACACACACACACACGATACCTTTGATGAATTTGGCCAAGACATAAGTTACCCAAATCAAAGGCCAGGGTCCTCCCTCCCACCAGCCCGCACTGTCTACTCATTTAGATTAGCCATTACTGCAGTCGTGAATAAAGTGTGGAGCTTTTAAGTTAATATAAATGAACAGGAGGCTTTGCCTTAAAGTACAGTGATTTGCAAAAGGACAAAAGCAATGATCCTTACCACACGCACATCTGTTTAATCTCCTTTTTATTTTCTGCATCATGAACTTTTATTTCCAATTATTTCTGCCTCTGTCTCTCCCTCTCCCTCTCTCTCTCTCTCCTCCCCGCCTCCACACAGACACACGCACGCACACACACACACACACACACAGGCCGTCCTCATTGAGGGAACATAAAAATATAAAAATCGTCTCCGCTGTAGTGAACAGTTTCTCCGCATCTGCCAAATGCCTGGAGTGATAAATTATCCACTCCCGCTCTGACACTCTCCGATGAGAAGCATATAAATTGCACCTTCATTTCAAACCTCACTACTTCTCTCCCCCCACCCCCCACCCCATCTCTTGTTTTTCTCATAGGAACAGGAGGAGGCCATTCAGCCCCTCGAGCCTGTTCCGGTTCCACCATTCTATTAGAACATGGCTGATCTGTACCTCAACTCCAATTACCCGCCTTTGCCCCATGTCCCTTGATCCCCCGACCTAACACACATCCCTCCACTTCAGTCTTGAAGATGTGAATGGATCCAGCCATAATCCACAGCCTTTTTGGGGGGAGAGAGAGAGAGTTACAGATTTCCACTCCTACTGTTAAGTGTGGTGACTGTGTGTTTTGTGGGCGAAACCCGGCAGCTATATCAAATGAAAAGATTATTATTAAGGAATTAATAATCTTAATTAACCTCATTAAGACGGTGTCTATCGATATGGTTACCCGCTGGCCCCCGGCACAGCCCTGTGTCTCCTGTTATATGCAAATACAAAGCTGTCATAGGTTAACGGATGGGGCAGGGAGGCAGACTCAGCTTTGGACTCGGAGCGGATTAGCTTCCGATGGGGGTTTTGTTTCCTGGTTGATTTACGGCTAATGAAACGGCAGCACTCCAGTGATCAGAGGGACTATTAAGGGATTAGATTTGCCGAGCCTGGCAGATCCTGTGAGGAGAAATGGGAAATGCGCGGGGTCATTTAAGAAGAGTTAATGGCAAATGCAAAATGCCTCTCATTCGCTTTAGTGTAACGCTATCCCCTCTTGCGTGTCGATTTGTATTCCTTTAACAAGGCCGAAGGAAATCGGCCTCACCCCGCCTCGCCCCACCTCACCCGCTGCCCAGCGCATTAACATAGAACCCCATCCGCACCCCCTGTAGCTCAATGGTTAGCGGGTTCGCCTCGCAAGCGAGAGGACCCTGGTTGGGAGTCGATTCCCGGCCGTGTCAGGGTGACACCTTAGGCGAGTTTCCTTACTCAGCACACTCCCCTCTGTTTACTTGGCAGTAAGTAGGAACCCAGTGAAATCGATTGGCAGCAGGGGAAATAATCCCTCGAAAACAAATAACCGAAATAATAATCTGGTCATGGCTGCTTGTGGGACGCTGCCGTGCGCAATTAATTGGCTGCCGCCTTTCACCTACAATATACACACAGTCACTACACTTTGCAGTATATCCTGTGAAGCGCTTTGAGACGCCTCGACGTGATGAGGCGCCGTATCGAATGCGAGGATTATTATCCTGAACAGGGCACAGACGGGGGGGGGGGGATGGAGTGAGGCTTAACATCTCATCAGAAGGACAGGGCCTCCACTGACTACACAGTCACTACACTTTGAGACGTCCTGTTGATGCAAAAGGCGCTGTAAGAATCAAAATGGAAAAGGATTGTTGTAACAAGGCCTGAGAGGCAGGAGTTCAACCGAAAAAATACATTAACTGATCCTGAAAGTAACTGTTTAAACTTTTATTTCCGTCGTTCGATCATGCTACATGGAGTTTAAAACGTGCCTCCTTAATGCCTAACATACATGTTGTTGGCGTGATGGTGGTATAAAACAAAACCTGGAGTGGAATGTTCTCCGAACTGAACGGGCAGACTGTAGCCTGTTTTCCCTCCTTTCCCTCTCCCCCGCCCCCGAAACATACAACCCTTCGGATGTCTCCAAGCCGTTGGCTTTAAAGAGTCCATTTCCGGTGAATGTTGAACAGGGAATCCGAGAGGGGGGGCGGGGGGTGGGAGGCGTTAAAGCTAGTCACCATCCTTCCGGAAGTTTGCTTGCTCCGTGTTTCCCAGGAGACCAGCGTTAATGGACGTGTTTCCTCAAAGCTTCAAAGGAGCTTGAGTTGAGTTGAGTTCAGTGCAACCTGGGAGCAACGGGACAAAGTCCTGGCCTGCACAGACTTGGAGTTCCCTCTCTCTCTCCCTCTCCCTTCCTCGTGTCTCGCTCTCGTCTTCGTAACGGAACGAATAGTCGTGAACAAAGTCTGTTGTCACGTAGTGTCCTCAGACGGTCACTGGGGGGGAGGTTTCGATGCTCGTGGGAAGCGATGAAGCATTGCTGTTGATGTTGTGGTGGTGGTGGTGTTGATTTGGTTGGCATTTCCCATCTTCAGGTCGAGCCTGAAGACCTTTTTCTCTGACCGTGCCTACCATCACTCCCCCCCCCCCCCCCCACACATACACCCCACCCCCCCCCACCCCCAGCTTGGCCTCGTGCTCCACCACTGTCAAGTGCTCTGACAGGGTGCTATGTTATGTAAATGCAAGTTTTTGTTGCTGGCGTTGGGGGTAGGAGAGGGGTTGGTTTCCAATGGAGCCCGGCTGTTTGCCCCTCTCTCCTCTCTCTTCGTAGAGGGGCAAACGAGGAGGTGGGGGGAGGAGGGGTGGAAGGGAACCAAACACACATTGTCAATGCTCCAACTGTACTCAACAGGCAACAACTCCAGGAATTATCCTTATTGGAGTCTCCGTGCTTTGAGAGAGAGAGAGAGAGAGAGAGAGAGAGATGGCATGTGGTAAATCCAATGCAACTTTTGTCCTTGTCAAAATGTCCGCCCCCCCCCCCAGAGAGAGGGGGCAATTGGCTGGTTTATCTCTCTCCCCTTGTTGCCCAGGTCCTGTCCCCTTTGCCCCGTCGCTCCTCTCCTCTCCTCTCCGCTGTCTTGTCTCCTTTTCCTTTGGTCTGAAACAAATGGTTCTCCTCCCACACCCAACCTCCACCCACCTCTCGCCTCCCCCCACACCCCCTCCCCCACATCGTCACCCCCGGGCCTAGGGGGCCAGGCTTCCCTCGGCAACACTCCCGGTTGCCGGGGCGACTAGAGGTGGTCGTAGGGAGCGGAGGCCGCTGCGGGGCCGCTGGGCCGGGAGCCTGAGCTGTAGTAATAGGGAGAACCTGAAAGGGAACAGACACAAGCCTGAGCACAAGGCCTCGATTGGGGCCAGAGGTCAGGCCCAGGGTCAGAGAGGGAAGGGAGGGAGGAAGAAAAAGAGGGGGCAATTGAGAAGGATGGATGGGTGGAGAGGGAGGGGGAGGGCGAGGGAGACAGAGAGAGAGTGGGGGGGGGGGGGGAGAGAAAAAGGGCAGGAGAACGTAGGAACAGGAGGAAGCCATTCAGCCCCTCGAGCCCGTCCCACCATTCCATTAGATCACGGCCGACCTGTGCCTCAACGCCAAATCGAGTGGGGGGGGAAAGAGAAAGGTAAAGGGAGGGAGAGAGAGAGAGAGGGAGGGAGAGAGAAGAACGAGAGAGAGCGATAGAGAGAGAGAGGGAGAGAGAGAGAGAGAGAGAGAGAGTTAATAAAGTTCGAGAGCGGCCAGGTTTGGGTTACGGGCTTACTGATTAATCCGGGGCTGGGGAATCTCCAGGAATCGGTGTAGGACGTGTAGTGTGTGTAGGGACTGGCGGAGAACTCGCTCCCTGCAACAGGAACACAACATAGTCATCACATCACATCAGAGCCCCTCCGCCCGCTCGCCAGGGGGTGGATACATCAGATACACTCCTCTTACCCTCACACCCCACCTCTCTCTCCCCCTCTCTCTCCCCCACTCTCCCTCCCTGGCTCTCCCTCTCCCTCTCTCCTCCCATCTCGCTCGCTCTCTCTCTCTTTCTCTCCCACCCCCCCCCCCCCCGCCCTCGCTCTCTCCCCCTCGTTCCCCCTCCCCCACCACCCCCTCCCCTCATTCCCCTCCTTGCTCCCTCCCCTCACTCTCCATCTCCCTCTCTCTCTCTCTCCCCACCCCACCCCACCCGCCCCCACACTCTCTCTCTCTTTCTCTCCCCCCGCGTGGGACGGGGGCCCAGGAATTCCATTACACGCTTGGCAGCCGTCGCCCCCGGCAACGCGTCAAACAAGCCAGGTCAGGGCGAGCGGTGACGTCTGTAACGGTCTCGGCTCAATCATTAACGCCCCCCCCCCTCCCCCTCGCGACCTGAAGATAGGGAAGGAAGGGGCAAGGTGGAGGGAGAGAGGGAGGGTGTTTCACACACACACACACACACACACACACGCAGACCAACCGGAGACCATGCCAGTGATGGTTGAGGTGTTGTAACTGCCTTGCCCATTGCCAGGGACGTGAGGAGGATATCCTGGCAATGTAGACCTTACCATCTCACGCCCTAGAGTGAACAAAACAGCAGAGGTTAATGTTAGTGCTTTCGGGGACTCTGAGCTCACAGTCCAGGCTGACGCTCCAGTGCAGCGCTGGGGTGGGGGGGGAGACAGAGAGAGAGAGAGAGAGCTCTGCATTGTCGGAGATGCCTTCCTTCGGATTAGGCGTCAAAAACCTCACTCACTCCCAGTCCGTGCCCCGGTCATGCTGACGTTAAAAGAAATGCGGCAGCCAACTGCGCACAGCAGCGCCCCACAAACAGCCGTGGATTGCGTGACCAAATTTTATATTTATCTTGGAAGGGATCATTGTTCCTGGAAAGCGATCCCCTCAGTCGCCGAACAAGCGGGTTCCTACTGGAGGAAGGAAACTTGGAACAAGGTTTCGCCCTGACCTGACCCACCCGGGAATCGAACCCGGGGTCCTCTTGCTTGCGAGGCGAGGGCTCTCACCACCGAGCCACAGAGAACTCACCTGTCACCACGCTGTAGGTCTGTGAGTTGCAGATATTTCGTGGAAGGGCTGAGCTGGAGGCCAGACCCGACTTCCCTTCCTCCAGTCCGTTAGTCAGCGCAGGGGCAGGGTACAGAGGCGACTGTGTGCGTGTGTGACACGCAGAGAGAGAGAGAGAGAGAGAGAGAGGCTGATAATAATCCTTCCATTTGATACAGCGCCTTATCACGTCTTCGAGTCGTCTCAAAGCGTTTCACAGGATATACTGTAGAGCGCAGTGACTGTGTTTTGTGGGCGAAACGCGGCAGCCAGTTGCGCATGGCAGCGTCCTGCAAAGCAAGTACCTGGTAAGCCAAAGCCCCTAACTAACGGGGAGGGTAGTCCTGGCTGGACAAGCAGCGGGAAAGCTGGGCAGGTAGGCAGCGCTCTCAATGGCGAGCTGTGTGGTTTCCGCTGGTTAGACTCCAGCAGTTACCCCCAACCCATACTCTGGGCTCCCCCCCCCCCCCCCGACAAGCCTTGGCTCTCACCAACCTGCACCTAATAGTATCTAGAAATTAAGTAAGCAGCGGGCGTCCCTCCAGGGAGGGGGAGAGAGAGAGAGCGTTCCATTCCAGCAATCCATCTCTTTCCGTGTGTAGGTGGGATGTGGGGAATGCTCAGTTGGGTTTGGATATTCTTAAGCAACGGTGACGGGTTTCCACGCGTGTCGGACGCCCGCGGCTTCTCACCTGCTCTGCCTTGCTGTGCCCAGGCGGGGGGGAGAAGACGTCAGGGTAAGGCTGGCGCTCGAAGGCACAGTCCAGCACCTCCAGCTGGCGGGAGAAGGTGTCCCCGCGGAGCCGCTTGCGAGAGCCCCCCCCAGCAGGTGCGGGCTGTGTGCCCCCCGTCAGCGGGCAGCCGTCATCCTCACCTGGGCACCGCGGGGGAAACAAAACTGTCAGCTCCGTGTGCGTGTACGTCTGCGCGTGTGTGTCTGTGTGTGTGTATGTCTGTGCGTGTGTATGTCCCCCCCCCCCCCCCCAAACTCCCCCACCCTCTGTCTGAGTGTGTGCTCGGAGTGTGTGACGGACGCAGATAATAAGAATAATAATCCTTCCAAGTTGATTGTCACATCTTCGTGACGTCTCAGAGCGCTTCACAGAATACACTCCATAAAAGTCTAGCGACCGCGTATTTTGTGGGCGAAACACGGCAGCCGGTTGCACACAGCAGCGTTCCCCCGCACACAGCCGTGGATCGAGTGACCGCATCGTTACTCTGAAGGGATTATTTTCCCCCGGAGAGCGATCCGCCAAAATCGACTAACCAACCAGGGTTCCTGCTTACTGCTGGCAAACAGAGGGGCGCGGGCCTGCGAGGGTGCGCGCGCGCGTGTGTGTGTGTGTGCGAGGGAGCACGTGCGGTGGGTGTGACAGGCGCGCGTGCTAGAGACGTGTGTGTGTGTGTCCCGTGTAGCGTGTGTATGCGGGTGTGCGGTCGGTCGGTCGCTCACTCTCGGCCAGTTTCCTCTTGCTGTGGCTGCCGGGCTGGACGAGGCCGAGGAGGCCGTTGATGGAGTAGGCCGGGGCCTGAGAGTCCGTGGCGGGCGGGGACTCGGGTGGCGTCACCGTGGAGTTGGGGACTGTAAACAACAACAACAACGACACCAACAACATGGGTGTATTTACGCGGCACCTTTTCACGTCAGGAGGACGGCCCAAGGCACTCGCTCGCTGACGGTGGGGAACGTGGAGCAGAGCCGGAGCCCGCCGAGCGGAGGGAGCGGACAGGTCAGTGACAGATACTCACCCAGGGTGTGCACTGGGCTCAGTCTCGTGCTTAAATGTTCCTCGAGGGGCAGGTGAAACGGCTGCTGTACTTTTGTCCTTATAATCCTGAAAAAACACGACACTTTGGGTTCGCGCAGCAAAGCCTCTCGCGTCAGGAGGACGTCCCTCAAAGCGCTCGCGAAGTGCGGAGACCGTGTATTTTTTTTCCCGTGGGCGGAATGCGGCAGCACAATTTATGATAACGATGACAATAATCCTTTGCATTTGACCCGGCGCCTCGTCGCGCCTCATCGCGACGTCTCAAAGGGCTTCACGGAACGCACTGTGAAGCGTAGTGACTGCGCGTTTTGCGGGCGAAAGGCGGCAGCCCAATTGTACTCAGCAGCGTCCCCCACCAACAGTCGGGGGATCGATGACCAAATTTTAAAGGGATCATTGTCCCCAGAAAGTGATCCGCCAATCGACTAACAAGCGAGTTCCTACTGACTGCCGGTAAACAGAGGCGCGTGTGTGTGTGTGTGTGTGGAGTAAGGAAACTTGCCGAAGGTTTCGCCCTAACCTGATCTGCCCGGGAATCGAACCTGGGTCCTCTGGCTTGTGAAGCGAGAGCTCCAACCACTGAGCTACAGGACTTCCCCCGCCCCCGTGTGTTGTTATGACGTGCAGCCCCCTCCTCCCCACCCCCCACCTGTTGATGGAGCTGACACTGGGCACAGTGTCGCTGTCACACACGCCCTCCGCCAACAGCCGGTCACGGATCTCCCAGGCGAACATGGTGGGGTTCTGTCGCTTGTACTCAGCGATGTTCTCCACCACCTTGGGGGTGGCCACCTTGGGCTTGGAGCCTCCGATCACCCCCGGCCGAATACTGCCCGTCTCATAGTACCTGCCACACAGTCAGAGAGTGTCAGAGACTCACCCACAGCCACATCAACGCTAACACCAACACCAATTCTAACATCAACACCAATGCTAACACCAACACCCACACCAACACCAACACCCACACCAACACTAACACCCACACCAACACTAACACCCACACCAACACCCACACCAATGCTAACACCAACACCCACACAAACAATAACACCAATGCTAACACCCACACCAACACCCACACCAATGCTAACACCAACACTAATACCCACACCAACACTAACACCAATGCTAACACCCACACCAATGCTAACACCAACACCCACACCAACACCAACACTAACACCAACACCCATACCAACACCCACACCAATGCTAAGACCAACACCCACACCAACACTAACACCAACACCCATACCAACACTCACACCAACCAACACCCACACCAACCAACACCCACACCAACACCCACACTAACACTAACACCAACACTCAGTCCACAACGTGTCAGAGTCTAGTCAATGTCAGTGCCAACATCTGTGTGCCTGTGTGTGGCTGTGTGCCTGTGTGTACCTATGTACCTGTGTGTGGCTGTGTGCCCCTGTGTGCCTGTACTGACCTGCCCAGGATCTTGCTGACACAGCCGTGGCTGACCCGCAGTTGGCGGGAGATGTCACAGGGACGGACGCCCTGATGCGCCAGGTCCACAATGCGCTGTCTCACCACGTCAGGCAGTGGCCGCCCGTTCACAAACATCCCTCCCAACTGGTTCAGTCCTCCGTGCCCTGAGAGAGAGAGACACGTCAACTCACTCACACACACACACACTCACACACACACACACACACACTCACTCACACCCACACACACTCACACCCACAAACACTCACTCACACACACACACACTCATACACACTCACACTTAAACACACACACACACAGCACTATACCACACTCACGATGATAGTAATAATCCTTGCATTTGATACAGCGCCTTATCACGTCTTTGAGACGTCTCAAAGCGCTTCGCAGGATATACTGTAACGTGTAGTGACTGTTTTGTGGGCGAAACTCGGCAGCCAGTCGTAGAGTGAGTGAGTGAGTGAGTGAGTGAGTGGGGTAATTTTATCTGGGGGATTGATGGCCAAGAGACCGGGGGAGACAGAGAGAGAAAACCTCCCTCGTCTTTTCCAACAGTGCCACGGGAGCTCTTTAACAGATGCCTGAACGGGGCTCAGACAGGGAGTGAGGTTTAACGTCTCATCCAAAAAGGATATCTCTCTTTCCCTCTCTCTCTCTCTCTCCCCCCACCCCAACCCCACCAGCGCTCTCTTTCTCTAATCCCTCCCCAGCTCTCTCCCCCCACCCCCTAGCGCGCGCGTGCTCTCTCTCTCTCTCCCCCCCCCCCCCCCAGCACTCTCTCTCTCCCTCCCGCCCTCCACCCCCAGCGCTGTCTCTCTCTCTCCCCCAGCGCGTTCTCTCTCTCTCCCACGCGCTCTCGGTCTCTCTCCCCCCCCACACCCAGCGCGTTCTCTCTCTCTCTCTCCCACGCGCTCTCGGTCTCTCTCTCCCACGCGCTCTCGGTCTCTCTCTCCCCCACACCCAGCGCGTTCTCTCTCTCTCTCTCCCACGCGCTCTCGGTCTCTCTCCCCCCCCACACCCAGCGCGTTCTCTCTCTCTCTCTCCCACGCGCTCTCGGTCTCTCTCCCCCCCCACACCCA
The DNA here is from genome assembly GCF_018977255.1 of Callorhinchus milii. Lineage (NCBI taxonomy): Eukaryota > Metazoa > Chordata > Chondrichthyes > Chimaeriformes > Callorhinchidae > Callorhinchus > Callorhinchus milii. The sequence continues at coordinate 4,323,737 of NW_024704769.1, forward strand.
GCGCGTTCTCTCTCTCTCTCTCCCACGCGCTCTCGGTCTCTCTCCCCCCCCACACCCAGCGCATTCTCTCTCTCTCTCTCCCACGCGCTCTCTCTCTCTCTCTCCCACGCGCTCTCGGTATCTCTCTCCCCCCCCCCCAGCACTGTGCTGGAGCTTCAGTCTGGACTGTGTGATTCCAAAGCCCTTGACTTGGGGACTTGAACCCACAACCCCCTGACTGCCCTGACCACACACAGCACTGCATATAACACTGTATAACAGACTGAAGCAGGAGGTCTGTCTCTCTCCCTCTCCCCCTGTCCCTGTCCCTGGGGTTGAGTCAGGTTCATTCCGGATTTGTCCTCACTTTATCCTGGTTTCTCACGAGCTATTGACAAACTTCCCAGTTCAGTCCCAGGTCACAAGCTTACAACCCCGGGCAGAGCTCCGCTAATGTTTTTAATTTAACTTAAAATAAAATAAAATAAAATAAAGCAGATTTTTTTAATGTATATACCCACGTTCATTCGCGCAAAAATACATGGAAGAAAACAATCACCGTCTGGTTTGGGAAACAATAGATTAGTTTTACTTTAAAGGATTTGTCTGCTTTATTTTGTGACTTTAAATCACAAATATAATCATATTATTCCACTACATACACACACACACACACACATATATATATATATACCACACAGACACACACACAACAAATCACGATTTGTGTGGGGCTTTTACACGCACGTTTTTTATGCGATGAACCAGTTATTTTAGAAATAAAACGCCCCGAACTCGTTGAAACCGCCCCAAAAAGGCTTACTTCGAAACGAATCATTTGCGATTTCGTTAATTATCGAATGCAATGCATTAAAACGTGCAATTTCTCCCCACAACACACACACACACGCACACAATTGCGCACACACCTACATAACGCCACACATTTAAGCCCAACACAACTCCTTACACACACACAAACATATATATATACACACACACACACACACGTACACACATACACATACACATACACACACATACACACACACACACACACACAAATACACAATCAAAAAACACTCACAGAAAAAAAATAACACGTTAAAATCCCTGACACAAACTCCCTGGACAGACACAGACACACACATATTTATATATATATATATATATCCCCTCCCCACAGAGACAAAACCCCCTCCCACACACATATTACCCCCCCCCACACACACACACACACACTGTCCTCACTCACCAGTTCCCTACACAACCTTCTGACCACCTTTATTACTGACTGGGATTAAATCACTCAGTAATTTATTGTGACTATCGTTACCATAAATATGGTTCTAACCCGAAATCAAAGCCCGACTTCACTCTGAGTCCGATTTACAACCTGAGAAACGAATTCAACTTAAATATCCTTTTGCTTCTCGATCTCACTATTATTACCACAACCTGAGATCCAACCAACTACACGTTAATTCACCTCGTAATCAAGTGTTAGCATTGCTGTCACAATCCGGAATAAATAACAACCAGTACACAAATTCATTCCGTATCAACCCACAGCATTACAAACCACAACAAATTAAATCCAACTTTATGTTTAATTATAAATACGGTTTGCGATCCGAAACCAAAGCGTAAATTCAACTTTGTTACCCAATGATAACGTTGGGGGGAAAAAAAACACAGATCAGGTCCAGTCTTATTTGGAAACCAATTGTAAATATTATGAGTACAATTCGGAAATCCAAATGTACGTTTACTTTGTGTCCAATTCTAACACTACAAAAACATAATAAATTGAATCCTCCACATCCCGAGTATACACATCACCATAACCTGAAATCCAAAGTATGAATTCACGTTGTATCTGATTGTGACATTGCAAACAGAATTACACCACATCTCACTTTGTACCATTATTATTATTATTATTGTAAGTAGTATTATTATTACAATCTGGAATCCCAGGTTTCAGTGTCTTTTTTTAATCTAATTATTATTGTTGTTGTTATGATTACAATCCGGAATCAAAAGTATAAACCACTTTCTATTTAATTGTAACATTACAAACGAGAACAAAAATTAAAAATCCCACTTTGTATTTAATGATAAATATGATTACAATCAGGAATTCACGGGCAGCTTTGCTGTATGTTAGTTACAAACTGATTATAACATTAGCTGTCAACCCCCTCTCTCTGTCTCTCTGTCTCTCTCTCTGTCTCTCTCTCTGTCTGTCTGTCTCTCTCTGTCTCTGTCTCTCTCTCTCTCTGTCTGTCTCTGTCTCTCTTTCTCTGTCTGTCTCTTTCTGTCTGTCTCTCTCTCTCTGAAAACATTTAATTTACTTGAAAAATATATATGAAACACACACACACACACAAACTGGTCATCCAGAAATAGGAATATTCTCTGTTCCTACATAAAACACAGCGAAGGACAGAGAGACAGACACAGAGACAAACAGACAGACACAGAGACAAACGTACAGACACAGAGACATACAGACAGACACAGAGACAAACGTACAGAGAGAGAGAGAGGGAGACACAGACAGAGAGAGACCTGGAGACTGGGAGTGGGTCACATCGGGAAGGTTTGGGAGGCAGTAAAATTGCTGTTTTGGATGAAGTTTTGGAGGGTTTAATATGTTGTATTTGATCCCAGAACAGAGAAAGAGAGAGAGAGAGATTCCCTTTCACACACAGTTTCCAATTGTAACCTCACAAACAAAAACATAAACAACAATAATCTTTGGGTGAAGAACAAGAGGGGAAAGTTATCTGTGTGGGGTGTGTGTGTGTGTGTGTGTTGTTGTTGTTGTTTACCTGTCTGTGCTGATGTCTGGGGCATTCCTTGCTGACTCTCTCAAGATGAACCTGTGCTGGTCTGTGGCTTGTGCACAAACTGGGCTGGGTTTTCGCTTCACACAGGTTCATTTGCGCATTCTAGCGAATCCTCTGTGGGTTGGGGGGTTTGGGGAGGAGAGACGACCAAAGGCATGTTGTAAAGCGACCTTGTGCTTAAAATATATATATATATAAATGCGATGGGAATGGTTTTAATAAGCACACGCTCACTCTCCCAAGTTCAGGCATAAAAGTTATTTTTTAAAAATATATATTAATTATGAACAATAACGATAATAATTAAGAAAATAATGCCTCCACCCCACCTGTTTAAACAGCTCACTAATTGGCTCAGTGCAATATCTGGACGAATGAACGAATACAGTAATAATAATAATAATAATAACCCCTGCATTTGATACAGCACCTTATCACATCTTCGAGACGTCTCAAAGCGCTTCACAGGATACACCATAAAGTGAATTGACTGTATTTTTGTGGGCGAAATGACATTTGTCTCAATCGAATCATAGGTTATATATATATGTATAAAAAGGTAAAAACAAAAAATAATAAAAACAATTGACAATTGTCCTGATAAAAAGCTCCCCCCCAAAAAACTGTACAAGACAATTGAACAAATAAAAATGCCCTGAAAAAGGCACAAAAAATTGTTGAAAAATTGAAACAAAAATCTTTACAAAAATTGTTTTAAAAACGCACAACAATTAGACAAAAAATTGAACATAAAAAGTGCACAGAGAAAGGGCATAAAACGCACCACAAATATTCCCCCCCAAAAATCGAACTAAATTGTCCCAACATTGTTTGCAAACGTGTGGAAAATTGCGCGTAAGAAAAAAAAGTGCGCAACGTTGCACAAAATAATGCGGCGAAAATTGTTTTAACAAAAAAAAATCGTGCGTTTGTTTCAAGGGGGAAAAAAAAAGGCGTAGCTTTTAGGAACAGTCGTGTGTTTATCTTACCTCACTCAAACCTGCTCCTGGGAGCTAAATCCTGGCAATCCGGTGAGTAGAACCAGACAGCGATAACATAACATAGCCCATCGCATCTCTCTCTCAATGTCCCTGTATTCCCCCCTCAGGCGCACAGTGTACAGCACTGCCTCGTGTTATTATATTAGAGCGCTCACTTCACAAACGAGAGGGTTTGATTCCTGGTCGGGGCGAAACCTTAGGCAAGTTTGCTTACTCCACACACACACACACACGCACACACACACACACACACACGCCTGTTTACCAGCAGCAAGTAGGAACCCGCTTGTTAGTCGATTGGTGGATCGCTTTCCGGGGGTAATAATCCCTTCACAAAAAAAATGCGGCCGCTCAAACTGCTGTGCGCGATTGGCTGCCGCGCTTCGCCCTCAAAAATACGTCTCAAAGCGCTTCACAAACTCTCCTGCCAAGCGAATTGACTAAATTTTTTGATACGTGTTAAGTTTAAACGGATGTACGTTATTTATTACGGCGTATGTTTGTTTTTCTTAATGAAAGAAATGGTGGTGGCTTTTTTGTTTAAATCCCATTAGATTTCCGAATTGAAATGGGTTAAAGTGGGTTATTTTCACGATTTTAATTCATTATTTAGTCGCACGAGAGGAAATTCTTTTCACGCCAGAATGAGTCAGTGTCTGGTTTCTCTCCTGTCAGTGATTTACCCACAGCCACTTTAATGTTTGTAGCAACCGCCGGTGTTAGAACTTCCCTAACCTGTCCGCTCCCTCTGCTCAGTGAGCTCTGACCTGCTCCACATCCCCCGGCCCGGCCCGGCCCAACGCACCATCGACAGTCAGGCCTTCAGCCTCTCTGCCCCCACACTTTGGAACACCATTCCCACAGTCCCTCTGCCTCGCTCCCTCCCTTGTCTCCTTCAAGGCACATCTCAAGGCCGTCCTCTTTGACCGCGTCTTCGGTCAACCCTCCTACCCCCACCCTCCCTGCCCTCCACCCCCTTCCTGATCCCAACCCCCAGCTCGGGTCCAAATCCCTGACTGTCCAGCGCCTCAGGACGTCCTTCCCGACGTGAGAGGCGCCGTGTAAATGTCATGTGTTGTTGTGGTTGACACAACGCTTAACATATCCAGGCTGGACAGTCACTCGAGGGAGTGAAGGGAAGAACGCAGTCCATGGGAGCGGAATATTTTATGACATTAATATTCTTGATAAATACCCGACAGGCGGAATTGGCCACTCACTGAATTTTACTTGTGAATAGGTAAAGGGACTCACAAGTAGGTTCTTACTGACTGCGAGGGAAAGAGAGGCATGTGTGTTGAGTAAGGAAATTTGCCTAAAGTTTCACTCTGCCCGGGAATTGAATATGTCTATGTGTGCGTGTGTCTGTGTGTGCATGTGTGTGTCTGTGTGAGCGTGTGTCTGTGTGTGCATGTGTGTGTGTGTGTGTCTGTGTGTGTCTGTGTGCGCGTGTGTCTGTGTGTGCATGTGTGTGTGTGTGTGTGTCTGTTTGTGTGCGTGTGTGTGTCTGTGAGAGTCTGTGTGTGTGTCTGTTTGTGTGTGTGTGTCTCTGTGTGTCTGTGCGTGTGTGTGTCTGTGTGCGCGTGTGTCTGTGTGTGTGTGTGTCTGTGTGAGTCTGTGTGTGTGTGTGTGTGTGTCTGTGTGTGTGCGATCATGTGAATGATGCATTGCTTCCCCAGTTCTCGGTTCACGCCTGTCATTCACACAACCTGCGAAGATAAATGATAATAAGTTAAAATCCACTTAACAACTAACGCTACACGTTCTCCCAACACACACACACACACACTTGCCATGCTCAGTGATTCCCATGGAGTCAGATAATTACAGAATAATAACGCAGGGATGACGCCATTTGTCACTTTCTCTGACTTTTTTGAAGTTTCGCACCTTGCACTATTGAGTTCTCTCGAGGCGGGGGCGCGAGAGGTGACGGTGGGGGGTGGGGGGCCGATGTACAGTAATAATAATAATCCTTGCATTTGATATTGGGCTGTATCGCATCTTCGATGCGTCTCAAAGCGCTTCACGGAATACACTGTAAAGTGAATTGTCTGCGTATTTTGTGGGCGAAACGCGGCAGCCAATTGCGCACAGCAGCGTCCCCACAAACAGCCGAGGATTGAGCGACCAAATTTTTTTTTTGAGGGATTATTGCCCCCGGAAAGTGATCCGCCACTTGCCTAACCACCGGGTTCCTACTGACTGCTGGTAACCAGAGGCGTGCGTGCGTGTGTGTGTGTGTGAGTGTGGAGTAAGGAAACTTGCTCAATGTTTCACCCTGCCCGAAAATCGAACCCAGGTCCTCTCGCTCGCGAGGCGAGGGCGCTAACCCCTGAGCTGCAGGACTCCACAAATGTTCTGTTGTGTTAACCTTATCCCAAATCGTTTTTATAAATTGTGAACACTTCTATTCAGTCGGTCCGTCACCCCTTCCCCCCACCCCACCACAGTCTTAATTTCTAGCTGAAAATACAGTAGCTTGTTCCCATACTATACCATTCCACATAACTCTCATCTCTCCTCACACAGACACACACACATAGAGACACGCACTCACACACATACATACACACACACGCACACACAATCACATACGCTCACATACATACACTCACACCGACACACACACACACAATTGCACACGCACACACACACAATCACACACGCGCGCGCTAAAGGTTGAGTCGTTATAAATAGAATCTCCCTCAAACTAACAGTGACCCCCCAAAAAAAATCCCTTAAACGGCAATATCCATTTCGTCTGCCTGACTTGTCACTTCCAGCCCCAACTCCCAAACTCAGGAGCACCGAAGCATCTTGTGCTGTGTACTCAACTGTCTCGCAGTGACAGCTCCCTCATTAAATAGATTACTGCAATAAAACTCTTGTTACTTTCAGAAAGAAAAATGATCAGGAGGAAATAATTATAAAAGGTAGCAAGGTGGACACGAGTTCTCGGCTTCCCTGGACTCAATTTCAAGTTCCTCACGACCTCTCCCACCAGCCACCACACCCCCAAACTCTCTCCCTCTCTCCCTCTCTCCCTCTGCCTTGCCCCCTCCTTCCCCAGCTTCAGTTCGGTACCCGATAGACCTTCTCATTCGATCGTGCTTACGGACACCTTCCCCCCGGCTCGCTGTCGTGCTCCGCCACTCTCGAGGGCTCTGGCGCGCTGCCCTGGCAATGAGGGGCGCCATGTAAACGCAAGTTGTTGCTGTAGCTGTGTGTCAGCCTGGCTCAGTGGATAAGGCACTCGCTTCGCAAGCGAGGGAACCTGGGTTCGATACCCAGGCGGTTTCAGAGCGAAACCTTAGGCAAGTTTCCTCACTCTATCCGCACCGAGCGGTAACTGGGAACCCGGTTGTCAGTCGATTGGCGGATCGCAATACATTCTGTGAAGCGCTTTGAAACGTCTCGACGACGTGATAATGTGCTGTATCAAATTATTATTAGCATTGTTATTGTACGATAATCCCTACGCTTAACACAGGGACCTTTCACCTCAGTCAGGCAGACCTCTCACAGCGGGACATTGCACTGTAATTATAATAATAATCCTTGCATTTGATATAGCGTCTTATCGTGTCATTGAGACGTCTCAAAGTACTTCACGGGATATACTGTAAAGTTGAGTGACTGTGTGTGTGTTGTGGGCGAAATGAAGCAGACAATTGCGCACAGCTGCGTCCCACAACCGCAAAGTGTAGTGACTGTGTGTTTTGTGGGTGATAGTACAGCGTGGGGTCTAAACCCCGACGTGGACTAACAGGCTCGGGTCGGGTGGGCTTTTCTGAGGGGAGCGTGTCTGCACAGGGGTAAAGCCAGCCTCTCTGTGTTTTTCCCACCTTGATTTCCCAAGACATTCCCCAGCCTGGGAACCCAGGAGGGAATCACCAACACAGCTGAAATTTAGGATTTAATCCTATGGCTCATTAAGCTCCCAGGAGCTGGTTGCTTCTCTCATATACATCATCCATGCTTAGTAACCATAATGATGACATTACATTAGTAATTCAAAATGAATTTTCTTTTTATAGGGAAACTGAGAATTCTTGGGGTAAAAAAAAGGTAGTTATCAAGGTTTATGACTTGCACGCTCGCTCTCGCTCTCGCTCTCTCTCTCTCTCTCTCTCTGTGTCCCTCACACTCTTTCTCTCTCGCTCTCTTTCCATCTCTATCTTGTGCTCTCTGTCTCTCAATCGCTCGCTCGCTCTCCAAAATAATAATAATAATCCTGGCATTTGAGACAGCGCCTTATTACGTCTTCGATGCGTCTCAAAGCGCTTCACAGGATATACTGTAAAGTGAGTTGACTGTATATTTTGTGGGCGAAACGCGGCAGCCGATTGCGCACAGCAGCGTCCCCACAAACAGCCGTGGATTGAGCGATTAAATTATTATATTTGAGTGACCAAATTATATATCATTCTCTCTCTCTCTCTCTTGCTCTCACTCTCTCGCAATCTTTCGTTCTCTCTCTCTCTCTCTCTGTCTCTCTCTCGCTCACTCTCTCGCTCATGCTTTCTCTCTCTGTCTTTCTCTCTCTCTTTCTCTGCAAGGGGTGAGCTAGTCCAGAAACTGGGAGCTTTGAGAGAGAGAGAGAGTGAGAGAAATAGAGAGAGAGAGAGAGAGAGAGAGAGGCGTGATGTCTTTTTGAATATTTCCGCACAATTTCAAGGCTGATTCTCACTCATCCATCATCTGACAGCTCTGTGCAGCCACCCTGACTGACGCTCACTCCCAAATTACCATATCTCGAGCTGTTTTTTCCTATATACCTATATCTGTTCACTATGTGTGTGTGTGTGTGTGTGTGTGAGTCTGTAATATGGGGAACGTTCTTAAAAGAGGCATGTTATATATGTATTTTTTGCACGCGTGGGCCCCGCGATCAGAGCGGGCACACACACACGCACATACTCACATACACACGCAGACACACACATACGCACGCAAACGCACGCACAGTCATATACACACACACACTCCCCGGGTGAACTTTATCGATAGAGTTTGCTCTAATTAAAATGCACAACAAGTGGCTTGGCTGTTACTCTCTCTCTCTCTCTCTCTTCTTCTCTCGTGCTCTCTCTCATTCTCCTCTCTCGCTCTCCTCCCTCCTCTCTCTTTCGCCCTCTCTCCTCTCTCGTTCTTCCTCTCTCTGGCACTGCCACTTTATCCTCTGGTTCTCCTTCTCCTTTCGATCTCACACTGTCACACACTCACAGTCTCACACTCTCACACACTCACAGTCTCACACACTCTCCCCTCATATCCTGTGAAGTGCTTTGAGACGTCTCGATGATGTGATGAGGCGCTATATCAAATGCAAGGATTATTATTATTGATTTATATTATCATTATATTGCTTCAAACCCAGTGAGTTTCCCTGAGACCCTCTCCCTCTCTGCACAGAACATCAACATGGACACACACTCTCTCTCTCTCGGCCGCTCTCCTGCTGTTTTCTCACTGATGAAAAGCGAGTAATGGGCTGGAGCTCATTTCAGCAGCGTCTCGGACACCCTGAAGCCAGTGAGTCAGCGGGGGGGTACTGTGACCCCTCGAGGCGAGGCGAGGCGACACGAGGAGGCCTGCTTTGTGCCCCCGGGGGTGGGGGGGCTGCTGTGAAGGAGAGAGAGTCCTGTAGCTCAGTGGTTATAGCGCTCGCCTTGCAAGCGAGAAGACCCAGGTTCGATTCCCGGGCCGGTCAGGGTGAAACCTTCGGCAAATTTCCTTACTCCACACACACACACACACACACACACACGCCTCTGTTTACCCAGCAGTACGTGGCAACCCAGTTGTTAGTTGATTGGCGGATCGCTTTCCGGGGGTAATAATGCCTTCATAATAATAATAATTTAGTCACTCAATCCATGGCTGTTTGTGAGACGCTGCTGTGCGCAATTGGCTGCCGGGTTTTGCCCACAAAATACAATATAGATTTACAGTGTATTCTGTGAAGCGCTTTGAGACGTCTCAAAGGCGTGTAATAAGGTGCTATATCAAATGCGAGGATTATTATTATCATTAGAGAGAGAGAGGGGGGGAGCGACACACACACACACACCCACCCCCACACACCCAGAGGAAACAGAGTGTGTGATGGGCTAATTTGCCGGCTGCCTGTTTGCCTGTGAATCACACACAGGAGTGATGAGGTGACAGTTTCATTGATACACTTGATGGCTTTGCCTAAAGCAACAGAGAGGCCGAGAGGGTTTGTTTACACACAGCCGGGGGTGGTGGGGGGGGGGGGGGGGCAGCCACGCACCCCCCCCCCCCCCACACACACACACACACACACTGACTGCTGCCTCTGATCTGCGTATCAGTCTGTGGCTCAGTCGCTCAGCCTCTCGCCTCCGAGTCAGAAGGTTGTGGGTTCGAGCCCCATGTCAGGAGTTGGAATCACACGGTCTGCCTGTTCAGGTGGGCGTTATCCCGTCGTCGAGACGTCTCAAAGCGCTTCACAGAACGTACTGTAAAGTGTAGTGACTGTGCATGTTTTGGGGGGAGCGAAAGATGCCGCGGGGTTATTCGAAAAGAGAAGGGAGTTTCTCTCTCTCTCTCTCTCTTTCCCGGTGTCCTGGCCAGCAATCCCCCAAATAAAGTTGGTCGCTCAACCCGCGACTGTTTGTGGGGACGCCGCTGAGGGCCATTGGCTGCCGTTTTTTTTTTTGCCCACGAAACGCACAGTCACTGCACTTTACGGTCTAACCTGTGAAGCGCTTTGAGACGATTCGACAGTGCGACGGTACAAAACTGCGAGGATTATTGATTAGTAATTATTCATTGCTAATATCTGATCAGGGCGCTCACTGTCGCCGCCGTGTGGCCACGCCGGGGAAGAGCAGGGCATCGCCCCTGCAATGCCCACAGCTGCTGATCGCCACCTGGCGGTAGCAGCGCGGAACTGCGAGGCGAAGCTTTGACGCCAGTTGACGCGGTCGGTCGGTAAATGTCACCGGTTTTTTCTTCACGGGGGAGTTTCAACAGGACGTCTCCGCGAGCGGCGCACGAATGGCGCCGATTGCGGTCACGCACGGTCCGCAAATTGGCTCCGGCGTCAGAACGAAACACACAGTCACTACACCTTACAGGGAAGTCCTGTGAAAGGCGGCCGTGCGTTCACGTAACTTGCACTCTCGGCTAAGAGGCAATTCCTGAACCTTCCTCTGGGAGGCGCAGTTCGCTCACATGTTGTCCTTCTGTGCCTTTTTATTCTTCCGGTGGTAATAATACTATAACAATACTAAATCCTTGCACTCGACACCGCGTTGTTGAGCCGTCTCAAAGCCGCCACAAGATATACTGTAAAGTGACTGTTTATTTTGCGGGCGAAAGGCGGCAGCCAACTGCACGCAGCGGTGTCCCACAAACAGTCGTGGATGGAGTGACCACATTTTTTGATTTTTTTGGAGGGATTGTTACCCCTGGAAGGCGATCCCCCAATTGACTAAAAATTGGGTTCCTACTGACCGTTTGGAGAAACAAAGGCGTGTGTGGCGTAAGGATTTGCCTGAGGTTTCGCCCTGAACTGCCCGGGAATCAAATCGAACCCGGGTTCTTTTGCTCTAACCACTACACTGCGGGACTTCGCAAAACTGAGAGAGGAGGGAGGGGAAGCAAAGGGAGGGAGGGGAGAGATGAGAGAAGAGGGGGGGAGGGAGGGATGGAGGGAGGGGAGACAGTGGGGTATTGGGTGTGTGGGCCCCACGCCCAGGGCTGTGGCTGTGATAGGCTGGAGGCCGAGGAGGAAGCTCCTATATAAGCAGCAGCTCAATGCTGGGAGAGGAGCAGTGAGCTGTGCTGTAAGAAGCAGAGATGGCCACCCTGACCCTCCTCAGCTTGTTGTGCTTGGCCACAGGTAAGGCAGTCACTGGGGGCACAACCTCAGGCATGTGAGCGCTCAGGGCAGAGATGGGGGTCTGACAATTGCCACAGCCCAGTGTGGGTGTGTGTGTGTGTATATGTTTGGCCAAAGCTCGTCACAAAGATATGGAGTCCTGTAATGCAGTGGTTACAACAGTTGCCTGGTCGAGTGGTCGAGTAAGTGAATAAGTGTGTGGTTGAGTAAGTGTGTGGTTGAGTAAGTGTGTGGTTGAGTAAGTGTGAGTGTGTAAGTGTGTGGTTTGTGTGCGTGTAAGTGTGTGAGTTCAGTTGCTTCCTGACTTCCTTCACGGCTACACCATGTATCAAGATCTTCACACTCATCTACAAATCCCTTTATGCCTCGGCACCTCAAAAATAAATGAATAATAATAATAATATTGTAGTCACTCAACCCACGACTATTTGTGGGGATGTCGCTGGGCGCAATTGGCTGCCGCGTTTTGCCCGCAAAACGCACAGTCACTACACTTTACAGTGTATCCTGTGAAGCGCTTTGAGATGTCTTGAAGACATGATGAGGCGCTGTGCCAAATGCCAGGATTACTATTATTATTATTGATGATGAAGATGTTGTTGTTGTTAATGACGTTGATGATGGTGTTGTTGTTGTGCCCGCAGTGATGGCCAGAGCTGATGCCCGTATAGAGATGTGTGCTGGAGGCCCTGCCTACTGGTGCCAGAGCCTGAGCACAGCCACCGCTTGTCGGGCTATCCAACACTGTCTCAATACAGCCTGGGCTCCTCGTACCAAACCCAGCCAGGCTCCCCACTCGGTAAGCTCCTACCTCAGCCCAGCCCCCAACCACAACCCTAAACCTAACCCCAGCCAACCACTCGCCAGCCCCAAACACTAGCCTAGCCCTCACCCCCTAACCCTAACCAGCCAGGCTCCCCAAACAGTAAGCCCCCCCGCCCAGCGTTAGTCCTTGCCTCCTGATCGCAGTCAGGATTCCCACTCCCCCTCTCTCTCCCGCTCTCACTGACTCACACGCGCTCTCCCTCTCTCAGTCTCTCTCAGAAAGTGGGGTGGGTGGGGAGAGAGAGAAGGGGAAAGTGTGGAGGTAGAAAGAGAGACAGAGAGAGGTGGGGGGGGGTTTGGGGAGAGAGACAGAGGGGTGGGGGTATTGGGGGGAGAGAGAGAGAGAGACAGGGAAGGGGGGGGGGGGGCTGTGGAGACAGAAAGATGGAGAGGGAAGAGGATATTTAGAAACTATGGTTGGTGATTGGTTTGTGACACAGAAGTGAGATCTAAGTTGACTGTTGGTAGAAAGGGGAAGTGAATTTGATGTTAAGACCTGAGGTTGACTGTTGAAGAGAAGTTGAGTTTGCACACAAAGCCTGACCTCACTGTAAATAGCCACTTACCGCAGGCCCTGTGTCTCTCATGGGGAAAAGAGGAAGACTTTTCAGTTAAGAAACATTTGTAATAAACACTTCTCTAGCTCAAGCTAGTTCCTCTCTTTCCCTTCCCTCGCTCACCGCACAACTCAACTCTCACAACACAATGCAACACCCTGTGACCTCTCCCTTTCTCCCTCACTCTCTCTCCACAAACCACCCACCACTAATCTCCGACCCAGATGTGAGAGCGAGTGTGTGTGTGTCAGAAACCCGTCGTCATGATCAGCTGGGTGTCTGACACACTCACACAACACATGCAGAAACCCATCACCATTGCTTGAGAGTGTCCAAACCTAACTGAGAATTCCCTGCATCCCATTTACACACGGAAATCCCAGAGATAGATTGTCAGGATGGGAGGCGCTCTCTCTCTCTCTCCCTCTCTCTTCCTGGAGGGACGCTCCGTGCTTACCTAATTCCAGAGAGTATTCGGTGCAGGTTTTCGAGAGCCAAGGCTTGGGGGGGAGCCCAGAGTGTGCGTTGGGGGTAACTGCTGGAGGCTAACCAGCTAAACCCACACACAGCTTGGCCATTGAGAGAGAGAGAGAGAGAGAGCTGTCTGGCCAAGCTTTCCCACTGCTTGTCCAGCTTGGACCTCCCTCCTAGTTAGTTAGTTAGGGCTTTGGCTGCGGGGTTAACAGAGCTGAGGAGGAGGATCCTTGCCCCCAATGACTGGTCGGCCCTTCCAGGTCCTGCCCATGAGCCAGGCCAGGCTGGGCTGCCATCAGCAGTGCTTTGGGGGATGGGGTTGGGGGGTTGGGCAGGGATGGGGGCTGGGGGTTGGGGCCTCAGTGAGGAGAGTCAGGCTGTGCTTGTGTTTGTTACAGGAGAAAGGGATCTGTGAACTGTGCAAGAAGATTGCGCAGCAGGTGCTGACACTGGCTCAAAGTAAGGACGTGCAGGTAAGAGTCGTCACCATGTCTGTTGAGTATGCAGTGTGTGTCCGTGTACAGTGCGTGACAATTGCGTGTCCGTGTACAGTGCATGTTGTGATCCTGGCTCCTGTGTTGGCAGCAACGCTTGACGAACATTCTACACAAGTTGTGTAGCCTGGTCCCTGTCCCTCTGTGGGCGAAGCAATGCAACAGTTATGTGGACGGTTTGCTCCCTCTCGCCTTCCAGTTCTTGAACAAAATGGTAATGTCCGCACAGTCTCTCCGCCTCGCAGTCTCTCCGCCTCGCAGTCATTCCGCTTCGCAGTCACTCCACAAAAGGAGGCCATTCGGGCCATCGTGCCTGTGCTGGTTCTTTGAAAGAGCTACCAACTAGCCCCACTCCCCCACTATTACCCCAACTAGTGCCACGTACTCACCCGCTCTTACTCCCAACTAGTTCCACTTCCCCGCTCTTATCCCAACTAGTGCCACTTCCCCATTCTTACCCCACAGCCCTGCACATTGTTCCTCTTTAAGTCCCTATCCAATTCCCTTTTGAAAGCCGTGCGTTCCAGACCGTAACAACTCTCTGTGAAAAAAATAAAAATGTCTCCTCGTCTGGTCTCCCCTCTGGTTCTTTTGCCAAATATCTTAATTCTGTGTCCTCTGGTTACCAACTCACCTGCCAGAAGAAACAGTTTCTCCCTATTTACTCTTATCAAAACCCCTCGTAATTGTGACATCCATTAAATCTCCCCTTAAACCGTGTCTGCTGTAAGGAGAACAGTTCCAGCTTCTCTGGTCTGTTCTCCTCATAAACTGTAGTCCCTCACGTCGTGTTTCTCTTCCTGTTGTTGTCATCAGAAGCCTGATGAGCTGTGTAAGATGCTGTATCTGTGCAAATCTAACAGTAAACAGGATAATCAGCCCCATCTCGCCTCCAGCCCACAGGACATCTCTCTTCTGCTTTCCAACAAAATTCCGACCCAACCACAGGTATGTCTAAAGTTCGCACCAGTTCTCTGCCCCAGCCTACAAAGTACACAGTCACTGCACATCACAGTGTGTCCTGTGAAGCAGTTTGAGATGTCTTGACAATGTAAAAGGTGCGAGGATTATTGTGATGTTACAACAATGACAATTACATTTACACGTCGCCTTTCACGTCAGGAGGACGTCCCAACTCACTGGACAGTTGATGGTTTGCCCATGTGCTGGGGTTTGGAAGCCAATGGGTTTGGGGGGAAGAGTTGACTGAAGGCGGCAACAACAACAACAACAAATTACGTGACATTTTCACGTCGGGAGGACGTCGCTCAAGGTGCTGGACAGTCAGGGCTTGGGTCGGGGTTTGGGATCAGGAGGGACAGACAGAAAGAGAGACAGAGAGAGAGAGAGAGACAGACACAGACAGAGAGAGAGAGAGCCTGATTGTATGTCTCCTGCAGGCTCAGGCACACGCTGTCTGTGTGTACCTCGCGGTGGAGCTGGATCACTTTTTGAGCAAGAATGAAACTCAGGTAAGTCTGAGTATTTAGTTACCAGCCTGTGCCCCCAAGTCAGGAGGTCGTGATTACGAACCCCCTCTCTCCCCCCCCCCCCCCCCCCCCCCCACACACACACACACACACGCGCGCGTTGGGGACTCTGAGCTCACAGTCCAGGCTGACTCTCCAGCCCAGCGCTGGGAGGAGAGAGAGAGAGAGAGAGAGCGTCACATTGTCAGAGACGATGAAAAGTTAAACCTCACTCGCTCTCCCATCTGTGCTCTGTTCAGGGGGATGTTAAAGATCTCCTGTGGGAATGTTTGTGGAGTCCTGTAGCTCAGTGGTGAGAGCCCTCGCCCTGTAAACGAGAGGACCCGGGTTTGATTCCTGGGCGGGTCAGGGTGAAACCTTAGTTTCCTTAATCCCCACAAACACACACACACACAGGGTCTTTCCTGTGACAAGGAAAATATTAATATATTAGAATTATTACACGGTTGTTGTTATTAATATTATTACATGATTATTATTGTTAATATTATTACGTAATTATTATTGTTAATATTATTACATGATTGTTGTTATTAATATTATTATATGATAATGGCAGCTTGCCCTCCTGGAGGGGCTGAGCAAGCTGTGCTCCCAGCTGCCCGAAACTCTGTCAGCTCAGTGTGAGGAGATTGTGAAGGAACACGCGAAGAGCGGCCTGGAGAGGATCGTGAGCCTGGTCACCCCCCAAGCTGTGTGCTCTGCCCTGCACAGCTATCTCCTGCTGGACAACAGCAGTGGGGAGATGGGACAAGAGTACTTCCCAAATGGTCTGTGTTTAGGTTTCCTTATTCACTGCATGTCTGTGTGTGTCTACATGTCTGTGTGTGTGTGTAGTGTAGTCTGTGTGTGTGTGTGTAGTCTGTGTGTGTGTGTAGTGTAGTCTGTGTGTGTGTAGTCTGTGTGTGTGTCTATCTGTGTGTGTGTCTATCTGTGTGTGTAGTGTTGTCTGTGTGTGTGTGAGAGTGCTACATGTCTGTACCCTGTTCAGGCAGACATTAAAAATCTCCCGTGGAGCTGTTGGAAAGGAGAAGGAGTTCCTCTCTCTCTCTCCCAGTGTCCTGGCCGACAATCCCCCAGATTAAAATCGCTCGCTCGCTTCACGGCTGTTTGGGGGGACATCGCTGTTCGCAAATTGGGCTGCCCACCAAACACACAGTCACCGCACTTTACAGTGAGATCCCGTGAAGCGCTTTGAGATGTCCCCCCGAGGTGAATGGTGCTGTGTTAAATGTAAGGAATATTTTAATTACATTGTAAAATCCTCCATTTGTACTTGTTTTTCAGACATACTCTAGGGGCGAGAAGAGAATTTGCCTGAACCAATCGCCAGCACGGAACAATCGCAACGCCTATCCCGAGCCGAAGTGACTCGAGAAAACTTCTAGAACGCAAGAAAGAAAAGAGGGGGGGAAAAAAGGCAACCTTGAATCTCGCTGGCTTGCAAAGTAATTCAGGGTCTTTCCTGTGGGTAGGAAAATTCTGTCCTAAAAGCAGCTTTTTGTAGGTTTTCTTTGGAAAAAAAAGAGAAATGGTTTTGCTAAACGGTTACATCAGCTTAGAATGCGATTACTTCAGAGGCCGAGTCACAGAACAGAACAAAACAGAACTTCATAGAATTATACGGCACAGAGGGAGGCCATTCGGCCCATCATGTCTGTACCGCTCTTTGAAAAGAGCTTCCAAATCAACCCCACTCCCCCGCTCTCTCCCCATAGCCCTGTAAACTTGTCCTCCCCAAATGATTATCTACTTCTCTCTTAAAAGTTGTTATGGAATCGGCTTCCACCGGCCTTTCAGGCAACACATTCCAGATCCCAACAACTCGCTGTGTGAAAATGTAAAGAAAACCTAACAGTTCCACATGAGACTTGGAAGGACTCACAGACTCTCAACCCCAACCCAAACCCATCCCGACCCCCACCTCCCAATGGGCTGCTATGTGTGTCTCCCTATAGCAACCAGACAAATAGCTTGAGTATAATGGGATGAGTATAGGGGTGTCTCCAGCGTAGCTGCACTCACTCGCTCCAGCTAAAACTGTCCAGAAGTCATGCCTCAACCACTTACTAATCTGCTTGAATAAAACTCTTTTTGCTGGTTACTGACTTGCTGATCAAAGTGAAAGGTCTCCAGTCGTGATCCGAAAAAGGGGCAGAGGGATTAAGGGATAGAGCCCCAAATGTGGATGCGTTTGCGTGTTTGTGTGTCTACAAGTCCGTGCATTTTACTCGCACGCCACAGAAATGTCCTGTTAAAAGTCCCCTATTGACATTCACCAACCAACACTGTGTCGACTGCCAAAGGCCAGTGGGAATCTGGAGCTCTCTCTCCTTCCCTCACCCAAAAGGCTGTGGATTATGGCTGAATCCATTCACATTGTCCAGACTGAGAGGTGGTGATGTGTGTTGGCTCAGGGGATACGGGGCAAAGCCGGGTAATTGGAGTTGAGGTACAGATCAGCCATGATCTAACGGAATGGTAGAACAGGCTCGAGGGGCTGAATGGCCTCCTCCTGTTGCTCTGTTCCTTTGTCAAAGCCGCGCAGATCCGAGCTTCTGGCACTGGGTGGTGATCGGGAGCTATCGGCATTGCTGAGCCATGTCCTGCTGTTCCCCATTGTGGCCACACGGTGGCAGCGCGTTGAACTGTGATCAGTCAGTGAGTGAGTCAGGTATCGGGGACCTCAGTACAGTACAGAGTCACAGCTGCTGAGAGCAGCAGCAACAACTTACACTGAGAGAATGCCCTTCAGCGGGGGCTGGACTGGGGGCTGTGCTGGACTGGGGGCTGTGCTGGACTGGGGGCTGTGCTGGACTGGGGGCTGTGCTGGGCTGGGGGCTGTGCTGGACTGGGGGCTGTGCTGGACTGGGGCTGTGCTGGGCTGGGGGCTGTGCTGGGCTGGGCTGGGGGCTGTGCTGGACTGGGGGCTGTGCTCTGCTGGGGGCTGGACTTTGCTGAGCTGGGGGCAGTGCTGGGGTCTGGGCTCTGTGCTGGACTGGGGGGCCTGAGCTGGGCTGGGGGCTGTGCTGGACTGGCTGGGGGCTGGGCTGGACTGGCTGGGGGCTGTGCTGGACTGGCTGGGGGCTGGGCTCGGGGCTGTATCAACACATGTGGAAACCCATCACCAAGCTGAGAATTCCAGACCTCTCACCTACACATGGAAATCCCAGAGATAGATTGTTGGAATGGGATGCGCTCTCTCTCTGGAGGGACGCATCCTGCTTCCATAATTCCGGAGAGTATTAAGCACAGATTGGCGGGAGCCAAGGCTTGGGAGAGTCAAGAGTTAGTTAGGACTTAGGCTGCAGGGTTAACAGGAGCTGAGTGGGATGACTCTGTCCCCAGTGACTGTTCGGCCCTTCCAGGTCTCGCTGATGAGCCAGGCTGGGCTGTGCTGTCATCAGCAGTGAGTGCCCAGGAATACTGTGGTCCTGCCTCAGGAACCGGACTAGAGACCGTCACAGAGAGGGGGGGCTCGATTCCCACATTCCGTTGCCAAACAGGTCACCTTGGAGCCTGTTCAGTTAAGGAGATGAACCTTGAGATAGAGTTTGAACGAGGGGAGGGAGGGACTGAGTCGATGGTATGAACGTAAGAACATAAGAACTTGCTGGAGAAAGAAGACCAAGGACCATCCAGTTCGCCTTCCAACGTCCTGGCCATCGCTTGACATGTCGTGTCTCAAACTATACACTGTATCGACATTGAGACATCTCTCGCTGATGTGATGAGGAGCTGTAGCAAATGCAAGGATTACTGTGATGATGGGTGTTCTGGGTGAATGGTGGGGAAGAGGGGATGGGAGGGAGAGAGGGGAGAGAGGAGGTGGGGAGGGAGGGGAGACCGCGGGGTATTGAGTATGTGGCTGTGATAGGCTGGAGGCCGAGGAGGAAGCTCCTATATAAGCAGCAGCTCAATGCTGGGAGAGGAGCAGTGAGCTGTGCTGTAAGAAGCAGAGATGGCCACCCTGACCCTCCTCAGCTTGTTGTGCTTGGCCACAGGTAAGGCAGTCACTGGGGTCAGGTAGTCACCCCGCTCAGCTCCTAGCGGGGAGGGTGGTCCTAGCTGGACAAGCAGTAGGAAAGCTTGCCAGTCAGTGATATCAATAGCAAGCTAATACGGTTTTAGCTGGTTAGACTCCAGCTCTTACCCCCCCAACGCACAATTGGCTGCCGCGTTTCACCCACAAAACGCACAGTAAATTCACTTTGCGGTATATTGTGTGAAGCGCTTTGAGACGTGAAAGGCGCTGTACAAATGTAATTTTGTTGTGTTAACTGTGACTGTGTTAATAATAATCCTTGCATTTGATAACAGCACTTTTCACATCTACTCAACGTCTCAAAGCGCTTCACAGAATAGACTGTAAAGTGAATTGACTGTATATATTTGTTGGAGAAATGCGGCAGCCAATTGCGCAGAGCAGCGTCCCCACAAAGAGTCATGGATTTAAAATGAACAATTTATTATTTTGTTTTGTCCTGTTCCTGTTGAACAGGATGCTGCAGACTGATGCATGTTTGTTGCTCAAAAGGTGTAAGAATAGTATAAGAATATCAATATACCGCAGACGCAGGTAAGTCCATGGTCGGGGAGGTGTCTGCGCTGGCTCTGAAGTTTGGCTTAAGTCGGCTTGTCGTTGCCTCAGCAATGACTTCAGTGAAGTTCACATAAGTCCTATCAGGCGGTACCAACAACAACTGATATTTACACGGAGCCTCTCACATTGGGAGGACGTCCCAAGGGTCTTGAGACGTGCATTGAAGGAGGCGAGGCGGAGGGATGGATTTTCAAAGGGGGTGGGGGCAGAGAAGCTGAAGGGTGGGCGTAGAAGGCGATTAATACGAGTTAGGAGGTGACTTTTACGACTAAGTGTGCAAAGAAATCTGGGATTTGATAGGAAACTGAATTAGGACTCGGGTAAATGTGAGACTTGGGCATTTACACGATTGGTAACGACTGATGTGAATTTTACTTTCTAACCGTATAGCGACTCACACCAGCACAGGAACCTATATGTTGTGTATTCTCTTACAGGCCACAACTAGGAAAAGAGTGACTGAAAACCGTGACAAATACCAGGAGGATATACTCCAGAGTATTGAGCCATAACCGATGATACTCTTGCTGCACCGCTGAGACAATTTTGGTCCCACAGGTTTTGAGAGATCAGTGCATTTCCCTACCCGTGTGCAGTTGAGGTAAGTAATAACCTTTTATATTTTACACAGCGCCTTCCACATCGGGAGAACGCGTCCTAAAGCCCTTCGCCAGACGCACTGCAAAGTACTTGTGTGTTTTGTGGGTGAAACGCGGCAGTCAACTGCGCACAGAGTTTAGCGAGCGCTCAAATCACTCGGACTGAAACCCGAGATGCTGTCCTGTGCCTTGATAGGGACACCAGAACATTCAGCCCCTCGAGCCTGTGCCGCCATTCGATTAGATCATAGCTGATCTGAACCTCAACTCCATTTACCCACCTTTGC
Organism: Callorhinchus milii; assembly: GCF_018977255.1. Taxonomy (NCBI): domain Eukaryota; kingdom Metazoa; phylum Chordata; class Chondrichthyes; order Chimaeriformes; family Callorhinchidae; genus Callorhinchus; species Callorhinchus milii. Next base: position 4,344,777 of record NW_024704769.1, read on the forward strand.
CCCGTATCCCTCGACCCTCACACACATCTATCCACCTCAATCTAGACAGTGTGAATGGATCCACAGCCTTTAGGGGGAGGGAAGAGAGTTCCAGATGAATAATAATCTTTGCATTTGATATTCCCCACGTGATAATCAGTGTTAAATGTGCACAAGTATTTTGGTTTTGAGTTTGGCCAAATTAAGCTTTTTATTCTCAGCGCTATAACCAGTTGGTTTCCATTTGTTGTGCAGCTCATTCGCCCGGATTTTCTAACAGCGATTTGATTGTAATAATAGTCCTCACGTTTGATACAGTGCCCTAATCACGTCGCGGAGATGCCTCAAAGCTCTTTGCAGAACACACTGTAAAATGGAGTGACTATTTTATGGGGCCCTTCGCGCCCAGCGGTGTCCCAAAGTTGTGGATTGAGTGACTGAATTATTGTTGTATATATTTTTTTACCCCTTCAAAGCAATCCACCAGTTGTGTGGAGTAAAGAAACTTGCTCAACGTTTCGTCCTGCCCAATGGAACACAGGTCTTCTCACTTGAGAGGCGAATGCTGTAACCACTACACAACAGCGCTCCATCACGTAACAATATATAGTTGGAATGGAGTTTATTGCACCAGTGAGACTGCAGCTCTGTGGCTGCTTTCAGTTGCACGGCACGTGACCTTATACACAGAGCAGGTCAGTGTCTGAGCACAAGGATTCCTGCAAAATAAAATTGGGGAAATTGTGGGCACAATACTCTCAGTTAAACACGAGCTGTTTCTCCTCCCAATTAGCTGCTGGCACTAAGGACAGGGCTGGGCTGCTGGGTTTAGCCCAGGACATGGGGAGCTTAACCCTCACAGCTGGGAATGTAGTTAGGAAACCACAGCACAATAAGGCCTTGAATTCCATCACAATTCACTCACTAAAGGCACAAAGGCCTCCAGAGCTGCTTAAAGCATTGCACCACATGGCTCAGGCCTAAAGGCTGTGAAGCATCAAGTCACGAACAACAAGAAGTTGGAAGTTGACCCAGTGCCTTATCACACCGTCGAGACGTCTCAAAGCGCTTCACAGGATACACTGTAGATTGACTGTACATTTTGTGGTGAAGCACAGCAGCCGATTGTGCTCTGCGCCTCTCCCCCTCCCCACAAACAGAAATCACTCGTTTATGGAGAACCTAGTACTTTTATTGGAAAAGATTTCAAGACAAGTAGTTTTGGACTTCTTGATGACAGACATACGTAATAACCAAGTTAACAAAAAGGCACTTCACGCTCACAGCGGCCTGGGAAAGCCTGTAAACAAGCCCGCTTCTCTGTACAACACGGGCCAAGGTGCTTTCCTCTCGGCCACTGCACTCGCTCGCCCCTCCCTGTGTTTAACACCAGCCAGACCCCCTCTTGTAGGTTTGGACCCAAGGGCTTTCTGTAGGACACCCCGGTCTCTACTCTAGGGAGACTGGAACTGAAGGAATTTGCAATATAATTTAAAAAAAATCTCGTCAAAGCTGGCTCCTGAGCGCCGGCCTGGCTTCTCTGTAGCTACACCAGGCGAGGCTCAGAGTACAATAAATAGCAACGTGATAGGATTCAAGTATGAAGGTTTCTCTAAGCCCAGTGTCGCGGCCTCTCTGGTTTCTCTGTATCACACCAGATACCAGCAGACAATTGGCATTGTCCGTCACACTCCAGGACACTGTCTGTGCGTTTATGGATTATTGTTTTCTAAAATATACGTCTTTCTTATAAAGAAAATACCACTAGAACCCAAACAAAATTAAGTGTGCAACGCAGACCCCTGGGAGTCTCCTGACTTCTCTGTATCACGTCAAGGCTTTACCAGGGTCTGTCTGTCCCAGAGAGAGAGAGAGAAAAATAAAAAGGAGAGTTTAAAAATGAGGTTTGGCTAGTGCAGAAACAACGATGCATAGCTGTTGTTAACTCCTAAAAACCCTTTGTTTATAAAAATCATTACGTAAGTCCTCCAAACAAAACTAGGGGAAAGATTAAAGAGAATGTGATGTGTTCAAATGAATCTCTTGCGGTGGGGCGGGGAAGAAACTGGGGCTTTTTAAAGAGTGTCAGGAGAGAGAGAGGGAGGGAGAGAGAGAGGGGGAGAGAGAGAGAGAGAGGGGGAGGGAGAAAGAAGACTCCAAATTACTCATGAACTTAGTTAGCTTCAAACCTTGCTCTGACTGTTCTGAATTCAGTCTCGATTGTGAAGTGCTTTTCGGCACAGTCAGACAAGTCTCCAAATGCACAAGTTTTCACCAGCCTTCTCCCCCCTCTTCACAAGCTCTTTAAAAATAAACTAAGAACAGGAGGAATTCTGGGGTCATGTAACAGCAAGAGATCAGGACTCACTTCACAACATACACCATACATACGAGACATGTCCTCAATTACGGGGGGGTGTGGGGGCAGTAATAGGTTATCGCCTTGTTGTAAGCAACAGGACTAGCTTTACATGGAGTGGAATGGGGGGGCGGGGGGGGGGGGGGGGAGAAGGGAGGGAATAAGCAAAGCTTCGAGCAGAATAAGGCTATAAGCGACGACAGTCACCTCGGACAGATGCAAACCTGACTCGTTCCAAGCGATGGTCCCGGGAATCCCTTATCCTGAACACATCACAGCAACACCATGACCAGCACAAGGGGTAAGCATAAGCAAGGGGGTGGGGGGTAATGTCAGAACTATTGCCACCGTGGAGATGGTTTGAGGATAGACAGGATATTAAGAGGTGGCCTTTCTCCCACAGAGACTCTGTAGCTTCTCTGTATTATACACTGACAGTGTCTGGGGAGAAAGACTTAACACTCAGTATTTTAGTTTCTTAGGCACTTCCCAGGGGAAGCTATCCCTACCAAAGTGGCCATAGGCAGCAGTCTTCTGGTAAATCGCCTTCTTCAGATCCAGATCCCTGGAGAACACATTCAGAGTTAATAATAATAATCCTTGCATTTGATACAGTGCAGCGTCATGGCTTCAAGACATCTCACAAAGCGCTTCACAGGGATACACTGTAAAGGTTTCACCCTGACCCGTCTGGGAATCGAACCCAGGTCCTCTCGCTTGCAAGGAGTGAGCTCTTAAATCACTAAGTTAGGGTGGTCCTAGCTGGATAAGCAGCAAGAAAGCTTACCAGGCAGTGGTCGCAATAGCAAGATGTACTGTTTTAACTGTTAAATTCCAATAGTGCCCTAATAAGGACCCGAGCCTAGTTTCTGGTCAGCCTGTGCTTAATACTCTGCAGTACAGTACACCTGTAGGTAAGCATTCCCCCCCCCGGGGGGAGGGAAGAGAGATAATGCACATTCTATTCCAGCCAGGAGTCTCCAAACGGAGGTGACACACGGATGAGGAACTCAAGTCTGCTGTGGTTACTGGCTGATGGGTTGAGCACACAGCTGATGCAGTAAGTAAGAAGGTTTGATATACCTGACAATCACACCAGGGCGCAGGTCAAAGTTCTTCTTCACAATCTCCAGCAGCTCTTTCTCGCTCAGTTCTGAGGTTCCGTACGAGAAGATGGAGATCGAGAGGGGGTGAGCCACTCCTATGGCGTAAGACACCTAAACCCAGTATGTAACAGTCACTACAGCCACCTGGCTGCCGCCTCCTACACTAACAATTATCCTTGCATTTGATACAGCGCCTTATCACATATTCGTGCCATCTCAAAGCGCTTCGGATTATATCGTAAAGCGAATTGACTGAATATTACTGTAAGTGAAAAAGACGGCAGCCAACTGCGCACAGCAACGTCCCACAAACAGTTGTGGATTGAGAGACCAAATTATGTATTAATTATTTTTTGGGAGGGATCATTCCCCCGGGGAAGCGATTCACCAATTGAAGAACAACCAGATTCCTACTTACTGCAATGTAATCAGAGGCTCGCGGTGTGCGTGTGTGTGTGGAGTAAAGAAACTTGCCTAAGGTTTCGCCCAGGAATCGAGCCCAGGTCCTCCTGCGTGCGAGGCGAGCGCTCTAACCACTGAGCTACACACGACTCCACCGTACAGAGCTGCGCAAAGACTGGGCAGGACACCAAGCAGGAGAAGGGGAGGGGGCGGAGGGTAAGAGAAGGTGGGGGAAGGGAGGCAGGTTTTGAGACAGACAGAGGCCAGGGGTAGAGGGAAGAGCTTGCAGTGGGTGATCAGGAAGACGAGCACGGGCTGTCTGCCGTGCCACCTACCTGCACGAGGACCCTGCGGCACAGGCCAGCCCGCACCAGGGACTTGGCCACCCAGCGGGCAGCGTAGGCGGCCGAGCGGTCCACCTTAGTGTAGTCTTTGCCAGAGAAGGCCCCGCCTCCGTGGGCTCCCCAGCCTCCGTAGGTATCCACGATGATCTTCCTGCCCGTCAGACCAGCGTCGCCCTGAACAACAGGTTCAACGGCAACACGAGCGTTTGCAAGATTACTAAACAATTCAAAGAATCTGCTGAGGTGTTTGCCCCCTTAATCTAATCCCCCCCCACCACCACCCCGGCACAAAACCCCTTCCTCTTTCCGAACAGCGCCGTGGGATCTTTCGCGTCCACCTGACCAGGCAAACGGGGAGTGTGGTTTAACACCTCATCCGATTCAGACAGAAAAAGGAACGCACGGATACGAGGGAGGGGGGAGTTCCAGAGGTTAAGAGCGGTAGGAACTGAAGGCTTAAGTCACCCCCGGCGTCATTGTGTACAAGCGAGCAAAGCGCACGGTGGGCGGTGACAGCCAGCGGTGAGTGTGTGCGTGCGGGGCTGGCTTCCTCTCTACCCGAGCCGCGAGCCACACCAGCGAGTAGAAAACCAGCTGTAGCCACCTGTGGGCCCCCGATGACGAAGCGACCGCTGGGCTGCAGGTGGTACACGGTTTCCTGGTCCAGGTATTTGAGCGGCACCACAGCCTTCACCACCTTCTCCTTCAGGGACTCTCGCATCTTCTCCAGAGACACCTCCTCATCATGTTGCACAGACACCACGATGGTGTGCACCCGGATAGGGATCACAGCACCGTGATCCTGCAGGTACTGCACAGTCACCTGTGGGTTAACAGAGAGAGAGAGCTCAGCGAGCAAACCACTGACCTCTGTCCTGCCCTCCCTCCTGGGATTGTTTTACTGTTAGTATCACAATCCATCACTGTGTGGGGAGATACAGCTGTGCACCATTGGCTGCTTGTTGTAAGCATTCGGCAACAGGACTCCACATTTCGCCGACGCTCCCTGGGGGATGGGGTCTGCCTGTGGGACAGGTTTTACGCGCAGAAAGCGACGAGTCTCACCTGAGTCTTGGAATCGGGCCGGAGCCAGGGCAGGGTCCTGTCACGTCGCAGCTCAGCCATCTTAGCGTTCAGCTTGTGGGCGAGGACAATAGTCAAGGGCATGCACTCCTCAGTCTCGTCAGTTGCATAACCAAACATAAGGCCCTGTGTGAGGGGACGAGGAGGATGGGGTGGGAGGAAAACAAAGCAGGCATCTTTAACACTGCAAGGTAACGAAAACACTTCCCACACACACCAGCAGCAGAACATCGGAACAAGATTTAACTCCTAACTGGCCTGGCTCTAACTTTAAGATGATGTCCCCTTTTTCTGGATCCCCCACCCACCAGAGGAAATAGTTTCTCTGTATCCACCCAATTGATTGCCTTTATCATCAACAAGATCAACCCTCAAAACTCACAGGAATACAGACAGGATTTATACCTGGTCCCCAGCACCGATGTCCTCCTCATTCCTGTCCAGGTGAACGCCCTGAGCAATGTCCCGAGACTGCTGCTCCAGAGCAACCAGCACATTGCAGGTTTTGTAGTCAAAGCCTAAACACAAGAGAAAGGTTTGCTAAGTCACTTTCAAACTTTTTCCCAACGTGAAAGGTACTGAACCACATACAAGTTGTTATATAAACAAAGGCCTCTGTAGCAGATACACACCTTTGGAAGAATCGTCGTATCCAATGTGCTTGATGGTTTCACGTACAATTGCCTGGTAGTCAACAGTCGCCCTGGAAGTAATCTCCCCGCACAGCAAAATCATCCCCGTCTTCGCAACAGTCTCTGGAAAGCAAGAGATCCATTCATGACTGCTCTCGCCACACCACAGCTGATAATTCACATTCTGCATTATTCACACCAAATCAAGCTCTTCCAAAAGAAAGCCTTCAACTTAATCCTAAAGTAGTTAAGCAATCTTTGTCACCACCTCCATTGGCCTAACCAGTTTGAGATAAAAATTGCTAACTGAATGAGTGTTCATTAAACCCTTTACAATCAATCATCTTGCCCCCCCACCTCTCCCCCGTAGTAATGGAGAGACTACGTGCAGCATTGCAGGTTTACGTTGAAAGCCTTAGGGAAGGAACACTGAACAAAATAGGCACGTTCACATTTAAATACCTAGCAGTTAAATGCTCACCGTGATTCAGCATTGAAACGATTGCAAAGGTGAACAATGTCAAGGCATCACAGGAATTCACAGCTCATTTCCATAACTTACCACAAGCAACTTTTGCATCTGGGTCTTGTTTGAGATGAGCATCCAGCACAGCATCGCTTATTTGATCACAGATTTTATCTGCAAAAACAAGACCCAATTTAGCCAGCCAAACGCTATAAAACTACTATAAAATTTGATTACCATTTTTTTCCCCCCCAAACCAGGGAAAACAAACTGTACTTGATTCGCTGTGAAAGGCTGACTTATTTTGCCTGTATTATTTCAGTCACGTTGGGCATAAACAAAAGTGCAACACACTCCGCTTTGTTGCCCGCGTCAACAGAAACTGGACGTGATCCTAGAAATTAAAAAAAGGGTTTTGCGGTGGTTTGGCGACACGAGAGAATCCCAAACGAATGCCTGTGTGTGCGCGCGTGGGGGGGGGGGGGGGTGTGTGGGGGGGTCGTGTGCGAGATGGTTGGATCTCACACCCACCACCCAATCCCGTGACCTGCACAAACCACATCCAAGACTGCCTGTGGGACGCCGCTGCCGCGTTCCGCCCGCAAAACACGCAGTCACTCGACCTCACGGCGGGCCCTGCGCAGCGCTTCGAGGCGTCCCGACGAGGCGATGGGGCGCCAGGTCAAACGCACGGATTGTCATCACCGTCGTCGCCGTCCTCCGTAACCTCTAAATATTACGACCTTTCGCAGCGGAATCTCTCTCTCGGCGCTCAAAACGCACACCGGTCCCCCCCCCCAACCCCCCACCCTCGGGGTCGGGCGAAGCTCGGAGTGAGGACCAAACCAACCAACACCTCAGCCCTTTGCCTCAAGACTTCCACCACCACCAGAGCAGCCACGTTTGCTGTCCCCTCATGTCAAGCCGGCGGCTCCCTCCATTGGCCGGCCGAGCTGTCACTCAACGGGGGAGGGGGACTGACAGCCAGAGGGCGGCGAGCGATTGGTCGGCGCTCGCACTCCCGTCCCGCCCTCCCCCCCCATCACCCGAATCCCGATTGGCTCCGGGGGAGATCGACAGCTTCGAGCCGGGGCTCCCATTGGTCAGAGCGGGTGTCAATCAACCACCACGTGGGGGCGAGGGAGAGGAGTCCCGCCCCCCCCGGGTCCCGAGACGGTTAAAAAAAAGCCGCTGAGGCAAATGGCGCCGAGCGAGAGCCTCTGTAGAATGGGGGGGGGGGGGGGGGGGCGTTAGCCAGAGCGCGGGGACGGGAGGGGGTTACGTGATGATACCACATCCAGGCCGTTACCCCCCCCCCCTCCCGCCCCGAACACCCGGTCCCGCCCTATAAACCGGGCCCCGTTTTGCGCCCCCAAAAAAGGAAACCGTCGCGTCGCGTGGCCGCCGCGTGAGGAGACGAGACAAGGCCGCGAGACCCCCCCCACCGACACCCCCCCCTCCTCCTCCCCCCACACCCCCACCCGCCCCCCTCAGCTCGTCAGTCACACATCCACTCCGACTCGACTCCGCCCCTCCTTCTCTCTCTCTGCCTTCCCTTCTCCTCCTTTCTCTTCTCAGGCGACGGCCGTTGTCCGGTGCCGATCGACCGCTCCGCTCGCGCCAAAAAGCCGGAGGTGTGTGTGTGGGGGGAAGAGAGGGAGAGGGGGGGGCGGTGGGGGGGGGGGCTGCGCGGAAGTCAGGCGCATGCGCGGCCGGCGAGTTGCCATGCCGACCAGACCCCCCCCCTTCTCCCTCTCTCTCTCTCTCCGCCGCCGCCGCTCACCTGGATGACCTTCTCCCACCGACTCGGAGGTGAAGAGGAACGTCCTCTCGTCCAGCAGCGACTCGTGGAAACCGTTGATCTGACCGTTCATGGTCTCGCCGGGCGGAGAGAGTCACGTGAGTGCGTGCGGGTAGATGGTGGGGGGCGGGCGGGAGGGGGGGTGACTGACTGGCGGAGGTGGGGAGTGTGCGTTTGGCGCGACAAGGAAGGAGCGAGAGAGAGAGAAAGTGAGAGAGACAGTGAGTGCCGGGCCCGCCTTCCGCTGACCGCACAGACCGGCTGCTGGGTGCAGAATATGGCAGGCGAGCCGCGGCGCCGCGCTTTATATACGGCCCGGGGACCGCGCCACTCCGCCGCGGCGCGGGGGGGGGAACCGCGCCCCCGCCCGCCCCTTCCCGCCGCGCGATCAGCGCGAAGCCGCCGCCCCTCTCCCCCCGCGCCTCCGGCCGAACGTGGACTGCTCCGTGGGAGCCGTGCGGGGCCGCGGGGGGGGCGGGGCGACGCGTCGGGTCACGTCAATCACCACGTGTTGCTCCAAAATGCCGCAGTGAGGCGCAGTGTAGGGGGGACAGAGAGGGGGGAATGGGGGGGAGAGAGAGGGGGGGAATGGGGGGGGAGAGAGGGGGGGAATGGGGGGGGAGAGAGGGGGGGGAATGAATAGGGGTGTGGGAGAGAGGGGGGGAAGAGAGAATAAATAGAGGGGAGAGAAGGGGGAGGAATAATGGGAGGAGAAATGGAGAGGGGATGAATAGCTGTGGGAGAGAGAGAGAGGGGGAAGAAATTAATAGGGGAGGGGGAAGAGAGGAAATAAATGGGAGAGGGGGAGAGGGAATAATAGGTGGGGGGGAAACCCAGAGAGGGCGCATATTTGCATCCTCTCTTCCTCGCCCTAATCATTGTGACCAGCGACGTTTCTGGTTATCTTTCTGCAAAGAAGGTTTGGCTAATGCCACAGAATCCTCCCAGTCACGTGTACAATCGCGGCCTCTTATAAATAACGATAATAAGGACAATCCTCGCGTTCGATATAGCGCTTTTCACGTCTTCTCGACGTCTCAGAGCGCTTCACAGAATAGGCTGTAAAGTGAATTGACCGTATATTTATGGGTGAAACGCGGCAGCAGTGTCCCCGCAAACAGTCGTGGTTTGAAAATGAACAATTTATTATTGTGTTTTATTTTGGAGGGTTTATTATTATTATTATTAGGAGTGTGGAGTATTAGGCGTGTGCCCAAGGTTTCGCTCTGCCTGGAACTGGACCCAGTTCAGTTCAGTCTCGCTTTTCACAGAGCAAACCTGGTTTACAATACAATACAGTATTATATTTACAGGATGTCTTTCACCTCGGGAGGACGTCCCAAGGCGCTGGACAGTGAAGGGCTTAGCGTAAATTATAAAAGCTGCTGTGGATTGAGGGGGACTGGGGGTGATCAATGGATCAATGGATGCGAATCTACCAAATCTGCTTTGTTAGTAATAACAAAAAAAATTATATTTGTATAGTGCCTTTCACGTCGGGAGGACATCCCAAGGCGCTGGAAGGTACTAACTGCTTGATTTAGGTGTCAGTGTGCTTCAGCTGGGTCAGAAGGAGTCAGAGGTTTGAGGGTTCAATCCCCGCACTGGGAGCTCACATTTCCAGAGTGAATCTCCAGGGCAGAATCGGAGGTGCACTGCATTAAACCACGGCAATTCACATTTACACAGCGTCTCTCACATTGTTGGGATGATATCTCAAAATGCTTCACACTTCGCACAGCTGGTTGGGAGTCCGAGATGGTGGAGATGGTGGATCAGAACAGCAGTGGTCCTGCCTGGAACTGAGGGTGGAGGCAGAGAGACCCATGTGTTCAGTTGGACATTAAAGGTCCCATGACGCCATTGGAAAAGAGAAAGGAGTTTCTCCAGTGTCCTGGCCAACAATCCCCCAAATTAAAAAAAAATGTTACTTTACTCCATGGCTGTTTGTGGGACATTGCTGTGCTCAAACTATAGCTGCTGTGTTTCCCTATGAAGTATACTTCATGTCTGAAGTTTACAGTAATAATCCTGATCTCTTGATATGATAAGACGCTATCTCAAAAAAAGAAAGATCCTTGTTAAGTCTTTACTCCGAAATTCAAGTCTCTAAATTTGGATTTCATTCTGCGATGGAGAACGAAATTATGGTTCAAAACAATCTGAACGAACACGAAAATCCAAACGCCAAAACAGCAGCAAGTCCAATTTTACACCTAAAGTTCATTAAAATTCAGAAAGCAGAGCGAAGGACTAAGGTCTAAAGACCCCAATCCCTGCTTGACCCAGACACAGCTCACTCCCATGGTTATAATAATAGTAATTAACCTTGCATTTGATGTCACGTGTCATTGAGACGTCTCAAAGCGCTTCACAGAATATATTGTAAAGTGGAGTGACTATGTATTTTGTGGGAGAGATGCAGCAGCAAGTTTGTGCACAGCAGTGTCCCATAAACAGCCATGGAGTGAGTGTATATTTATTGGGCAATTTTTTTATCTATTCTGCTTCTATTCCTGTCCCCTGTTGTTTATGAGCAGATACTTACAAGATATTTTATTGAAGGAGTTATTATAATAATAATTGTTGCATTTAACACAGCACCTTTCATGTCAGGAGGTCATCTCAAAGTCCTTCACAGGACACACTGTGAAGTGTAGTGACTATATTTTGTGGATGAACAATGCAGATCAAACTACTTTAGTTGAGTCTGTCCTGCAAGTGGATGGCTCTTCAGGAAGAATAAAACCTCCCAATCTCGAGCCTCATTTGAGGGTGTTTAAATGTTCTGCTGATCAGCTTCCATCCACATATATATTGTATATTATTATTACTGTCCCTCAGTGATTTCAACATGTCTAAGTCACATCTGATCCCAGTCGTTGCTATAAGGATATCAGCTTCAGATCTGCCTCAAGCGCTTTGGGACGCTATCCTGCATGAGGGGCCCTATATAAATGCAAATTATTGTTCTTGTTGCATTTCCCTCTTAATTTACAGATTAACAACAGCAATTTACATTTATACAGCAGCCTTTCTTCAGGGGGATGTTTCACATTGCTTCACGCAGCTTGACCTTATGATAATAATCCTTATTTTTTTGGTCAGCCAAGTGTCTTACAAATGCGGAAACCCATCACCGTTGCTTATGTTAAGAGTCTCCAAACCCAGCTGAGAGTTCCCCACATCGCAGCTACACATGGGAATCCCAGAGGTAGATTGTTGGAATGGAATACGCTCTCTCTCTCTCTCCCTGGAGGGATGCATCTTGCTTACCTAATTCCAGAGAGTATTAGGCGCAGGTTGGCAATAGCCAAGGCTTGGGGGAGCCCAGAATGTGTGCTGGGGTAACTATTGGAGTCTTTGAGATGTCTCAATGATGTAATAAGGCGCTATACCAAATGCAAGGATTATTATATTATTATTGCCTAATGTGAAGGGGGCGATATAAATGCAAGTTGTTCTGGTCCCTCCACTCGTTGCCTAGAAGTTTGCCACAAGACATCAATGCAGAAGTGGGTCTATATATTACAAGGAGTGAAACTCGGCTTTTGACTAGGGTTACATTATTACCTTAAAAGCCTCTTTGCGTTAGACAGAGAAAATCAGACGGGGGAACCAGAATGTGTGGTAACTAACAGGTCCCCAAGGATACGAGGTTTCTAAGTGAGGTGATTGGTAGTTTTATTCCAGGCCTTGTAAGGAAGGCATCGAACACAGTACAAGTGTACGGGGGAGAGTGGTTTCATTGTTCAGATCGATGTTACAACTGCAGTTGCTTTAAAAGGAGCCTTCCCTCCCCAAACCGTCCAGAATATCTTAGTTCCAAACGGTGGGGGGATTTCCCTTCCCAAGGAACCTGGCAGCCAGTTTGCACACAACTACGCCCTACAAACAGCCGTGAAGTGACTGAGTGGTTTCTATCTGTTGGTCCCAGTTAGCAAAGGAAGGATGAAATCTCTAACAATGGAATGCACCTCCTGGCACTGCGGAGCCACAGCCAAGACCGTGGGTTAACGGTCCCTGACGATGGGGGCTTGAACCCACGACCTTCTGACTGAAAGACGAGAGGGGGAGGGTGCTACCAACTGAGCCAGGCTGGCAAGTCATTTAAATTCTAATCCACTTTCCCCTGACTGTAACCGGGGCTAAACGAGACGGCTGAAAACACATCGTGCAGAATCTTTCGCTTCACGGCTGTTTTGCGGGGAGTCACTCAGTCACTCCACTTTACAGCCTACCCTGTGAAGCACTTTGAGACGTCTCTCCTGACATGACAGCTGCTACATCAAATGCATTAGAATGAAAGGAGAAAGCCGCAAGGGCTGATCAAACCAGCGCTGGTCTGTTTTCTGTCCACTGCAGTCGCCTGGTCTAATCCCGCTCTGCTGATTGCTCCCCTTCAATATTCTTCCTCCTCAAGCACTTGTCCAATTGCCTTTGAAAATAATTCATGGGCTTTGCTTTCATTTCAGTTTGTGGCAGAGAATTCTGCATTGCAGGGCCCCCCTCTGTGTAAGAATTTTGTTTTCTCACCCACGCACTCCCACTCGTTTTTCGGTAATCAGCTCCGAGACTGGGGTCAAATCCGGTCTCCTGCCTGGGCACTGGTTAAAGGAAGGGAGTTGGCTCAGTTGGTAGCACTCATTCCCTTCTTGAGTCTGACGGTTGTGGGTTCAAGCTCCGTGTCTCACACCAGGACTTTCAGTCTAAGGCTGATGCTTCAGTGCAATGATGGGGGAGCACTGCAATGTCGGAGTTGCCGTCCTTTCGATGAGACGTTAAACCGAGACTCCCTCTGCGCCTGTTCAGGGGGGAAAACAACAACAATAAATTACATTTACCCAACACTTTTCACGTTGGAGGGCTGTGCAAAGACGCTGGACAGTCAGGGATTTGCACCTGACTGAACAGATCTAGTTTCTGGTTCTAAATGCACCAGAACCTGCGCCCAATACTCTCTGGAATTAGGTAAGCAGCACGCATTGCTCCAGGCAGAGAGTGCGCATTTCATTTCAATAGGTACTCCCAGAATTTCCATGTGTAGGTGGAACTCAGTTTGTTTACTCTGTTTGATACACATATTTTAAGCAAAATAAGAATGAGAAACAAATTCTGACAAATTCTGCACGTATAGACTTTGATCACACTGTCTACAATTTGTCTCCACAAATGGCTTCTCTTCCAGCCCCTGCAGCGTCGTTCCTCAGGGCTCTGCCCTCGGTCCTCTCCTCTTCAACACGTACATGTTCTCTCTTGGTGACATCATCCGCAGACTTTGGGTCTGTGGGTGACACGTACATGGCTGACACCCGACTGTACCTCTCTGCGTCCACCCTTGACTCCAGGACTCACTGTTGTCCTGAAAGTCCTGGATGAGAGCTACCTTTCTTCATTTAAACATCAATAAGATCAAGGCCCTCCTGATTGGCTTCCATCAGCGCCTCCATGCCTTGGGCGCTGACAGCATCACCATCCGTGGATGCACACTGCACCTCACTGAGCCAGTCCGGAACCTCAGAGTCTTGTTTGACCCTTTGACTCTAGATGTGTGTTCTACCCACATCTGCGCCCTGACCTGGGGAACGATTATTACTCCCAGAAAGCCAATCGACTAATAACCGGGTACCTACTTGCTGTTAGGTAAACAGAGACGTGTGTGTAGAGTAAGGACATTTGCCTAAGGTCTCGTCCTGCCTGGGAATCAAACCCGTGTCCTCTGGCTAACCACTACGCTACAGGGACTCCAATGTGTCTGTGATAGGGAATGAGCTGGCAGGCGCTGGAGGTCTTATTCAGCGTGTTTTGTGACTGTCACTACTGAGAAAGTATGAAATGTGCCCTAATCCCACCTAATCCCTGCCTGAGCTCAGTGTTGCCGCTTGGAAACTGGCTTCTTTCCTGAAATCTGCACAGCTAATCCTCGCCAGTCTACAGCCACAGAACCAGCACAGTTTAGCCTCAAACGCCACAGCGAGTTAATGAAGCTTTAAATCAGTCACAAGAGTTAGTCCTCTCTTCTCGCTGTGAAAATCAAGCCTGACCATCTAAACCAGACACGTCCCAATCCTGTTAACTCTCCGCTCTCTGGCACACTCTGCTTTCCCTGAACAGTCACACCAAACTACAGGGAGAACTCAGCACCTTATCATGACTCAAAATGCTTTACAGTCATTACTGTTTCAAGTCTAATGACTGCTCGAGGGCAAGCGGGCACAAACAGGTAACACAATCAGCTGTGAACCAATTAATTTGGATTCCTGGCCAGGATCCTAGGAGAAACTCCTTTCTCTTTTCGAGTAGCACTATGGGATCCAGCTGAACAAGCAGATAAGACCTTGGTTTAATGTCTCATCCGAAGGACTTCAATCCGACAATGCAGTATTGCTTTACAGTGTCAGCTTAGACCCAACATGGCGCTTGATCCCACAACCTTATGAATCTAAGGTGAGAGTGCGCTGAGCCAGGCTGGGTAAAGGACAAAAATAATAACAATAATATTCCTTGCATTTGATACAGCGCCTTATCGTGTCTTCAAGACGTCACAAAGCGCTTCACAGAATAGACAGTAAAGTGAATTGACTGTATATTTGTGGGAGAAACGCGGCAGCCAATTGCGCACAGTGGTGTCCCCGCAAACAGGCAGGGATTAAGTGACCAAATTATTATTTACTTATTTATTTATTTATTTTCTTGAGTGATTATTATTATCAGGCGTGTGGAATAAGGAAACTTGACCAAGGTTTCGCCTTGCTGGGAACCGAACCCAGGACCTCTCGCTTGCGAGGCGAGTGCTCTGGGTGAATGTGACATGATGTTTGTTGGGTTTCGTTGACCCATTTGTTTGAAAGGCAGATCGCTCCCGTCTGTACTAAACCTTCCTGGAACGCTTTAGTGAAAGAGCTTTTGTGTCAACATGGGAGAGGCTGCGAATGTGATTTAGTGGAATGCAGAGTTTTCATTAGCAGCCTTTTGAGGCCCGGTTATGAAAGAGCAGTCACTGATTGCATCAGCTTCCTGGGTTGTGACCTGGTCAACAGCAACAGCTCCTTATATACACCCTTCAGCCCCTCTGGAACTTCGCCTCACTCAAGACCTTCCTCTTCGACCGCACCTTTGGTCACCCTCCTACCCCTATCCTGCCTTTTTGTGTGTATGGAGACTTTGGCATCTTATAGAACCTGTTACTCCAGTGAGACGAGCTTCGAGAAAAGCCACATCAGAGGAGACTTTATAGACGGATGTAACATTATAAAAGCCCAGAACGCTTTACAATCCACCAACACAGTAGAACAGGAGGACATGGGTTTAGAGTGGCAATGGGCAGTTTCACAACAGGCACCAGGAAGTGTTTCTTTACCTAAGAGGGGAATCAAACACAGGGTTGCCAGGAAGGGTGGTTGAGGCCAGGACACCGGGACTCGTTTAATAAGCAGCTCGATACTGTGATGGAGGGACGGTAGGGCGGGTGTTTTGCTTCATCCCAAACTCATTGATCTTGTGAAAGCAAGTATAAATGGCATTGCTCACTGTGTCCACCCCCAACCACAACCTTTCACAAGGAATCTCAGACCATCGTGGGAATGAATAACGCAACCTTCCCATCCCAGCACCTGGAGGGAGAATTCTATGCACTGTTTGCTAATTCTGTTCCTTTTGTTCCCTTGTAACCACGTGTGTGTTGGGAGGTGGTGAGGGGGTCAGGGGTGGCGTGAGTAAAGTCCTTGTTTATTCTGTAGTCGCTTGTGCTACTTTTGGCAGCAAACGGTGAGGCCACACGGATTACCCAGCGCAAAGCCCTGTGAAAAAGTGCAGTGAACTGACTGAGTGCACCTGTCTGAAGGATGGCCAATCATCGTGTGACCCAGTCACAATACAGGCAACTGATGCAACAACTCGCCGCATGAAATCATTCGGCTCTGGCTCTGGCTGCGATGATGCAACCCTGCACTGGGAATGAAGTTATCACAATATTTGACCTGGCGCCCCAACAAGTCTTCGAGACGTCTCAAAGCGCTCCACAGGACACCCTGTAAAGTGAATTGACTGTGTGTTTTGTGGGCGAAACGCGGCAGCCGATTGTGCCCAGCAGTGTCCCCGCAAATAGTCTTGGATTGAAGTGACCAAATTATTATTTTTAAGGGAATTATTGCCCTCAGAAAAGCGATCTGCCAATCGACTAACAACCGGGTTCCTACTTACTGCTGGTAGACCGGCGTGTGTGTGGAGTAAGGAAACTTGCCCAACATTTTGCTCTGCTGGGAATCAAAGCCAGGTCTCTCTTGCAAGGCGAGTGCTCTAACCACTGAGCCACAGGCCTCCGTGAGAGGTATCCTGTGGTAGAGTTCAGTTACCAGCCGTGTAAACCATAACCATGTAACAGTTAGAACTCTAACCGTGCTTTGCTATAGTGCTCAGTTGTCCTGTATGCTAACCAACGTGGATGTTAAAGATCCCATGGCACAAGGGAAGAATTTAGTTCTGCTGTAAATCTAGAGTTAGCCTTCCAAACAGTGTTCCTTTTGTTGCTCCACACAAGCAGGCAATGGCAAGATAGATCATTATATTAAGTGGCCATGGCCTCAGTCTGACTAAACTTCGTTGGTCTCTGGCCCTCAGGCAAGCTGGCCTGACTATGTCTGACTGCCACTGGTGAAAGTGTTCTCAGTGTGAATTTCCTTTCTTCTATCGGGCTCTAAACTGCTGACGTTGCTGTTTATATATAGTTCCCGATGGTTGTAAAATAGCAGTAAATTAAGCGCCTCAGCTGTCTGAACCTGATCTGCCAGCTGTAACTGTAGCGACCCTCCATTTCAACTCACTACACACGGACTGAGCCATATGTCGAGCTGCCCCATTAACTGTATCAGATCAGGGGCAGAAACACCTCTCACACGTTTGGTGTTGGGAATTCCCTCTCCAAAGCACTCGACTTGCTTGGGCTACGTTGCTATATGGCACTCTGGCTCAGTCGTTCGTACTCTCACCTCCGACTCTGATCCTGGGGGAAGTTTTGCATTGTCGGAGATGTTGCCCTTTGGGTTAAACGTTAAAGCGAGATTTTGTCTGCCTGTGCAGGTGGTCATTACGGAACCCCTGGCACGATTCGAAAAGTGTTGTGCCAACAATCCCTCAGATAAGATCGGTCATTCACTCCCTGGCTGTTTGTGGGACATTGCTGTGTGCAAATTGGCTGCCGTGTTTGCCTGCAAATGTACAGTCATTCTAATGGACGAGCAGCAGGAAGCTTGCCACACCGTGCTCTCAAGAGCCAGTTTTAGCTGGTTAGACTCCAGCAGTATCCCACACTCTCGCCAATCTAAGCTTAATACTCTCTGGCATTGGGTAAGCAAGGATAGAGAGTCAGTCCGCCTTTGATTCCAGACACATGGAACTTTCCATGTGTAGGTGGCTTTCTAATCCAAAGCTCTCAGCTGGGTGTGGAAACTCTAGAGCATGTTGATGGGTTTCCACACGTGTCGGACACCCGGGTAGCTAAAGAAAATGGCTGTGTGTGTTTGTGTGGTAGTGAGCATGATTTTGCAATACAATACCATTTACCTTATTCACACAGTGTAGCAGGACATCAGATTGCATGATTGCAAAGCCGATTGGGCAATCGAGCAGAGTGGGGAGGGAAAGGTAACAAATAAAGCAATCAGACAGGTATTTGGTCTAATTATGGATTGGATGAGGAAATAACTAGCAACCTGATGCCAACCTCGCTGTGCCTGACACAATTAATTCTCAAACTGTAAACAGATCTAACAGGGCTCTGTCTGACCACCTGTTTCCTATCTCCTATTCCTGGACAAACAGTGAGTGGCCACGGTTTTAATTCCATTCAAAATGGGGCAGTAAATCTAAATAAACCCATTGGTAGAGAAACTCATTTTATACCTAATTCTAAGAATTTTCATGAGAAGTGGTTTGTCACATCGAAACATCTCAAAGTGCTTCATGAGTAATAATAATAATCCTCGCTTTTCATATAGCGCTTTATCACATCGTTCAGATGTCTCAAAGCGTTTCACAGAATATACTGTAAAGTAATTAAAGTATTCCCAGAATTTGATACAGCGCCTTTCACGTCTGGACTCACAATTCACAGCTTTCAGCCACTCTGCCCCCAACCTCTGGAACTCCATTCCCCAATCACCCCGCCTTGCCCCCCTCCTTAGCCTCCTTCAAATCCCGCCTCAAAATCCTCCTCTTTGACCATGCCACTGTCCAACGCCTTGGGACGTCCTCCCGAAGTGACAGGCGCTTCACACGTAATCTTGTTGTTGTTTCACGTCATTGAACGTGCCTTCAGGCAATGTCTCCCCAACCCTCCGTGCCCTCCACCCCTCGTGATTCCAACTCCAGCTCGGGTGCAAACCCTTCACTGGCCAACACCTTGGGATGTCCTCCTGACATGAAAGGCATCTGAGAGTACAGTACGGCACACAGACATGGGTACAGTAGGAAACTGCTAGCCTGGCATTTGTGGGGAAGCTGGAATGAATGTCACTGCTCTCTACGGATGGTTAGAGTATGAGGTGTCTGTCCTTATAGCTCGCGTAACTGATATCATTCCTTAAAGGGGATGGAAGAACTTCAGGGCTCTCCATCTCTCTCTCTCCAACATTCCCTCCTCACCTCCCCTCTCCTCCCCTTCCCCTCTCTTCCCTCCCTCCCAACCCCTCCCTCCCTTCCCCTCACCTCCCTCCGTCCCTTCTCCTCTCCTCCCCCCTTCTCTCCTCCTTCCCCTCTCCTCCCTTACACCCCACCCCTCCTCCCCTTTCCTCTCCTCCGCTCCTTGCGATTTTCTCTAATAATGAATAATAATCCTCACATTTGATGACGTGCCTTTCACGTCAGGAGAGCGTCTCAAAGCGCTTCGCGGGATAAACTGTAAAGTGTAGTGACTGCAGCGCTTTGAGACGTCTCAACGACGTGATAAGGCGCTGTATCAAATGCGAGGATTATTATTATTACTGTTGAAAACCTACTGGTTTGCCCGAATGCCAAATATGTCAGTCTGCTGGTGAAGGTCAGCCGTTATGCAGGCTTGGCTTGCAAAGTTGCTACTGATTTTGCCTACGGATTCGCTGTGACTGAATGATGTCTCATGTCTTAGATGACAGCGCCTGTACTGTCTGCCATCACTCTCCCTGCTGACAGGCGGGCAGGCAGGCAGCTGCAGCATTCACACACATGGCTCGGTGGGAGAGTTGCCAACAGATGTGATAGCACTTTTACTGCATGTTGTTTCTGGCATCTCTAGGTGGTAAATCACATTCTCTGGGGGCAACAGTGCAGGAAGAGCTGTGACACTGAGGCCTTACAGTGCTCCAAGATGCTACTCGTTGGGCCATGTATAAATGCACCTTGTTCTTGTTGTTTCCTTACCCCATAGCTGTGGAGTCCTGTAGTGTAGTGGTTAGAGAGCTCGCCTCGCAAGCGAGAGGACCCGGGTGCAATTCCCAGGTGGGTCAGGGCGAAACCTTAGGCAGGTTTCCTCACTCCACACACTCGCCTGTTTACCTAGCAGTGAGTAGGAACCCGCTTGTTAGTCAATTGGCGGATCGCTTTTCAGGGGTAATAATCTCTTCAAAAACAGTAGTACAATGCCCTCCCCCCTCCTCTGCTCTTACCCATCCCATCCAATTTCACAGGTGATGGAGAGCTGTGAGAGACTGAGTGGCTTATATCGATGTGAGAAGACTGTTTAATTCGATCTGAGCACAAAGATGGAGGTTAGGAGTTTACAGCATGACTTCAGCAAGAGCAGGCAATGAACAATTGTAGATAAAATAAGCTATAATAACCCTTGCATTTGATACAGCACCTTTCACTCCCTAAAGTGAGAGGACCCGGGTTGAATTCCCAGGCAGGGAGAGACCTTAGGCAAGTTTCCTTACTCCACACGCCTCTCTTTACCCAGCAATAAGTAGGAACCCACTTGTTAGTCGACTGACGGATGGATCGCTTTTCCGGGGGTAATAATCACTCAAAAAAAAGTGGTCACTCAATCCACGACTGTTTGTGGGGACGCTGCTGTGCGCAATTGGCTGCCGCGTTTGGCCCACAAAATACACAGTCACTACAGAAATTGTGAAGCGCTCAGAGACGTCTCAACAACGTGACAAGGTGCTGTATCAAATGCAAGCATCATTGTTGTGTGTTAAATAGCCGCCCGCCAGCCCGTGACTGGAGCTTATCCAAACTTAATACTTTTATATAATAACTGTGGATGATTGCCCGATTCCCACCAGGCGCTAGTCAGTCAGTCAGTCAGTCAGGTGCTTTGCACATGTGCGTCTGGGGAAGTTAAATCAATGCCCCAGGGGCTACTATGTTAGGTCACAGCCCATGGAAATGTCAAGTCACAGCGAATAACCCGATTACACAGAGAAATGAGGTACGGGTTGGCTCCATTACCTCGGGGGCTGGAATGAGAGGAGAAAATTACCGAGAGCAACGTTTGCTAAGGAACACTCAGGTCTCCAAATTGCATCTCATCTTTACCTGCACGGACATTTTGCCTTGAAGCCTGTGAAAGGAGCTGAAGAGTTCCTGGCTTCAGGCTGAAGTTTGAATGCCAGGTTGAAACTATAATTAAGAATTTTCCACAATTCTAAGCGATCTTAGCTTTGAAGATAAAACTGTTACAGGTTAAGATTAGCTGGAATAATATTATCAATAATAATCATAATAATCCTTACATTTGACACAGGGCCTTTCACATCAGGAAAATAGGAACCGGAGTAGGACATTCAGCCCCTCGAGTTGTTCTGCCCTTCTATTAGATCATGGCTGATCTGTATCTCAATGCTTTTATATAATAAACATGGACAGTTGCCTGATTCCCACCAGGAATCAGGTGCTTTACATATATATTTTTTAGAATGTCGCAAAGCACTTCACAGGATTCACTGTAAAGTGTAGTGACTGTGTATTTTGGGGTAAAACCCAGAGGCTGATTTGCGCTCCGCAAAGTCCCCGCAAACATCCGTGAAATGAATGAATGGTGTTATCTGGGAAGAAGGAAAAGGCCACACTGTACCACATGAATGCTATTGGGTTAGGAGAGACAGACAGAGAGAGAACCTCCCTACTTTTTCTGTGGGATGTTTAACTTAGCCGGTGAGCTCAAAGTTCCTGATCGCAGAAACCTAGAATCTTACAGCACAGACGGAGGCCATTTGGCCCATCGTGTTTCTGCCTGCTCTTTGAAAGAGCTGCCAACTCCCCCGCTCGTACCCCAACTAGTCCCATTTCTTACCCCAACTAATTCCTCTCCCCCGCTGTTACCCCAACTAGTCCCACTCCCCTGCTCTTACCCGATAACCCATTCTTACCAAATTTTCCTTTTTAAGTGCCTATCCAATTCTCTTTTGAAAGCTACTATTGAATCTGCTTCCACCCACCCTTTCAGGCAGTGCATTCCAGACAGTAACAACTCTCTGTGTAAAAAAAATGTCTCCTCGTTAGGTCTCCGCTCTGGTTCTTTTGATGTGGCGCTTGTACCCACAGCTTTCTGGCTCAGAAGCAAGAGCGGAATGGACCGAGCGAGGCTGATACTCAGCTCCTAACCCAATAGAATTCATGTGGTACAGTGTGGCCTTTTCCTTCTCTCCTGCAGTCTTTGTGCTCGTGTCCATTGACTCTGTGCCCAGAGCGTGTAAGCTGACAATTGAGTTTAGGGTTATGAACTGGAGACAAACTGTACCTTTCCGTGTAGGTACAGTGTGTGACAGTAGACAGGTACAGTGTGTGTCACCGAACATCTTGTTTCCTCCCCTCCTCTCCGTACCTGATGGAAGGTGAAAAATTAAAAAATGTGGTCACTCAATCCACAACTGTTTGTGGTGTCACAGTCACCACTTTGCTTTTCTATGCCGGTCTGTTTAAAGTACGTTCTGTAAAGTTTATGTCTTCGCTAAAAGCTTCAGTGTAAATGAGGTTAGTAATTACCGATTGGGCTCGGGGAAGCTCGGAAAGTGCTGACGTTCGGTAGAACTGGCCACACGCGTTTAAAGTAGCCCTTTAAATACGTTTTTCACGTACTTAACGTTTTTATCAGGTCTCCAAAGGCTTCGGTTGGGGTAACTTCCCATTCTAATATGCAAATGGAAGTGGACTTGACCCTTATTGGACAACTGAGGGGAGGATCTGATTGAACCATGAAAAAGGCATACCATACAATTACATTTGGGTCCCCTAATTCAGGGAGGGCCTCAATGCCCATAAAAGAACGGGCGCCATGTGCTCGTGGGGGCTATTTTTCTACCTGATAACAACAAAGATACTTGGTCTGACTATTCATGAGTAGTAGTCAGAGGTTGGTTCTTCGTGCACTTTACATGGACTTCATTACAAGTGGCTACTGGCGTGTGGAGTGTGATTAATGTTTAATCTCATAGTTGGTCTTGTTGACATTTATCATGTTGTTTAACATTTAATGCCGAGCATTGTGGATTTCATCGGAACAACAGTCAAATTCTGTTGAGTTTATTTAACTAGGCTTTCTCGAGCTTTCTGCATAATTCAAAGAAGGAGGGAATACACAAGTCCTGTAGCTCAGTGGTTAGAGCACTCGCTTTGCAAGTGAGAGACCTGAGTTCAGGCAGGGCGAAACCTTGGGCAAGTTTCCTTACTCCACACAGAGCCTAATAATAATCCCTCCAAAACCAAAAAACAATAATAAATTGGTCATTTTCAATCCACAACTGTTTGTGGGACATTTCTGTGCGCAATTGGCTGCCGCGTTCGCCCACAAATATACAGTCAATTCACTTTACAGAGTGTTCTGTGAAGCGCTTTGGGACATCCTCCCGACGTGAAAAGCGCTATATCACATGCAAGGATTATTATTATTATAAACAGGTTTAGCCTCGGTCACAGATTGACTGAAGCTTCCCAATTTGCTTTAATTTAAACAGCAATTGGTAGTATCTGTCGTCGTGGAAGAACTCATTAGTCAAATTTCACCGAGTTATAGGGACTTTCATTCATTAGTGAGGATTGAACACAGAGGCCACCCAGTGCACTCCGCGAGGCAGAGCGAGCCATATCGTGGGTGTACATATAGGGGTGTAAGAACCATCTCAGTGATATGCAATTGGCTGCCGTGTTTTGCTCACAAAATACACAGTCACTACACTTTACAATATATCCTGCTTTGAGATGTCTCAACGACCATGATAAGGCGTTATATCAAATGCAAACATTTTTATTATTCTCTTTAACTTCCGTCCGAACAGGATCTCGGTTTAACATCTCACCCGAAGGACGTCACCTCCAACAATGCGGAGCACTCTACCCCACCCAGCGCTGCATCGAAGGGTCAGCCTGGACTGTGTGTGTGTTCAAAGACCCCGATGTGGGGGGGGGCTCCAACCAGAGGTGAGAGTGCGAGGGTCCGAGCCAGACTGACACCCAAAGGCAAGGCAATAAGTGCGAGAGGGCACAAGGAAACCAAAGCTTGCTGCTTGACAATCAGCTATCACTGATGGAGGGAGAATGTCTCAACGTGTAGCAAAGTGTTATATCTCCAATTTGCAGTAACGCAGCCTTTATATAGCTCAATCCCAGGAACGTGCGAGAGGCGCTGTGCTCCGCTGTGGTCAGTGACTGTAGCCTGGGGCTTGTGTGACCATTTCCGAGTATCACCGAGCAGTAAGTGAATGTTTGGCAGCTAACAATCGGGCCTGAAGACGGGGCCGTGTAACTGGACTCACTGTATCTCCCGCTGCTTGTACAGTGTGTCAGCCGCGGCCCTGCCATACACAAGGTTATAGGATTAATGTGCTACACTGTAAACCTTCTGGTAAATAAACAACTCCACAGCAGGGCAGCCCGAGTGCCTCGGCCCCACACCGACACTCCCTGATAAGGCCTGGTATCAAATGCAAGGATTATTTTTATTATTGTTATTATGATTATGCGCTGAGTCACTGCTAACCTGTCTTGGGTACTGTGTACCGGCCACTGCTAACCTGTGTTGGTTATCACTCACCCGTCTGGTGCCCTGCGCCCGTCTCTCCCTCCCTTCCCACTCCCCTGTGGACCCTCAGTCAGGAGTGTGGCCTTTGCATTCCATTTTGCTGCTGAATCTAAGCATAAGATTCTTGAAGACGAGATAGAAGGGGCAATAGGAGATACAGTGGACTAGGATCCCTGAGCTCACCAGTCCTTGCATTTGATGCAGCGCCTTATCACGTCGTTGAGACGTCTCAAAGCGCTTCACGGGATACACTGCAGAGGGTAGTGACTGTGTATTTTGTGGGTAAAATATGCCCAGTGGGGGCCCACAAACAGTCGTGGATTGAAGTAACTAATTTATCANTTTTTTTTGAAGGGATTATTACCCTCAGAAAAGCGATTCACCAATCGACTAACAAACAGGTTCCTACTGACTGCTGGTAAACAAAGGCGAGTGCGTGAAGTAATGAAACTTATTTTAGGAATCGAACCCGAGGCGAGGGCTCTAACCGCTACACTACAGGATTCCACATAAAAGGACTGTGGGAAGCTGGCTTCTACATGAAGGCTGAGTTTGGGAGTTTTCCACAGCTCGCTTCTAGAACAAGACGGTTTGTAGGTTTTTCAGAAGAGGCTGAATTTCAGGCCTGATCTTGTTCCCAGGACGGGTGCTGTGTGCGAGGGAGGGAGGGAGGCACAGATGGAGCATATATGCTACCTGGTGGCCATAAAGCTGTCTGCAGTTTATAAAGCTGGCCATAAAGCTATCTCCACAAGCTGCCGAAGCCCTTGTCCATGCCTTTGTCACCACAAGTACTGTACAGGATTTAGTTACTGGTAGTGATTGCTTTTGTAGCCAAACACAGTGGCCATCAATGCCAAAAAGGCCCTAGTGATAGCCATCAAGTGAATAACAGTTTGTGGGTTTATTGGCCAAGCTATGGGGGGTGGGGGGTGGGTGGGATAAGCAAGGTCTGAACTGGCCCCAAGGTAACGTGTTTGGCAACGGAATGTCGGAATCGAGCCCCCCCCCCGTGACAGTCTCTAGTCCTGGTTCCTGAGTCAGGAGGGGCCGCAGTGTCCCAGGGCACTCACTGGTGATGACAGCACAGCCCGGCCCGGCTCATCGGCAGGACCTGGAAGTGCCGACCAGTCACTGGGGGCAGAGAGTCATCCCACTCAGCTCCTGTTAACCCTGCAGCCAAAGCCCTGATGGTTAGGGTGGTCCTCGCTGGACAAGCAGCTGGAGCTTCATGTGAGTGTGTTCCTGCAGTGTGTGTGTGAGTCCGTTCCTGCAATGTGTGTGTGAGTGCGTTCCTGCAATGTGTGTGAGTGTGAGTGTGTTCCTGCAGTGTGTGTGTGTGTGTGTGAGTGCGGGGGGAAATCTCCATGTGTAAGTGACATATCTACATGGATCTCTCAGTCTGGTTTGGAGACTCTTTCAAGTACGTTGATGGGTTTGTGCGTGTATCAGACTTAGGGTCTGACAAAAAAGTAACAGGCTGGACAGGATGCCAGAGAAACTCCCATGGCCTTGCCAATCGTGTTGCTGGATTTTTAATCAAGGGCTGGGAATGTTTCCAAA
Organism: Callorhinchus milii; assembly: GCF_018977255.1. NCBI lineage: Eukaryota > Metazoa > Chordata > Chondrichthyes > Chimaeriformes > Callorhinchidae > Callorhinchus > Callorhinchus milii. The sequence goes on from NW_024704769.1 coordinate 4,370,506, forward strand.
CCTGTCTTGACAGCATTAACACCCTCTATGCCCAGCGGACTGTGTCTGTTCGGGAGAGACTGCTGATTTACAGGCCGGAGGGTGAGGGAGACTTTAACGAGCCAAGAGATGTCGATTAGGTAATGTTCAGGGGTGTGTCAGTGAATGTCTCTCTGCTCCCATCCTGTGCAGGAGTCTCGGTTTGCTAACACGAGTTTCCAGCGCCTTGAACCCACCTCGATCGGCCTGCGGAGAGGCAAGCCGCTGCTGATTAAACTCCGCACCTCCAACTGGTCGAACCATGGCTCAATGGGAAGGGAAGTGTCTCTTGAGCTGTGGGCAATGCTCTCACGCGTTTCATTCCGAGCCGTTGCCCACCAGGAATCTCCAGCGAGTCCCTGGTACCTGCCATCCACCTTGTGAGGCTCAAACCCACACTTATGGATGTTAAATGGCCAACTAGTGACTGTCCTCTTTGGGGGGTGTGTGGAGGGGGTAAGTGGGGTCTCCTCGGAGCTGAACTGACCCCCAAGGTGACGCATTTGCCACGCGTGGGTGGGATGTATAGAATTCTCAGCTTGGTTTGGATGCTGTTAAGCACGGTGATGGGTTTCCACACGTATCAAGACACCTTTGTACAAACCTACAAAGTTTATTTGATAATACTGGGAGTAAAAATTCACAAACAATAACAATCGGTACTGACTACTCTCTATGAGGAGCTAAGATGAGAGAGCATCCCCTTTCCTCAAGTAAAGCCTTGCTGTCACCTTCAGCATCTCAAACCAGACCCATCTCCAGCCAGGCACAGACCAAGCAACAGCGGAAACACAACGGTCAAGTGTTTTCTCTCCCTCCCCCCCAACCCCACACAGTAAAACTCACATCAGTCTGATCTTTATAAATCGTATCAACTCCTAAGTTGCACATTCACCCGAGTCCCATTCAGTCTCCAATCGAACCCACTTAGATTTCTTTGCGCACCTCGTATTGATCGCCTGCTAATTGGTAACCCCACTCCCCTGCCCTCCATTACGTTGGGACGTCCTCCCGACGTGAAAGGCGCTTCGCAAATGTAATTTTGTATTGTGTTTGTATTCCTCACGCGGTCACCGGCTGCTTTGAATTGCGGGAACCGCAGGCTACACCCATCTCCGGGTGCCCAGAAGAACTTCATTTCCTGCGATTCAATGTGATTCCGACGTTTAAGCTCCCGAGATGCTGCCACGGTGAAGACACATGTGAAAGGTGGAGTTTCCCCAGCACTACGTCTGCCTGGACTGTGAGCTCCAACCCACAGCCGTCAGGCCCAGAGGTGAGAGCATTACAAAGCCAGTCAGGCTGACACGTGATCTGGGTGCGACTGCTGTCCACAGACCTGATCACAATAACGTCACACTTAAAAACCTCGGTAATAACCGTAATAACAGGCACACGATTCCACAAGATTCACATGATATTTCCTGCTGCGGATCTGAACCCCAGAACTCCCGCCCTCACAAGTCACGGTTATCACTCAGTGCCCTTTAGAAACATCCTCCCGGCTCCTCTGATGGCTCAGTGGGTGAGTCAAGCCACCGGCCAGTCAGATACGATCATACAGACAGCTCTGTGCCTCAGCCAATATCTGTGCCACAGGGTTAGACGGCCTCTGCCCCCACCCTTTCGAACTCCATCCCACAGTCCCTTCTCCTCGACCCCCGCTCCCTTCTTCAACACCCTCCTCTTCCGCCACCCTCCTACCCCCACCCTCCCTGACCTCCACCCCTCCTGATCCCAATCCCCAGCTCGGATCCAAATCCCTGACTGTCCAGCAGTTTGGGACACCCTCCTGACGTGAAAGACTCCATGTAAATGTCATTTGTTGTCCACAATCACCCACTGTGATAACAGCCACTTGGCTGAGGTATTGGAGGGAGCTTTGGTGGAAACATAGCACAGATACATGTCTAACTCAGCACCTCACTAACCCAATAATAAGCACAATAATAACAGCTGCCCTGACTGAGCTCAGCCCACCCTGCAGTTCCTGGAGTGTACAGCTCAGGACATCACCAGGGGTTGCTGTATGTCTGCACAGAAACCCAGGGAACAAAACATTGGTTTATTTTTTCAATGAGTATAAAATCTGGCCATAATGAGGAAAACTAGACGTTTATAGTCCCTCAAAATATCTGATGGGTATTTCCAATCTTGGAAACAATCTTAAATAAAGCTATTTCATGATATCCCGAAGAGGTTGACTAAAATGTGCAAAGACAGCCATTGATAAAGGTGTGGGTCGAGAGGACTTGTGAAGCACTCACTCTGTGCGTGCGTGTTAATCATCAGGTCACCTAATCCAATGCAGGACTCAATTAGGTGGTGATGAACATTTTGGAACAATTTGCGAAGTGAAGGGGAGCTGAGCTGTGTGTGTGGTGTGTGTAGGGAGTCGTTCAGCTCACACCAGCATCCTTTGCACTGTGACTGGACACTGTCAAGCTTCCAGCTGCCGTTGGGAAGATACTGTACTAACTTTTCGGGTTTATTTCCTGACTGCTCTTGACGCAGCACAGGAGAACTCCAGGCATTCCCGCTGGCTTGCGTTTCTGAAATCCAGTGTCAGGGTTCAGAAATTCCCTCCATCCCATGGGCACAGTCACCAAATCCCTCCCCGGAATTTCATTTGAAGTGCAGACCTATTTTGGGAATGCTGATGAATGACAGTGACTCGCTGATATCCCTCTCTGCCCTGTATATACTGATAACCCGTGTTGTGCTGTTCATTTATACCAAGTCCTGTTGGCTTGTACCCTCTTCAGCAATAAACTACAGCTCTTTCTTTACCTCGTCCCAGTCCCACACACACAACAATTCCTGCTTTTTGTTTTATCCTGACCACTGATGTCAGATCTCTCTGCAACCACCACCCCTTTGGGTCCCAGTCACCCGCATCCATCTCCCCGCATTTCAACACAACAGGGAATGTCAGGGCGGGGGAGTGTAGGGGGTGGGGGAAAGAGGAGAAACAAAACTTTAGATCGTCAGCCAGACTCTGGCTCAGCGTTTCCATAGTCTCTTTTCCATTTCTTCCTGGATTCGGAGTCTCAAAGCTTCCCTCAGGGCAGGCTCCAGCCTGTTCCTAATGCCAATCTGCTCTGCCACTTTCTTGGGGTCATCTCCCTGTGCAGAGAGAGAAATAATAATAACCCTTGCATTTGATATAGAGCCTTATCACGTTGACGAGACGTCTCAAAGCGCTTCACAGGATACACTGTAAAGTGTAGTGACTGTATTTTGTGGGTGAAACACGGCAGCCAATTGCGCACAGCAGCGTCCCACAAACAGTCAGGGATTGAGTGACCAAATTATTATTATTTGTTTTTTTGGAGGGAATATTACCCCCGGAAAGCGATCCACCAATCGACTAACAAGCGGGTTCCTACTTATTGCTAGGTAAACAGAACATGTGATTTAAGGAAACTTGCCTAAGGTTTTGCTCTGCCCAGGAATCTAACCCGGGTCCTCTCGCTTGCGAGGCAAATGCTCTAGCCACTATGCTAATGGACGCACCTCTCTCAGGGAAACTATACCTGATGGATGACAACAGAGGTGACTATCTTATCGTCAGCTTGAAACTCGAGGCAGAAAAGTTCTGGGTTCTGTGGCTCGGTCTCTGTCTCTGAGCTGCTCTCAGTTGAGTCTTCAACCTCGGCTCCATCTGTGGGGAAAGGTCAGTAAATTGTTTCCATTAACCAAAGCTCAGGATCGTTCATTAATAAATAATATAATAATCCTTGCATTTTGATATAGTGCTTTTCACGTCAATGGGTGATTGTGTATATTGTGTGCTCGGGGCTGGGGTGTGGGTGAGGAGCCTAGTCAACCTAGTTTGGAGACTGTACTGCATACAAGGCCAGGCTGCTGATGATGATGATGAAGCTTTACTGTGGCCTTAGTGGAGTCTGACTGATGTCTGCAGACACAGACCCACTGGAGGTTTCCAATTGTGAAGCCATCGAGTCAGATGTGTCCACATCCCAGACTTTGTTAAGTATATTGACTTGACACTAAGGACAGTGAAACCACAGACACTGCGTTCAGCAAGGTATCCTTCAGCAACGACAAGACCCACAGGGAGGGGCAAAATACATTCAACACAGTACATATTAACATTTAAATTCATTCCTCTAGATGTTTCAAAGCGCTTCAGAGGATATACTGTAGAGTAATGTGGCACAGCAGTGTCCCACAGTCAGCCATGGAGTGAGTGCTAGCAGGGATGAGGGGGTTATAGCTTAAACAAATGGATCTGTTTTCACTGTAACAGATGGTTAAGAGGAGAGGTGGCAGCCTGGCGCAGTTGGTATCACTCTCACCAATGAGTTCAAGTCCCACATTGGTACTTTGAACTCCCAGTCTAGTCTGACAAGCCGAGGAAACAACAACTTGCATTTATAATGTCCTTCATCTGGGCAACATCTCGGAGTGTTTAACAGTAGCGTGGTTTGATCCTGAGTTGGAAAGGGAGAGGAGATAACCCGAAGGCACAGTTGAAGGGGAAAGTCCTCAGGGTTATTTGAACACGGAGGGAGTGAGGCAAGGAAGGAGTTGTAGTTGTAGAAATTCAGGCAAAGAGGCTGAGCGCACGGCTGACAATTATAGGCAAGTTGTCCTTACTCTTGTGCCGGGGGTGATAGACCTGGAGGTCAGGTCTTCGGGGACGGACTGGACCTGGCGTCTGCCTTTTCTTCTGCCTCTCTTTCGCCTGCCTGACCTCCTTGTCGTAATCGTCTCTGAAAGGGGCAGAACATTCCTCATTTAGTTATTGGATCACCAATTCAGATCACTTGTCCTTTTACCTCAGACCGTGTCTGCAATGACAATAATTACGTTTAGCCCTCCCCTCACAGCTTGGAAAAATTTGACTTGTTACACCTTTTGTGATAATTTCCTATGACCTTTTTCTTTCCTGTCGTATTTGTGTCTTGATCACTATTTGTATTCTGACCGTTGCTCTCATCCTCTCCTTGCCTTATATCTTGTTTCCACCCTCTCCCCCCACCCTCCTCCACTTACTGGTTTAAAGCTTTTTCTACAGTCCTGTTTATCCTATCTTGGTCCCAGCCCTGATCAGGTTCAGCCCATCCCAGCAGTACGGCTCATGCCTGTCCCAGTATTGGTGTCAGTGTCCCATGAAAGGGTGCCCCTCCTCACACCAATCTCTCAGCCACACCTTCACTTCCCTGATCTGTTTTATCTCTGGGCCAATTACCAGGTGACTCGGGTTACAATCCGGAGATCACCACCTCCGAGGTCCTGTTTATTAATTTAACCGCTAGCTCTTGACGCGCCCTCAGGAGGACCTTCCTTCTTGCTCTTTCCTTCGTCGTTGGTGGATAACGACAACCGGCTCCCTCCTGCCGCTGTGAAATAACCCTTACGCTGGCACCGGGAAGGCCACCCACCCGCCCGGACTCTCCCTCTCGACTGCAGAGGGACACCCTCGATCCCCTTAATTATATCAGAGGATTATGCAGCACAGAACGAGGCCATTCAACCCATTGTGTGTGAAAAGAGCTATGTCCCAAACCATTCCCTTCATCCCGCCTTCCCTCTACGCTGATTGGCCGCTAGGGGAAGAATCCTGGCTCCTGAATGGCTATGGCTGCTGTCAATCACCCCGTCCTGTCATCCCACCCTCTCCGTGCTGATTGGGTGCTATGAAGAGAATCCTGGCTGCTGAATGGCTACGGTTACTGTCAATCACCCAACCCTGTCCTCCCGCCCCCTCTCCATGCTGATTGGTGGCTAGCTGGAGAATCCTGGCTGCTGATTGGCTAATGCCGCTGTCAGTCACGTCTCGGCGAGAGGGTTGGCAAAGGGCGCCGAGCGGAGGCCGAACCTGGCGATCTGGTTGCGGCGGATGTGGCGAACGAAGCCGTGGCTCATGTCGAGCCGAGCGGATTTCGGCGCCTTGTTGTCCCGGGCGCCGGTGTGGTCGGGCTCAGGCTCCGGGTCGCTCCAAACCTCCATCCGGCCCGTGTGCCGTGTGCCGTGCGCCGCGGGGCTGAGCGGGCGCCCAGGCGGCCAACCAGCTGCTTCCCCGGAGTGATGGAGGCGGCCGAGCCTCACACTCCCATCACAGTGCACCTCCTGCCCTCAGCGACGCAACTGAGGACCAACAATAATCCTTACTTTTTATTTGTTGATTGTAATAATTGTAATAATAATCTTTACTTATATTTCGGTCCGTAAAACACACAGTTATTCCACTTTACAGTTTATTCTGTGAAGCGCTCTTCGGACATCCCGAAGACTTGATGAGGCGCTGTATCCAATCTAGTGCAAGGATTATTATTAGGATTCTGTTTGGTAATTTTAATAATAATAGTAGTAATACTTACTTGCATTTGTAATTGTAATACTACCCTTTTCAGAGGAGAAACGCGGTCAAAACATAGCGAGCGCCCACCAGAAAATGATTATGCACTACTTCTTGTGATGGTGATTTAATTATTGTAATTTTTTATTTGATTTATTAAAATTTATTTAATTTATGGGTTTGTGTGTGAACTGTATTTTTCTCCACACTTAGAAATTCTACTCAAACAACGAACCAGGAGAATACCTTAATAACTTACAATGAAATCCGCTGAAGCACTTTAGGAAATCATGGGATTTAAACGTTCTGAGACGCCGTCCGGCGTGGAGGACGCTATATAAATCCAAGTTGTTGTAGTTGTTGTTCATATGATTAAATTATTATATTAAAACTCCGGGCAAGTGACAACACCTAAGAACATAAGAATTTGCTGGATGGAAGACCTTGGTCCATCCATTTTGCCTTCCATCATCCTGGCAGTCGCTGGACATGTCCCGACCCAAACTACACACTGCATATACTGCAAATTATTATTTAGTAATAGTTTAATTGTGGTATATCCCGACGTGAGGACATATTATTTAAATAATATAACAGCTCGACCATATCCCACTGTGTTATACCCGAAGCGAAACGGTTATTAAATCACCAGTTCAATAATCAAATTATTATTTAAACTTATCATTTAAATAATTATCGCACGAGATTATTTGGTGCCAGAAAATGATCTCCTGGGGATGGGCTGAGACGCTGACGCTACACTGGACGATTAGCCCTCGAAGCGGCTGAAAGTGGCAACTCCGGGCGCGCGGCCGCTCGGCCTCCGGCGGGTGGCGGTGACGGTTGGTGATGGCGGCGCTGAAGCGGGAGCGGGAAGAAGCGGAGGCCGAGGAGGAGTCGCCAGGTACCGGGTCCCGGGGCTCCGTGAGGGGGAGGCGGGTCCGGGAGAGGCTGTGGGTGGGGGGAGGTATTATACCCCCGGGAGGGCGGGGGGGGGGGTGTTCTAGAAGCGTCTGTGGCTGTGTGTTGGGGGTGGAAGGTTCTGGAAGAGTCTGTGTGTGTGGGGGGTGGGGGGGGGTCGGTGGGTGGTGGGGGTGGGGGGTGAGGTGTGGGGGCGCAGGGGTGAGGTGTGGGGGGGTTAGGGGGTGAGGGGGGGGTGAGGTGTGGGGGGGTTAGGGGGTGAGGGGGGTGAGGGGGGGTGAGGTGTGGGGGGGCAGGGGTGAGGGGGGTGAGGTGGGGGGGGTTAGGGGGGGGGTGAGGTGTGGGGGGGTTAGGGGGTGAGGGGGGGTGAGGTGTGGGGGGTTAGGGGGTGAGGGGGGGTTGGGGGGTGAGGGGGGTGGGTGTGGGGGGCCAGGGGGTGAGGGGGGGTGTCAGTCGGTCGGTGGGTGGGGGGGTGAGGTGTTTCTATGGGGCTATATGGTGTCGGGTAGAATGGATGTGGGGGGTTGTAGAGGAGGACGTACAGACAGACTGAGGGGGTGGGGGGGGTTCGGGGGGTTTGTCTCTGACTCCCTCTCCTCTCGTTGACAGTGGCCTCGAAGTGCTCACGGCTTCACAGTGAGTCTGAGGACGATCGAAGCCGACATTGCCCGTACCTGGACACCATCAACAGGTGAGTGAGACGGACGACGACGACAACAGTTCGCACGTCTCTCGCGCCCTTCGCACACAGCGCTCACGCCAACCTCCTCGCTGCGGGGACGAAGACATGACTGGTTTCTTCTGTCAGATTCTCCAGCAAACGATCCTCCCATTTGATGGAAACTGTTAAGACGTAGGAGCGAGAGAGAAATGCTTGGCCAAAAGAAGCCCATCCAGTCCGCCTTGCACCCAACTGGCGGTCGCTTGCACATAAGTCCCGAACTGGTTCTGGCGTTCTGGGACTTCCAGCGCCTTGCACGTCCTGGTCCTGCTGACCTAAAAGGCGCTGTGGAAAATGTAACGTGTTGTTGTGAGTTGCTCTTGCCAGGCGCCAAGCTGGAGAAGTTGAGGCCCTGCTAACCGTTATCTGCTTGTGTTGACAGGAGTGTCCTGGACTTTGACTTTGAGAAGCTGTGCTCGGTCTCCCTCTCCCACATTAATGTCTACGCCTGCCTGGTGTGTGGCAAGTACTTCCAAGGTAAACGTTTCATCCAACCAGCTATCTCCTTTCCTCCTGAATGCTTTCATGCACGTTGACCCATCTCGCCACGCAAGCGAGGGGACCCGGGTTTGATTCCTGGGCAGGGAGAAACCTTAGCCAAGTTTCCTTACTCCACACGTAACCTCTGTTTAATTAGCAAGAAGTAGGAACCCGGTTGTCAGTTGATTAGCGGATCACTTTTCCAATGGATGTGACTGTGTTTTTTGCTCCCCAGGGCGTGGGCTGAAGTCATTCGCTAACATTCACAGTGTCCAGGTGGGACATCACGTCTTCCTGAACTTGCACACACTCAAGTTCTACTGCTTACCCGACAACTATGAGATCATTGATTCCTCACTGGAGGACATCACGGTAAGCCACCGCAGTTAGCATTAAACAGTGATAACTCAGCCACAGTACAATACTGTTAGTATTAAACAGAGATAACACAGCCACAGTACAATACTGTGGAGTCCTGCAGCTCAGTGGTTAGAGCACTCACTTTGCAAGCGAGAGACCTGAGTTCAATTCCAGGCAGAGGGCGAAACCTTGGGCAAGTTTCCTTACTCCACACAGAGCCTAATAATAATCCCTCCAAAACCAAAAACAATAATAAATTGGTCATTTTCAATCTACGACTGTTTGTGGGACATTGCTGTGCGCAATTGGCTGCCGCGTTCGTCCACAAATATACAGTCAATTCACTTTACAGAGTGTTCTGTGAAGCGCTTTGGGACGTCCTCCCGACGTGAAAAGCGCTATATCAAATGCAAGGATTATTATTATTATTATACTGTTCAGCCCCTTTAACTGTCTCAATCCCTTTGTCTCGCCACCTCCTTGTCCATCTTCACATCCCACCTGAAGACCTTCCTCTTCAACAGCGCCTACGGTCACCTCCCCTCTCTCCCCGGCTTGCCGTCGTGCTCCGCCACTATTTTGCACGGAGCAATGTCCCACAAACAGCCATAAAGTGAATGATCGCTGCATCACACACCACAGACTGGTTTAGGTTGATGTGCACAGTATAGTATAGGCTGAATGCAGGCAGGCACCACACTACACTGGAGCTGAGAGAGCAGCGATAGTTCAGGCGTGTTTACCTCTCATGTGATAAGGCGCTATATCAAATGCAAGGATTATTATCATGAGGTGGTGAGTGTCCTCAGGCTGAGGGCAGTGCTACTGCCTGTGGGCAGTGAGTGTTGTGACTGACCTGAAGCCTCTCTGTTTCAGTACGTGCTGAAACCCACCTTCACCAAGCTGCACATAGCAAACCTGGACAAGCAGAGCCGACTGTCCAGGGCTTACGATGGCACAACCTACCTCCCCGGCATCGTCGGCCTCAACAACATCAAAGCCAATGACTATGCTAATGTGGTGCTACAGGTAAAGTCTTGATTCAAATTAAAAAACTCAGCCTAAACCAACCCATAAAGTACATGTCGAGTCCTTGCTCTTCGACCCCGCCTTCGGTCACCCTCCTACCCTCACCCCTCCCTGCCCTCCACACTACCCGCTCTCCACCCCTCCTGATGCCAACCCCCGGCTCGGGTCCAAATTCCTGAGTGTCCAGCGCCTTGGGAAAGGCCCCCGTGTAAATGTCCTGTTGTTGTTGAGGAGGCGGAATGCTGGATGGAGGGCAGTTTACAGTGTGAAGGTTCACCTCTGTGTGTTTCAGGCCCTGTCTAACGTGCCTCCGCTGAGGAATTACTTCCTGGAGGAGGAGAATTACCGGGAGATCAAGCGGCCGCCGGGGGACATCATGTTCCTGCTGGTGCAGCGCTTCGGGGAGCTGATGAGGAAGCTGCGCAATCCCAGGAACTTCAAGGCCCACGTCTCCCCCCACGAGATGCTGCAGGCCGTCGTGTTGTGCAGCAAGAAACGCTTCCAGATCACCAAGCAAGGTCTGTAAGAGAGAATGTGTGTGTGAGAGAGTGTGCGTCTGTGTGCGAGAGTGTGTGTGCGTGTGCAGTGTCTGTGTGAGAGTGTGTGTGTGTGCAGTGTGTCTGTATCTATGTGTCTGTGAGTGTGAGAGTGTGTTGGTCTGAGAGTGTGTGTGTCACTCTGTCTGTCACTTGTGTGTGTGTGTCACTGTTTCTGTGTGTGCAGTGAACCTGTGTGTCGCTGTGTCTGTGTTTCTCACACTGTAACGTGTGTCTTTGCCTTCCCAGGTGATGCTGTGGATTTCCTGTCCTGGTTCCTGAATGCGCTGCACATGGCGCTGGGCGGGAGCAAGAAGAAGAAGAGTAAGTGATGCTTGTGCCCTGCTGTCTTCCTAACAACAACCAACCATTTACACGGCAGCTTTCACAAGGACGTCCCAAGGCTCTGGAGAGTCAGGGATTTGGACCCGAGCTGGGGGTTGGGATCAGGAGGGGTGGAGGGCAGGGAAGGTGGGGGTAGGAGGGTGATCGAAGAGGAGGGTTTTGAGAAGGGTCTTGAAGGAGGCGAGGGAGGGGCGAGGCGAAGGGGTTCGACCATGCTTCCTCACCTCCCCCCTCCCCCGGCTGACATGAATCTCCATCACTGTTAAGACGCTGCACCAAGTGAAAGGCACCGTGTAAATGTAAGTTGCTGCTGTTGTTGCTGACACTGACTGTCCACATCTCACGATGGACATTTGGAGAAAGTACCTTATTAGACACGATATCAAATGCAAGGATTATTATTGTAATTATCAATGTGAGCTGTCTCTGGTACTGATGGTGATGGAGCTCAGTGTGTCGCTGTGTGAGCTTTGCTGATTTTGTCTGTGAGTGGCTCTAACCTTGGAATCTCGTCCTTCGTATCCAGCGATTATCAACGGGGTTTTCCAGGGATCCATGCGGATATTTTCCAAAAAGCTGCCTCCTCCTGACCTGGTTAGTGCCCTCTGTTTTGTTCCCTCTCTCTCTCTCTCTCTCTGCCCTTCCTAGAGGGTTTGTACCTCGTGTAAATTTCCAAGCCACGCCGAGCATTCTGTCCTTGAGGTGACACATGAAACCCAGTTCCTGTCTCCCTGTTGTAGTTGTCTCATCTGCCTGTTCGGGAGGATGTTAAAGATCTCCCGCAGCGCTATTCGAAAAGAGAAGGGAGTTTCTCTCTCTCTATCTCTCTCTCCCGTGTCCTGGCCGACAATCCCCCAGGTAGTAACAACAGCTGTATGTGACACTGCTGTGCGCAATTGGCTGCCATGTTTCGCTCGTCTCCTCACTTCCTCACCTCACACCAGACGCCCGAGGAGAAGGAACAGTTGCTGGAGACGGAGGAGTTTAAGGAGACGATGACAGAGTCTACGTTTCTGTACCTGACCCTGGACCTGCCCACAGCCCCTCTGTACAAGGACGAAAAAGAGCAGCTCATTATCCCCCAAGTGCCGCTGTTCAACATTCTGGCAAAATTCAACGGCATCACCGAAAAGGTAGGAGCCTCCTCTCTGCTCAGTGTGTGTGTGTGTGTGAGCTCGGCTCAGTGTGTGTCATCCTTGGAAATGTTAGCTGAAGGGAACAGTGGGGATATTCCCTGGATGCAGTGTGTTACTGTGTGCCTGGGGTTGGGGTACAGTGTGTTACTGTGTGCCTGGGGTTGGGGGGAGTGGCTGTGGAGGCTGACAGGAACTATGCTGTTTGGCCAGGAATACAAAACCTACAAGGAGAACTTCCTGAAGAGGTTCCAGTTGACGAAACTGCCTCCGTACCTGATCTTCTACATCAAGCGCTTCACCAAGAACAACTTCTTCGTGGAGAAGAATCCCACCATCGTCAACTTCCCCATCACGTAAGTGACAACAGACGACACAACATGACATTACACAGAGCCTCCTGTCAGGAGGACGTTCCAAGGCGCTGGATGTGACTGATTGCAGCTCAGGTTGGGATCCTGAGCTCTGACCCCTGTTCCCAGCTTGTGTTTAATGGGGGGGGGCGCACCTCAATTTAGCCTGGTTGTCGGTGGTGGTGGGGGGCTGTGTGTGTGTGTCTGTGCTGATGGCTGTGTGCGAGTGTGTGTGTGATGGCTGTGTGTGCGAGAGAGAGAGAGAGAGAGAGATGTCCCTCAGTGAGCTCTGCTAATGACAGTCTGTGTTACAGGAATGTTGACCTGAGAGAGTACCTGTCAGAGGAAGTCCAGGCGGCTCACAAACACACGACCTATGACCTGATCGCCAACGTGGTGCACGATGGGAAACCAGGAGAAGGCGCTTACCGTGTGCATGTGCTTCATCACGTGAGTACAGCCGTGTCTACGTGTACACCCTCACACAGGATAGCGTGCGAGTACAGCCACAGTGTGTACATGTACAGTCCCCCTCACACAGGGTAGTGTGTAGTGCAGCCACAGTGTGTACATGTCCACAGTCCCCCTCACACCGGGTAGTGTGTAGTACAGCCACAGTGTGTACATGTACAGTTCCCCTCACACCGGGTAGTGTGTAGTACAGCCACAGTGTGTACATGTACAGTCGCCCTCACACCGGGTGGAATCCCAGAGCGTGTGACAGTGGCGGAACACGACCCTGAGCCAGGGCAACCGTAGGCGCAGTTGAAGATAAAGGTTTTCAGGCACTACCTGAAGATGGGGAAGGAGGGGGTCAAAGCGGAGGGATTGGGGGAAGGATCCCAAACTTCTGGGCATAGTGACTGAAAACACGATTATTTATTTAGAGACAAAAATAGAGAAATTATTTAGCGAGAAAGAGCTGATAGAGGGACAGTTGTTATAGCAGGAGAGGAGGTACAGCACAGAATCGGTGTCTGTGTTAGTCGATAGCCTGTGCTAACCCTGAGCTGATCTGTCACAGGGCACAGGGAAGTGGTACGAGCTCCAGGATCTGCAGGTGATCGACATCTTACCCCAGATGATCACACTGTCCGAGGCCTACATCCAGGTAAGTGATTAACACCGTAGCCTTTCTGCTGCTGTGTGTAGCGTCCTGTACCTCAGTGGTTAAAGCGCTCGCCTCGCAAACAACAGGACCTGGGTTCGATTCCCGGGCAGAGCGAAACCTGAGACAAGTTTCCTTACTCCACACACTCTCCGCTGTTTATCTAGCAATAAGTAACCCTAACCCTGTTGTTAGACGATTGGTGAATCGCTTTCTGGGGGTAATAATCCCTTCAAAAAAATAATAATAATAATTTGGTCACTCAATCCACGCCTCCGGGACACTGCTGTGCACCGTTTGGTGCCATTTTTCGGCCACAAAACACCCAGTCACTACAATTTACAGTATATTCTGTGAAGTGTGTTGAGATGTCTCAACGGCGTGACAAGGCGCTGTATCAAACGCAAGGATTATTGTTGTTATAGAGCTTAACACGCGGAGGCCTATTTCGTTGGTAAAATCTGTGTAAATGTGGGTGTGCGAGTGGGTGGCTGATTATTTTAAGTCAAACGTGACATGAAAGAGCTTAACGTGTGGTTATTAACAGATCTGGAAGAGACGTGAGGACAGTGATGAGGGGCAGCCTCGTGAAAAAGGAGCCTGAGCAGCACACGCCCCTTCAGCTCCGAGACCCCACACACGGAGACCCTCAGACTGACTGTATATAAACTCTCTCAGAGGGGGCTGGCAAGCTGGAACAGAGGGAGGCGTTGGTCCCACAAGACACAGGCATGTACTCCTGGCACTATCAACTCCTCAACACGCTACATATATCTACGTGACCCCCTTCTACCGTAACCATCGATAGCTGCAGTGTAGAGAGAGCTGGAATTCTCTCATTCTCCAGATCAAACCTCCACTGGTTTTGTCCTCTCTCTCCCGTCAATGGCAAGTTATGTGGTTAGAATCCAGCAGTTTCCCCACTGAACCCCAAGCCTTGGCTCTCGCCAACCTGCGCCTAATACTCTCCAGAATTAGGTAAGTAGGATGCGTCCCTCCAGGGAGAGAGAGGGGGAGAGTGTCCCATTCCAACAATCTATCTCTGGGACTTCCATGTGTAGGTGAGATGTGGGGAATTCTCCGCTTGCTGTGGAGACTCTTAATCATGGTGACGGGTTTGTGTGTGTGTCAGACTGGGCAAGAAACCAAATGCTGCCTGTGTTTGACTGCTGCCAGGACAGGGAGTGGCTGGTTAGCCCAAGCCGGGGAGCACAGTGATGGAGGATGTTTGTGTCTGTGTTATACAGTTATACTGTGCCAGGGCCCATGTTTACCTTGTGGATGATTTCTCCACCAGTGGGAAAATTAAAGACATTGCGAGATATGTTCCGAAACGTAGCTTTAAAAAAATTGTTGTTTTCATACAAAAAGTGTATTGTTTTCAGGCTGTTCCAAAGAGATCTCTTGTCCAGTTCATGATCTCTTGTCCGTGTTTGGGAATGAATTCCTGAGCAGTGCAAAACCTTAGGCAAGTTTCCTGACTCCACACGGACACACACACTTCTATTTACCCAGAAATAAGTAGGAACCCAGTAGTTAGTCGATTGGCGGATGGCTTTGTAGCGTCTGAACAATGTAGTAAGGCGCTGTGTGAACTGCGAGGATTAATATTATAATTAAATCATTGTTAGAAAGAGTTAGAAAATCTGAGAGAACGAGGTGCGCGGCAAATCGAAACCAACTCTGGGAATCCATTAAATGGTTTTGTTTTATATAAAGCTTCATTTGGTCAAACAAAATTGGCTGATACGAAAATACTTTTGCACGTCAGCTGCTGCTTTTAACACTGATCATCGTATGGGGGGGAGGGGGCTGACACACCTTTCTCTCCAATATGTCCTGCAAAGCTGAGATTCCAGCCTGTTGAGAACAGCCAAATAAAAGCGTGGGGAGGGGGAGAGAGGAGGTGAGGAGGGGTGGGGGGAGAGTATGTTGCTGGTGGTGGGTTGTGAGCACAGTGTTGGGAGGGGAGAAGGGAAGCGAGGTGGGGGGGTGGGGCGGGAAGAGAAAAAGAGAGAATGTAGTGTGTGTTGGTGCTGGAATAGACACAGCACAGACTGGAATGTAATTGACTTGGAAAGAGTCTGAGGTCTTAAGTGTGTTACCATCGGTTGCTGAGGCCCGGCTCGGGGTGGTGGGTGGGGGGGGGGTGGTCACAGCTCGACCCTCCCCTCTGGGACTAGTTGCTCTGCCCCCTGTGATGAGGAGGGGGTTTCGGTATCTTCATGAAACTTCATATTGGCGTAATCATATTCCAGGGACAACTGCTCCAGCGAGGGTTGGCCCAACACCAGGTTCCTGATGGCATAGCTGGTCATGAGGATACTGGGGGTGGGGGGAGATAATGGAGCTGTTAGTAACACAGTAAAACACACACACACACGTCTGATCTGTATAAATCATCTCATCATCTAAATCTCACACCAGCCCAAGAACCTAATAATTATTATAATCCCTATAATATATTATCACGTCTTCGAGACGTCTCAAAGCAGTAGTATAGTGACTGTGTTTTGTGGGTGAAACACGATAGCCAATTGTGCACAGCAGTGTCCCACAAGCAGTCGGGGATGGAGTGACCAAATTACTATTATATATTTTTTGGTGGGATTGTTACCCCCGGAAAAGCGATCCGACAATCGACTTAACAAACAGGTTCCTACTGACCGCTAAGATTTTGCTTTGCCCAGGAATCAAACCCCGGTCTCTCGCTTGCGAGGCGAGGGCTGTAACCTCTGAGCTGCGGACTCCACTATGTCCTCACCTCCTGCGGAAGATCATGTACTTTCTGAGCGTGAATCGCCGGAACCGCTCCAGAACTGTGCTGTTCCTCCTCTTCTCGTGCTCCTCCAGTCTCCTCTGCCGCTGGGCGAAGGCGGCCAGCACCGGGTCAGTGATGTTCAGGCCCTCGGCATTGCCGTTCAGCACCTGCCGCAGCTCAGCGTCCATCTCCTCCGGCTCTGTAACCAGCACAGTCACCAGCGTCAGCACCGAGCCCAGCTCAGGCACTGCCCAGAGCTCAGCCCTCAGCAACAACAACAATAATAATCCTTACAGCAGCCCAACCAGTCACTGCCCACAGACATTTCTCAAATCGACCCTCAGCAGCCCGAAGGTTAGCCCCCATCTCCCCCCCCCTTCGGATCATGGCTGATCTGCACCTCAACTCCAGTTACCTGCATTTGCCCCATAATCCCTTGACTTAATAAAAATAATAATCCTTATGTCTGAGACAGCGCCTTGTCATGTTGTTGAGACGTCTCAAAGCGTTTCACTTAATACAGATGTGGGAAGACGTCGCTGGGCACAATTGGCTGCCACTTTTCGCCCACAAAGTACACAGTCACTACACTTTACAGTGTATCCTGTGAAGCGCTTTGAGATGTCTCGAAGACGTGATGAGGCGCCGGGTCAAATGCCAAGATTATTCTTATTAATTTTAAGGCGAAGTCCCTTGTTCTGGATTCCACAAAATAGGAAATCGTTCCTCTGCAGTTGCTCTGTCCAATCCCTTTATCAGGGGAGGAAAATGCAGAGACCAGATCGTGTGTATACACATACACATGCACACGTACACACGCACGTATACATACCCCTCCCACCACTAGTGTTCTCACCTGTCCCGTTCCTCAGCCTCTCCTGTAGCTCCGCCAGACGTGTATAATTCTGCTCAAACTGAATCATTGTGGTGTTCACGTACAAATACATGTAACAGGAGGGCTCCTCCGACACCGTGTACACATAGTGATAGTCTCCTGCGGGCAGCTAGAACACAACAGGCCAGGTTACAGCCCCCACAAACTCCATGACCCTTCACACCCCCCTCCCCCAGGCTCTGTGTCCCTATGACCCCCCCCGCCACCACCCACTCCCCCATCCTTACCTGGCTCACCATCCCCCAGAGGAGAGAGTTTATCTGACCTGCTCCGCATCCCCCCCACCATCGGCGGTCGGGCCTTCAGTCTCTCTGCCCCCACCCTCTGGAACTGCATCCCAGTCCCTTGTCTCCCTCCCTTCCTTCCAGGCCCGTCTCAAGACCTTCCTCTTCAACCAAACGTGTGTGTGTGTGTGTGAAGTAAAAGGACATGATCATCATCAAAGGCCATGATAGAGTGGATAGTGGGAGATTGTGTCCCCCGGTTGGAGAAACTAAAACCAGGGGTCACAACCTTAAAATCAGAGGCCAACCCTTTCGCACTGAGTTGAGGAAGAACTTCTTCACTCAAAGGGCAGTGAATGTATGGAACTTACTACCCCAAAGGGCTGTTGACGCTCAGTCCTTGAACATATTCAAGACTGAGATAGATTTCTTATTGCAAAAGGGATTAAGGGATATGGGGATAAGGCAGCGTCAGGTTATTAGCTGGAGTTAGATTAGAAGATCAGCCATGATTGAATGGCGGGGCAGAGGCTCGAAGGGCTGAATGGCCTCCTCCTGCTCCTACATGTTATGTTATGTAGAGAAACTTGCCTAGGGTCTCGCCCTGTAGTGTAGTGGTTAGAGCATGAGCGATGCGATACCACTTACAATACAGGGACTCCCGACGTAACATTAACAGGAGAGACCGGGAATGTCTGACCTGCATTTTGTCGCCTTCTCTCAGGCTGTAGTTTCTGTTTTCGGCCACGATCTCCACGGCCACCTCCCCCTGCAGCACCTGGATACTCGTGTTGCCCAGATCCTCGCTCACAAAGTTCTCCAGGTGCAAACCTGCAGCACAGCAACACCGGGCAGTGAAAACACAAGTCGTCGTCGTAGTGTCAGCTCAGACTGTGGGCTCAGAGACAACTGCGGGCTGCACTGGGGGTATTGACTGGGCTCACACACACAGACACACACACCACACAGACACATATACACAGGACACACAGATACACACATATAGACACATATAAACAGACACACATTCACATACACACAGATATACACAGACATACATTCACACACAGACAGATACACACACATACATACACAGACATACACATAAAGACACGGACACATACACAAGACAGACATACACAGACACACGCTAAGACAGACAGACACACGCTGAGACAGACACACACACACAGACACACACACGCAGCCCCCGTGTGAGGTACCTGGGAAGTCTGCGATGAAGACCACATCAGTGCTGTTGTCCAGTGATTTCTCGATCTCATCAAACTTGTGTCTCCACGGCGACAGGTCCACGAGCAGCGGCATCAGCCAGTCCGTCCTCCTGAATGGTGACCAGGCAGCCGCGACCACATCCACCCGCGGGTCAAACAGCCTGGGGTGGGGGGGTGTGGGAGAGGGAGGGAAGGAACACACTGGATCAGCACTGCACACTCACACAGCGCACACACTCACTTTCAGACTTAAAAAGACTCACAGAATTCACTCTCGCAAATGACAACTCAGTACTCACAGCTCACTCACCATTCAACAACAACTTGCATTTATACAGCGCCCTTCACGTGGGGTAGTGTCTCAGAGCGTTTATTCAGTGACACCACACACACAGTGACACACAGTGACACACACACCGACCCTCACCTCTGTTGGAACCTCTCGTTGATGGAGACCCAGATATCGAAGTAGATGTGTGGCTGAGAGATGTTGTAATGCTGGAGCTGGGAGGCCAGACAGGCAGAGTACTGCTTCAACATGTCCGCATGGTCCTTCCAGCGGCGGCTCAGTGTCCACACCTGTCAACGGGATACACTGTGTGTCTCTCTCACTCTCTCTGTGTCTCTCAATCTCTGTGCCCACAACTGTCACCCAGGCCACAAGGTTCATAGGTGACCTCAACTGGCTCCAGCCTCCTTGTCCCTCGTCCTCTCCGCTCCACCATCGGTGGCCGCGCTTTCAGCCTCTGCGCCCCGAAACTCTGGAACACTCTCCATCTATCCCCCTCCCTCCCCATCTTCAGGTCGCGCCTGAAGACCTTTCTCTGCTCCACCACTGTCAAGCGCCCTGAGACGCTACAACAAAATTACATTGGTATTTAGCGCCTTTCACGGCGGGAGGACGTCCAGTGATTTATAAGCGTGAATTGCATAAGGGGCGCTGTGTAAATGCACACACTGAGCCAGACTGACACACACTGAGCCGGGCTGACACACACTGAGCCGGGCTGACTGACTGATGTTACAGTGCTGAAAGTGGAGGCTGATTTTAAGGGTAAATATACTGACCCCCGGGTTGAGGTAGCCCACCTCCCCGGTCACCCCGTCCCTGTAGGTGATTTTGACGTGTTGGTGGGACCGGGAATGGACCATCATGTCCCACGAGTAGCCATAGAGCCCATTGGTCCAGTTATTGTAACCCTGAAAACAAATAAATCCCAGTCACTCTCTCCACGTCCGCCTGCATTTGAGTAAGGAAACCTGACCACAAGTCGAACCCAGGTCCTCTCGTTGCGAGGCGAGTGGTCTAACCAGTTGTCGCCATTGTTTATGTTTATGTTGTTTATCTTCTTGTTGTTTACCTGAGTGATGAAGTGCGAGTACGGGAGGAAGAATTGTTCCAACAGGTAAACGATGGTGAAGATGGCTCCCATCTTGTGCCGGAGGCTGAGTGGATTCTCTCTCCGGCTTTTCCGTTTGTCCCTGGCCTGGGGGTCCTGTTGGGGGTAAACACAGCTCGGGCTCCGCTGGGGGAGCTCCGTCAGGGGGGCCACAGCCCTCAGGAACCCTGGGAATCTCCGGATTATGGCTCGGGGCCAGTCGGGATAGCAGAACAGCGGGGAGGTGGCCAACATGGTGTAAGCGAACATTCCTGCAAAACCACAAAACACGGAGACATCGGGTAAAGCAAACTGGAGCTGGTCAACTGATCAGTTAAACTCCAGCAATTACCCCAATACACACTCTGGGCTTCCCTCCCAAGCCTTGGCTCTTGCCAACCTGTGCCTAATACTCTCCGGAATTAGGTAAGCAAGATGCATCCCTCCAGGGGGACAGAGAGAGAGAGAGAGAGAGAGAGCGCATCCCATTCTAACAATCTATCTCTGGGAATTCCATGTGTAGGTGGGATGTGGGGAATTCTCAGCTTGGTTTGGAGACATGGTGATGGGTTTCCGTGTGTCAGACGCTCGGACTGGGCAAAAACAACCTGATAAGGAACCTCAGTAATTTGTTGTGATTGATGTGCACTCTTTCTCTCTCTCTCGTGAGGAGCAAGGGGATGAAGGGGAGATGAAGGGGGGATCGAGGGGGGAGTGAGAAACTATGACCCACCTATACTGAAGAGTTGCGAGTTCATACTGTGGAAATAGGTGACAAAGACAATGGCGTAGGGACGAGTCACATCGAAGAAAAGCAGGAAACCAGCCGAGAGGTCGAGCATCAAACCCCCACCGTGGACCACCAGCAAACTGACCTTCTCCTCCGTCAGCACATGCCTGGAGGAGTGGGGGGGGGGGGGAGAGAGTGTGTGAGAGAGAGAGGGAGAGATTTTGCCCACAAAACACACAGTCAATCCCCTTTACAATATTCTATGAAACACTTTGAGATGTCGCGATGATGTGATATCAAATTATACACACACACACACACAGACACACACACACACACAGACACAGACAGACACACACACACACACACACACAGACACACACACACACACACACACACACACAGACACACACAGACACAGACACACACACAGACACACACACACACACAGACACACACAGACACACACACACACACAGACACACACACACACAGACACACACACAGACACACACACAGACAGGACCCCCCACCCCCTCCCCCAGGACTGACTTGAAGGGATCAAACAGCCAATGGGAAGCCAGGTGGTTCATAGAATATCCTTCCACCCAATCGGCATCCAACTTCTTCACACCGGCCAGAAAATACACAATAAATATCTGTAACAATTAATAATAATAATTAATTAATAACAATAAATAAATGATTAAAAAGCAGTAACAGTAATCAATACTAACAATAGTTATTAATAATAAATAAAATAATAATAATTACTGTTGATAAGGCTAATAATTAAATAATACCAAGAGAGACAGGGCTGGGATTAGGGGAGGGGCTGGGGATTGTGGGGGCAGGGCTGAGGGAGGGGCTGTGGGTTGGAGGAGGGGCTGTGGGTTGGGGGAGGGGCTGTGGGTTGGGGGAGGGGCTGTGGGTTGGGGAGGGGCTGTGGGTTGGGGGGGGGCTGTGGGGGGGCTGTGGGTTGGGGGGGGGCTGTGGGTTGGGGGAGGGGCTGTGGGTTGGGGGAGGGGCTGTGGGTTGGGGGAGGGGCTGTGGACTGACCTGAGTTCTCAAGACCGTGTAGTTCCACAGAGGTACCTCCACATTCCGCTTCTTCGGGTTTCTGAGTCCGTCCAGAGACCTGGTGAGAGAGAGAGAGAGAGAGAGAGAGGGGGGGGGAGGGGGGGGGGGGATAGAGAGAGAGAGAACGGGAGAGGGGGTTAGAGTTGGAGCGAGAGAGGGAGCGAGAGAGAGAGAGGGTTAGAGACAGATGTTGCAGCGCCCATCACTAGACTACCCCGTCCCAGGCTCTACCACACCCCCTCGCCACCCCTTGCCCAACCCCTACTGCTCCTCCCCCCGCCTCACCAGCAGCGTCCGGCCCAGCCCTCTCCCCCTGTAACCTGCCCCCCGTAACCCCCCCACATCGCGACGCCCCCTGCCCCCCTCACCAGTAGCGATTGGCGTCCATGAAGCAGAGCTGGAAGGCTATCAGGCCGTAAAGGTAGGAGTGGTTGTTCCAGGACGTCTTGTCCAGCAGCAACACGTACCAGTAAGTGGTCATGAACATCAGGCAACTGAGCCTGTAGCACAGGCCCAGCATCACCCCCAGCGCTCCTGTCAGTACATACACACGTCACACGCCTGGCACACGCGAGCCACACTCCAGCCCAGCATCACCCCCAGCGCTCGTCAGTACATACACACGTCACACGCCTGGCACACGCTAGCCACACGCCAGCCCAGCATCACCCCCAGCGCTCCTGTCAGTACATACACACGCAACTATCGCACACTGGACACGCCGGGGGGGGGGGGGGGAGGTATTACAGGGCGGGGCTGTGGGGCGGAGCTGTGGGTGCAGGGGCTGTGGGGCTGTGGGTGCAGGGCAGGGGCGGGGCTGTCGGGGCGGGGCTGTCGGGGCGGGGCTGTGGGGGCGGGGGAGGGTCTTACCGAGCCACATGACCACGAAGACGACGTACATCCAGTCGAGGGGGAGAGGCCTCAGGAAGTTGAAGAGCGGGAAACGGCAAATGATCAATTGATCGTAATATCTGTGATCGAGAAAACTGAGGCCGCGCTCCTGAGGGATGTCAATCACCATCAGCAGCCCTGCCCCCACACAGCGTTAGCCACGCCCCCACACAGCGTTAGCCACGCCCCCACACAGCGTTAGCCACGCCCACAACACGAGTCCCGCCCTCACACAGCGCTAGCCACGCCCACACACAGCGTTAGCCACGCCCACAACACTAGTCCCGCCCCCACACAGCGTTAGCCCCGCCCCCACACAGCGTTAGCCACGCCCACAACACGAGTCCCGCCCCCACACAGCGTTAGCCACGCCCACAACACTAGTTCCGCCCCCACACAGCGTTAGCCACGCCCCCACACAGCGTTAGCCACGCCCACAACACTAGCCCTGCCCCCACAGCGCTAGCCACGCCCACAACACTAGCCCCGCCCCCGCACCGCGTTAGCCCCGCCCACAACACTGCCCCCCCCCCCGCCCTAATTCCACCCCAGCCTCCAACCCCTCCCCCAGCCCCGCCTTCACCCCCAGCCCCGCCCCTCAACAACAACAACAAATGACATTCTCATGGCGCCTCTCACGTCGGGAGGACGTCCCAAGGTGCTGGACAGTTGGGTTTGGGATCCGAGTCGGGTGTAGGGATCAGGAGGGGTTTAAGAATTGATGTGGTGGTGGTGGGTGGGGGGGAGTTAACAGTAAAGCCGACCCCCCCCCACTCTCCTCTGTTTCTAACCTCTCTCCCGGATCAAACAGTTTAAAGGTTTCCGTGCAGTTCTGTTTGGAAGAGAGCGAAGCCGGAAATTCCTCCCGGTGCCAGGGTAATCCTCCCCCCACCATCTGAATTCCCAACTATACATAAACATATAAAAGAATGAATTAGCTGTTCTTCGTCCCAGGTATTTGTTGGCCAGGATCAGCTGCTTCATGTTTGCCTGTAAAACATCAGTGGCCCAAGCTTCAAAGCTACTCACTGGGTGAGGGTTGTGGAGACTCGAGGGATCACACACTCGCGGATTATATTTTCTATATACGATTAAAAAAAATAATTTGGTCACTCAATCCACGACTGTCCTGCCGGTCAGTCGGGCCATCAGCAGTGCCCTGGAGAATAGCAGACCCGCCAGCCTTGGGGGGGGGGGGGGGGGGAGGCCAGTGTGTGCGTTGAGTTGGGGGTGTTAACTGTTGGAGTCGAACCACACAGCTCACACCTCATGGGAAAAGTAATGAAAGCCACATTTGCCACCTTCACACAGACCGACACGTGGCTGAAACCTCGACACAGCTTTGATGTCGACCTGATTCCAATTTACACAACGTTCCCTGTGGAGCTTTCATCCCAGTCGGACAGATTTACCCCCTCGGAAATTCTGTCTTTTATTCTAGAGAGAGTCTCCTACATACTGTGATTTTCCTGGCTCAGTCTCTCTCTTTCTCTTTCTCTCTTTCTCTTTCTCTCTCTCTCGCCTCCAAGTCAGGAAATTGTGGGTTCTGAGCTCACAGTACAGGCTGACGCTATAGCGCAGTGCTGGGGAGAGCGAGAGAGAAAGCACCGCATTGTTCACAAAATGCACAGTCAGTCACTACACTTGACGCTCGATTAAGGTCCTGCAAAGCGCTTTGGGACATCCTCGTGATGTGTTCGGCACGACATGGAATCCAAGCGTTATTACTACCAATTGAGAAATTCTGCACCAACGTTGCATTTATAAGAAAAAAAGAGGTTCTCGAGGCTAAGGGCAGACAGAATTCGGGGGAATTTGGGCGGCTCTGACGCCGCCACCCCCAACCCCCCAGCCTGTGGTCCTGACCAGAATTCCTGGCCTCTCACCAATATCCACAGCACAATAAACAAAAGGCAGCCATGTTCTGGACTGTGCTATTTTTACATTGAGGATCTACTGAAAAACCCCAAAACCCACATCTGGAGCCTCGCCTCTACCCACTTCCCTGCCCAGAGTCTCTGTCCTTTCCTCTCAACCTTTCATCTAACGTTCATCTAGACAGGGCACAGATGGAGAGTGAGAGTTTAATGTCTCACACGAAGGACGCTCTCTCTCTCTCTCTCTCTCCCCGCGACGTGGGGGATCGAACCCACACACCTTCTGACTCACTCGAGGCGAGAGTACGGTACGACTGAGCCTGGCTGACACACATACACATAGGGCTGGTGTCTCAAGCCCCCCACCCTCTCTCCCGCTCTCCCTCCCTCTCCCTCCAGCTCAGTCTTTCTCCCGCTGGAGGCCACAGACTGGGAAAGGCACTGATCTGAGCAGGTGTGTCCATGTTAATCCCAACACCTGCCGAACACACAAGAGAGCAGCACATGTGTGGTTCCCACGTACAGTCACAGCGACTCCCAATAATAATAATAATCCGGGCATTTGATATCGCACCTTATCCCGTCTATATACATGTAAGCTGATATTGTTGTTGCCTCTGTTGTTATTGCTGTTGTTGTTGTTATTGCTGTTGTTGTTGTTGTTGTACGGGACAGAGACCAACACTCACCAAACAACGTTCTGAAGATGCCCAGCGAGGCGGGGTCTGTTGGGCGGTTCAGCAAACACACACACCGCTGCCAGCTCTGCAGGTCAGACAACTCGAACCCGAAAATCCTCTTCATTTTACTTTTCTCTTCCTCCCCCGTCTCGCTCCTCGCCTTCTTCGCCTCCTTGCCCGCACTGCGCCTCTCACCCCCTGAGAGGAATAATGATAATAATAATAATAATAATACGGTCACTCAATTCCGCCAGTTTGTGGGGACGACGATGTGCGCAATCGGCTGCCGCGTTTCACCCACAAAACACACAGTCGCTACACGTTACGGTGTGTCCTGTGAAGCGCTTTGAGACGTCTCGACGACGGGATGAGGCGCCGGGTCAAACCCCGGAGTTATTATCATTGTAAAATGGCCCCGATATCCTCCCGCTGCTCACTTTGAACTGTCGACAAACAATTCCTGGTACAGAAGTGAGGCAACAAAGTACACAGTGAGTGGGTCTTACACAAACAGCCACTGCTCCCTCACCCCCTCACACAGCTGTGCTCTGGGGGGGAGAGGGAGAGGGTCAGAGGAGAGATGGGGGGGTGAGGGTGAGGTGGGTGAGGGGTGGAGGTGGGGTGAGGGGTGGGGTGGGGGTGAGGGTGAGGGGGGTGGGGTGTGAGGGTGGGGTGAGGGTGGGGGTGAGGGTGAGGTGAGGGGTGGGGTGTGGGGGTGAGGTGTGAGGGTGGGGGTGAGGTGTGAGGGTGTGAGGGTGAGGGTGAGGGTGAGGGGGTGAGGGGGTGGGGTGAGGGGGTGGGGGGTGAGGGGTGAGGGTGGGGGTGAGGGGGTGAGGGTGAGGGTGAGGGGGTGAGGGTGGAGGTGAGGGGTGGGGGGTGGGGGTGGAGGGGGGGGTGAGGGTGAGGGGGTGAGGGTGGGGGGTGAGGGTGAGGGTGAGGGGGTGAGGGGTGAGGGTGTGGGGGTGGGGGGGTGAGGGGAGGGGTGGGGGTGAGGGTGGGGGTGGGGGTGAGGGGGTGAGGGTGGGGGTGAGGGGGTGAGGGTGGGGGTGAGGGGGGTGTGGGGGTGAGGGTGTGGGGGTGGGGGTCGGCACTAACCCGCCCTCGGCATGTCCTCGGCTTCCAGTCAGTTTCGGGCTCTGTCTCCCACGTCCTCAGCGCCTCTCTCTCTCTCTCTCTCACTCACTCACTCACTGCCGCAAACTGTGACTCGGGATCTCTGGCCACTGCCTCACTGCCGCAAACCAGGTCCGCCTGTCGTAAACACCTCCCCCTCTCCCCCCCCCACACCCCCCCCCCCCCACCAGCTGCTGCTTCACATGGGTTCAAAAACACTCAAAAAATAATAATATAATAACAATCCTCGTATTTGATAGAGCGCTATTCACGTCTTCTCAACGTCCCAAAGCGCTTCACAGAACACACTGTGAAGTGAAGTGACTGTATATTTGTGGGCGAACGCGGCGGCCGATGGCGCACAGCGATGTCCCACAGACAGTCGTGGGTTGAAAATGACCAATTTATTATTGTTTTGGGGTTTGGAGGGATTACGGAGGGAAACCCCTGAAAACAGAAAAACCTCTTCAAATCCCCCGACTTTTCGCACTTTTCGTGCCCCAAACCGTCTTCGCCCGCAGAACGCACAGTCACTGCACTTTCCGCGGCGTCGCGACGCGGGATTTCGCCGTCAAGCGTAGTGACTGTGTGTTTGCGGGCGAACCCCGCCCCCCCACCCTCCCCACCCGGGCGGCCGGTTTACACCAGCGACGTCCCAGATATACCCCCCCACCCCTTCCCCCTCCCGGGAAAAGAGAAGGGAGTTTCTCCCTCTCTCTCTCTCGCTCTCTTTCTCTCTCTCTCCCCCGGTGTCCTGTCCGACAATGGCCCCCCCCAAATAAAATCGCTCGCTCGCTCCACGGCGTCGTCCGCCGGGACGTCGCCTGCGAAAACACACAGTCACTACACCCTACACGGCGAGAGGACCCGGGTTCGATTCCCCGGGTGGCTCGGGGCCAAACCTCGGGCCAGTCTCCTTACTCCTCGCACCCAGGCACGGCTCTTGTTTACCGGCAGCAAGTGGGAGCTCGGTTGTTAAGTCGATTGGCCGATCGCTTTCTATGCAAAATAAGCCCTTGAAATAGTAAAAAAAAACAACTCGGTCGTCAATCCACGACTTTGTGGGGACGTCGCTGTGCGTGCCATTGGTCACTACAGTCACTACACTTTGCAACATACCCTGTGAAGCGCTTTGAGACGTCTCAACAACGTGATAATGCGCCGGGTCAGATTGTTGTTGTTATTATTATCGTTGAGAGCGTGGACTTCTGGACGAGTGTGCGGGTGAGTGAGTCAGTGAGTGACGGAATGAGTGAGTGAGTGAGAGAGAGGGAGGGAGAGAGAGAGAGAGAGCGGGGCAGAGAGAGGGTTAACAGCAGTTACAGGACTGTGATAACCTTCAGCTCTGGACAAAACCAGGAAGTGCCGTGAAAAGAGTGAGGATAGCAAAGTTTTAGCAGGAAGTTTGTGTGCGAGTGACTGAGAGACGAGACGAGAGGAGAAGGCAGAGCGGAGCGGAGCGGAGGCTGATCATTGGGACCTCGAGACAAACTGAGCATCAACACCGAGATTGATGGCAGCCACGGGCACAGGAGTAAGTCAACCCTGACTCTACCGTCTGCACTGTAGCCGCTCAGACCCTCACTCCCTCGCTCGCTGGGGGCAGAGACACAGGCCTTCAACTTCACTCGCTCACTCACTCACAAACTTTCTTTCTCTCTCTCTCTCTCTCTCTGTCTTTCTTGCTTTCTCTCACTCTCTCTCTCTCGCCCGCTCTTCCTTTCTCTCTCTCTCTCGTTTTTCTTTCTCTCTTTGTCTTCCTTTATCTTTCTGTCTCCCCTCTCTCCCCACCACCCCGTCTCTCTCTTTCTCTCTCCCCGCACCCCCCACCCCCGTCTCTCTCTCTCCCCCATTCTCTCCCCTTCTCTCTCTCTATTCCCTGTATGAGCCTCTCTGCCCAGAGCCTGGTACCTCTCTCAGTATCTCAGTCCGCTCCCTCGCTGGTAATTAGACATTCAGCCTTTTTCCAACACTCAATGAAGACCAACTTCCTGTTGTTTATCAGGAGGAAGTTGCTAATATTTATTGCTAAAACCGTTTGTCCCCATTTCCCGGTCCCCCCGGGGCTCAGATAGTGAAATGCGGTGCTCGTATTAGAGGACGTGTCAAAGCGCTTCACAGGATTCACTGTAAAGTGTGGGTTTTGTGGGCAAAATGAGCGGCCAATTTGCGCCCAGCGACGTCCTCCCCAAAACAGCAGCCAGAGCCTCAGTGAGCTCAGGGTCCCCAACATTGCGAGATGGGGGGGGGGGGGCTTGAACCCACAACCTCGGAGGATAGAGAGCAAGTGACTGAGTCGGGCGTTCGACAGTAAAGTGGAGTGACTGTGTGTTTTTTCGGCGAGCGGTTTGCACTCAGCGACGTATCTGCGCTCGTTTCCTGTACAGTAAAGTCTGTGTTAATGTGAGTGTGAAAGTCAGTCAGTGAAGTGTTAGTTTGTTAGTTACCAGTGAGTTATTGGTGCGGAAATCAGTCGCGATGCGGGCAACTCCTTGACCCACACCCGCCATCAATCTCTCTCTCTCTCTCTCTCTGACACGCACTTATTTCAGTCACTCAGTAATCTCTGGCATTTCCGGCTCACAAACAATTTTCAGGTGACTTTTGAGAACAACAATTTACACAGCGGTTTTCACATCACGTCACAGGGATGTCTCAAAACCCTTGTCATTGCTGACCGACTGACCCGACTGACCGGGAACCCTAGCTCGAGTGGGAGGAGGGGGCAAGATGGGTGAAAACAATCACACAGTCACTACACTTTGCAGTGAAATCCCACAAAGCACTTTGAGACGCCTCGATGACGTGATGAGGCACTGAGTCAGTATTGTGAAATACCTTGTCAATCGCTTCAGAAGTTCATCAGTATATCTAGGAGCAATTTATAGTCTGTGTGGGTGTGTTCTGTGCAGTCCTGTAGCTCAGTGGTTAGAGCTCTCGCCTCGCATGCCAAAGGACCCGGGTTCGATTCCCAGGCAGGTCAGATCAGGGCGAAACCTTAGGCAAGTTTCCTTACTCCACACACACACACGTACCTGCCTCTGTTTACCAGCAATCAGTAGGAACCCGGTTGTTAAGTTGATCACGTTTCCTGGGGTAATAAACCCTTAAAAAAAGAATGTAAAAAATAATAATTTGGTCACGACCGTTCATATGGGACACTGCTGCGTGCAACTGGCTTCACACAGACTCTCACACACACACCCACACTGACTCTCACACACACACACTATCACACACCCACACACAGACTACCTCACACACAGTCACAGACAGAGCAGGGCTGAACCTTAAGTCATTCCACAGTCGGTTGCTGCACACTGAACCCTCTGGCTGTTTAGTGACTGCAACAAAGGCTGTTTGTAACTGACTCTCAGGATTATCAACATCACTTAATTACTGCTCTCCACAAAGTGAAGCCATTGTTACTCTCCCTCCCTCCCAGGCTTCGATGTGTCAAGCATTCGGTGCAGCGCCTTTCGCATCGGGAGGAGACGTCTCAAAGCCTTCACAGGATTTCACTGTAAAGTGTAGTGACTGTGAGGTTTGCGGGCAGTCAATTTGGCTCATAGCGACGTCCCCGCAAATGAGCAAGTGATTTAATCTGGGATTGTCGGCCAGGACACCGGGGGGAGAGAGAGAGAGAGAGAATCTACCTTCTCTTTCCCCCTGACAGCCCCGCGGGGGGAGATCTTTAACACCCGCCCGAGAGGAACACAGATGGGGAGTGAGTGAGGGTTAACGTCTCCTCCGAAGGACGGAGTCTCCAACAATGCAGCTCTCTCTCTCCCCCCCCAGCGCTCTCTCTCTCTCCCTCACGCGTGTGTATGTGGGTTGGGGGGGGTGGGAAGAGAGGCCTCGAAATTATGATGTCCTGACTCGGAGGCGAGAGAGTGAGTGACTGAGCCGGGCTGGTATTGATTGCTGACTCGGCCCAGGTTACAATCACTTGGTTTTGCATCTCATCGACTGCCTGTCGTTTGCCATTTAAATCCTTTGCAAAAGACCTCAACCTGTGAATGAGCCGTAGCTGATCCGAGCCGAACAAGCAGCGGGAAAGCTTGACCAGACAGCGCTCTCTCTCTCTCTCGATGGCCAAGCTGTGTGTGGGTTTAGCTGGTTAGATTCCAGCAGTTACCCCAACGCACACTCTGGGTTCCCCCCCACCCCACCCACTTGCCATCCGACTCCTAATACTTTCCGGAATTAGGTGAGCAGGGGGCGTCCCTCCAGGGAGAGAGAGAGAGAGAGTGGGGGGTGGGGGGCGGGGAGAGAGAGCGCATTCCAGTACAACAATCTATCTCTGGGTTTCCGTGTGTGGGGGGTGGATGTGGGGAATTCTCAGTCGGGTTTGGAGACTCTTAAGCAATGGTGACGGGTTTCCGCGTGTGTCAGACGCCCGGCTGCCAAAACAAATCCAGTCCCATTATCTCTGTCACTGTCGCTGCCCAGTCAGGGGAGTGAGGTTTAACGTCTCGGAGACGGATCGGAAGTGCGAAGGAGAAAGACTTTGCAATTGGAGACTTCAGTGACGCCTCCAGAACGAAGGTTTCAGATGTCATCCTGCGTAACACACACACGCACACACCTGTAGTCTGTCAAACTAGTTTGACGACAGATATGCTCACCTCACTGCCAATAACTCAACACAACTCAAAGCTCTGACATTCTACCCCCACATATCCAACCCCCATCACACACCCCGGCACTCTGCCTCTTGTGTCAGATGTTTTTGTACTAAGCACCATCCAATCTTTGATATAGCGACATATCTTCTGTGTCAGTAAAGGGAGTTTCTCTCTCGCTCTCTCTCTCCGGTGCCGATTCCCAGCGTATCCTGTGAAGCGCTTTGAGACGTCTCGGGGACCTGACAAGGCATTGTATCAAATGCGAGGATTATTAATATGATTATTACTAATTATTATTAATGATCGTCTGTATCCCGGCAGGAGGCAGAACAGGCCAAGGTGGACCGAGTGCAAAAGTTACAGAGCGATGTGGAAGGTGTGAAGAACATCATGACGGAGAATGTCGACCGTATCCTGGCTCGCGGGGAGAAGCTGGACGATTTGATGAACAAAACAGAGGATCTTCAAGCCAGTGTGAGCCTCAGATCCGCCCCACCCCCACCCACACACCCCCAACCCACATACACACACAGCCCCAGAGAGCACTCTGTAATATCTTCACTGGGGGTGCCAGCCTGGCTCGGTGGGTAGCGCTCTCTCTCTTTCTCTCTCTGTCTCTCGCCTCGGAGCCAGAAGTTTGTGGGTTCGAGCCCCACGTCGGGGATGTTGAATCACAGTCCAAGCTGATGCTCCAGGGCAGTGCTGGGGGCTACGCCACATTGTCAGAGACGGTGTCCTTCGGACGAGACGTTAAACTTCACTCGCTCCCCGACTGTGCCCTGTTTAGGCGGTTGCTAAAGGTTTCCCGTGGGGCTGTGGGTAAAGAGGAGTTTCTCTCTCTCTTTCTCCCGGTGTTCCACAGTCACTAGACTTTACAGTTAATCCTGTGAAGCGCTTTGAGGCGTCCTCCTGACGTGAAAGGCACCACCTGCCTTAAAGGGGCCTCACCCTTTACCTGAGTTTTACTCACCTCCTCCATATGGCACTGGTTGGGGTAGTGACTGTGAGTACTGGCCGATAAGCCACTCACACTGACCTCTCTCTCTCTCTCTCTCCGATTGCAGTCAGAACACTTCAAAACCACCTCACAGAAGGTGGCAAGGAAATACTGGTGGAAAAATACGAAGATGATTATCCTGATTGTGGTGATCGTGTCTGTCATCCTCATCCTCATCATCCTCTTCGCCACCAACGTCATCAAAACCTGAGGAGGGGGCGGGTGGGGGGGGGAGACAGCCCCCCCCACCCCCACCCTGACCCCCACCCCGCCCCTAGTCCATGCACTGTATTCATCACCTCCCCCATCTTTAATGTTCCTGTTCCAGTGAAGCTCACGTCAGTTCCTATCAGTCGGGACCAGAATATTTAATACGTAATTTAATAATAATAATAATAATACTCGCATTTGACCCGGCGCCTCATCACATCGTTGAGACGTCTCAAAGCGCTTCAGGGTATATACTGTAAAGAGTAGTGACTGTGTGTTTTGTGGGCGAAACGCGGCAGCCAATTTGTGAGCAGCGATTCCCCCACAAGCAGCCGTGGGTTGGCTATGAGGAGTTAGGAGGTGATTATTATGACACGTGCAAATAAATCTAAGTGGGTTTGATAGGAAACTAAATGTGATTCACGGGTAAACGTGCGACTTGGGCATTTATATGATATATAAAGATAAAGATAAGACTGATGTGAGTTTCACTGTTATTTTCATCCTTTAGCCGTACAGATAGTGTTTTGGGACATCTTTCTGACGTGAAAAGCGATCGCTGTGTAAATGTGATGTTGTTGTTGTTGTTTTCAACTCTCACCTTAAGACCTACCTCTTCGACAGTGCCTACGGTCACCTACCCCCTCCCTCCCCTCTTTCCCCCGCACCCGCCTCGCTCCCCCTCCCTTTCCCCCCTCCCCTCTGACCCTGACCTGTGTGAACGCTGTATAAACACAAGCTGCTGCTGCTGTTGTTGTTGTCACACTCTCTGCTTATCACTACAGCTTCCTCTGTGCTGAACATATGTCTGTGTAACAGCCACCCACACACTCCGAGTTGTACAAAATCATTCATGTGGAAGTTAGTTGCTGGACTTAAAATATAAATATATATATATATAATATAGCTCGTAACGACCAAATAATACTCCAATTAATACTCAGCCTCTCTCACTGTCTTGTCATAGGAACCTATAAACAGGAGGAGGCCATTCAGCCCATCAGACCTGTTCCACCATTCTATTAGATCAAGGCTGATCTGTACGTCAACACCATTTACCTGCCTTTGCCCCATATCCCCTGATACCCTGAGCTAACAACCCTCCCCTCCCCTCCGTCTGACGTGAAGGGCATTGCGTAAATGTTGTTGTTGTCGGTTCTCACTGTGACAGAGAGAGAGACAGAGAGACACAGACACTCAGATAGATGGATAGAGAGACACTCAGAGACAGACAGACAGACAGACAGACAGACAGAGATTTCACTGATAGATCTCTCTAGTAGTAATTGCTGGTGACATTGGCTGCTTGTAACACACTCGCCCCGTCCTGTGTCTCTTTCTGTTTGGAGAAAGGCCGCAGTTTATGTGGTTAAAACACCCGTCTCTCACTCTGGCTCTCTCTGGCTCTCTCTCGCTCTGTTTCTCTTTCTCGCTCTCTGGTCATGTTACAGCTTCTGAGCGAAGCTGAGCCCAAAGTGTGTGCTCATGGCTTCGTGTGTTGTAAGATTCTATCTTGCGTGTAGCTGGCCTGTGTCTAGCATGTAATTAGCGTGTATCTGGTGACAAGGGGAATTGAATAAAGACTTTCGGCCGATGTGACAGGCTCAGTGTTGTGCTCTGCCACTGCTTAAGCACTTGGGGACACTGCTCTGTGTGAGGGGTGCTTTGTGAATGCAAGTTGTTGTTGTTGATGAGAGACTGCCTGTCTCTCTGCCTGTCCTTTAGTCAGTGTCCAAACCAAATGACACACGTTACCAGCCAAGCCAGTGGGAGCCCAATTTCTGCACCTGTCAGTCAGACTTTCCATTGCTTAATGATTATTTATAGTCTGTGCTGTCACCCTCAACCCTCTCCCCAAGTCCCTCTGCCTCACACAGCTCCCAACTGTCTCCCAGCGAGCAGATCAACCTCAAGCTCCTCACCCTCACCTCCATATCCATCCCTTCTCTCTCTCTCCCCCACCTCTCTTTCTCTTCCCCCCTTCTCTCTCTTTTTTTCTCTATCTCCCTCCCTCTCAGAGGCAGCTAAGCCAACAATCCCCCTCGCAGCTGTTTGGGGGCAAAACGCGGCAGCCAATTGCGCACATCAAGTGTCCAACGAAAATAAAAATGGATTGAGTGACCAATTTTACCTGGGGGATTGTTGGCCAGGACACCGGGGAGAGAGAGAGAGAAACTCCCTTCTCCTTTCCAATAGCACCGCGGGAGATCTTTGATATCCACCTGCACAGGGGACAGACAGGGAGTGAGGTTTAATATCTCATCCGAAGGCCACGTCTCCGACAATACAACACCCCACCAGCGCTGCTTTGGAGCGTCAGCTTAGACTGTGATTCCAAGTCCCAGCATGACACACACTGAGCCGGGCTGACACGCACTGAGCCGGGCTGACACGCACTGAGCCGGGCTGACACGCACTGAGCCGGGCTGACACGCACTGAGCCGGGCTGACACCCCCTGAGCCGGGCTGACACGCACTGAGCCGGGCTGACACGCACTGAGCCGGGCTGACACGCACTGAGCCGGGCTGACACGCACTGAGCCGGGCCGACACGCACTGAGCCGGGCCGACACGCACTGAGCCGGGCTGACACGCACTGAGCCGGGCTGACACGCACTGAGCCGGGCTGACACGCACTGAGCCGGGCTGACACGCACTGAGCCGGGCTGACACGCACTGAGCCGGGCTGACACACACACACACACACACACACTGACACACACTGAGCCGTTTGCTCTCACAAC
Source organism: Callorhinchus milii (assembly GCF_018977255.1). NCBI lineage: Eukaryota > Metazoa > Chordata > Chondrichthyes > Chimaeriformes > Callorhinchidae > Callorhinchus > Callorhinchus milii. Next base: position 4,405,279 of record NW_024704769.1, read on the forward strand.
TCTGTACTTCTTACCTGGAGGCTATTCTCCTTGTGTCCACTGGAGGGCGCTGCCACCTGACCGTTCCTCAGCTTCTCAGTGAACACAACAACAACAACAACAACAACAAGAAGATTACATTTGAGGACGTCCCAAAGCGCTGGACAGTGACAGCAATTCAGACCCGAACTGGAGTCGGGGGGTGGGGGGAGGGGAGGGGCCGGTGGCATGGTCAAAGAGGAGGGTCTTGAGGCGGAACTTGGAGGAGGCTATGGAGGGTGCGAGGCGGAGTGACTGGGCGATGGAATTCCAGCGGTTGGGGGCAGAGTGGCTGAAGGCTCTCCCGCCAATGGTGGGGCAGGTGGGTTGGGGGATGTGGAGCAGCCAGAGCCGGCTGAGCGGAGGGGACGGGCGGGTTGGTATGGGGTTTAGGAGGTCACAGGGATAGGGTGGGACGAGGCCATGGAGGGCTTTGTATATGAGGACCAGGATTTTGAACTGGATCCTCTGAAGGATAGGGAGGCAGTGGAGTCGGGCGAGAGTTGGGGAGATGGGGTCACGGAGTTTGGCGCAGGAGAGGACACGGGCTGCAGAGTTCTGGATTATCTGCAGTTGTGGAGGAAGGGGTTGGGAAGGCCGACACACAGGCGTTTGCATAGTCAAACCTGGAGGTGATGAAGGCGTGAACAAGAGTTTCAGTGCCTGAGGGGTGGCGGAGACGGGCGATGTTACGGAGGTGAGGAAGAAAAGACAGTTGAGGGTAGAACAAGACACCGAGGTTCCTGACTGGAAAAACACTGGAAATAAAGAGGATTATTATTATTATTTGTGTTTTCTCCACATGCATTTGGCAAAATCCCTTCATAAACTTCCCACTACAAGACAGCAATATACGGTATAATATTCCTTGCATTTGATCCAGCGCCTTACCAAGTCGCCACGTCTCAAAAAATGTGTTTTGTGGGCAAACCCGGCAGCCGGTTTGCTCCCAGCGACGTCCCTACAAACAGCCGTGAAGCGAGCGAGTGATTTAATCTGGGGGCCAGGACACCGGGGGGAGAGGGGAGAGAGAGTGAGGAACTTCCTTCTCTTTCCTCCGACAGCCCCGCGGGGGGAGATCTTAGCATCTTTAAGTGAGGGTTAACATCTCCTCCAAAGGACGGAGTCTCCGACATTGCAGCACTCTCTCTCTCTCTCCCCCCAGTGCTCTCTCTCTCTCTCCCTCTCCCCCCAGTGCTCTCTCTCTCCCCCCAGTGCTCTCTCTCTCTCTCCCTCTCCCCCCCAGCGTTCTCTCTCTTCCCCCAGCGCTGGGCTGGAGCGTCAGCCTGGACTGTGAGCTCAGAGGCCCTGACGTGGGGGGGGGGGGGGCGAGACTCAAACCCACAACCTCTGAGGAGAATCAATATTTACCCACTGAAAAAGGGCAAAGTTCTGGGGCAGAGAAAGATAATATTAATATTAATAATAATAATCCTTATATTGGATAATAATAATCCTTACATTGGATAGACCTCCTTATTATGACTTTGAGGCATCTCAAAGCATTTCACAGAATATACGGTAAAGTGTGGTGACTGTCTTTTGTGCACAGCAGTGTCCCACAGCTGCAGATCGAGTTTATTACCCCCGGGAAAGTGATCCACCAATCGACTAACAAGCAGGTTCCTACTTGCTGCTGGTAAACAGAGGTGTGTCTGTGGAGTAAGGAAACTTGTCTAAGGTTTCGCCCTGACCTGATGCGACTGGGAATCAAACCCAGGTCCTCTCGCTTGTGAGGCCGCTACGCTAAAGGACTCCAGACATCAGCAAATCTGTTTATAATTCCTCTCCGCACGCATTACAGAGAATTGAGAATGCGATGGAGCTTCCTGAAAACTTGGTGTGAAAGGGAGGGAAGGGGTGGTTTGACTGGAAAGCAGGAAGGAAGAGGAGGATATACAAGCCACAGACAGACTGAGAGCAGCTGTGAGCTGTAGAGGGGCAGATATGGTGAGTGTCTTCTATTCTTACTGTACTCTGTGGCTGCCCAGCAAACTTATCCTCGTTACCCCGTCCCCACCAGAGGCTTTGGTCAAAGTTTCACCCACATTTTCATACCGTGAATGTGAAAGTGAAACCTTCAAATGTTGCCTTAACTCGGCTGAGTGTGAGCGTGAAGGTTAAACACTTGCAAAGTGACTGACATGTTAACAACACACAGACACAGACATTGGGCTTGGAGAACAGAGATGCACTTTTCTCTGTGTGTGTGTCTCTCTCGCTCTCTCTCTCTGATTGTGTGTTGAGCTGTTGGCTGTTCTCTGTGTTGTAACTCGTTCCAGTTTCCCCTGTACAGCGGTTAACGGAGTTCACAGCTGAGTGTTTATACAGTAACATTCACAAAGGCCACATCTCAGCCCCTGACCCTCTGTTATAGCAGAGTAACTAATCCAGCAAATGTACAGCAGTGAAGGGAGGGTTAACGGCTTCCACATGAGTAAGAAAAGGCTCTGAGATGCCGCGCTGTGTAAATCCACCTTATTGTTGTCATAACATTCAGGATTTCACTGTAAAGTGTAGTGACTGTGTGTTTTGTGGGCAAACCCGGCAGCCGGTTCGCTCCCAGTGACATCCCCGCAAACAGCCGTGAAGCGAGCGAGTGATTTAATCTGGGGGCCAGGACACCAGTTGGGGGTGGGGGTGGGGGGAGAGAGAGAGAGAGAAACTTCCTTCTGTTTCCTCCGACAGCCCCACGGGGGGAGATCTTTAACACCCGCCCAAGCGGAGCACAGACGAGGAGTGTGTGGGGGTTAACATCTCCTCCAAAAGATGGAGTCTCCAACAATGTGGATCTCTCTCTCCCCCCAGCACTCTCTCTCTCCCCCCAGTATTCTCTCTCTCTCTCTGTCCTCCCAGCGCTCTCTCTCTCTCTCTCTCTCTCTCTCCCCCCAGCGCTCTCGTGGTGGGGGGGAATGGGGGGCTGCGGGCTCAATCCTGACCCGGAGGCGAGAGAGAGAGAGAGAGCGTGAGCGTGAGCGACTGAGCCGCAAATTGACACACAGATACATACAAGTCTCGGAGTGTCTGTATTTGCTAATCTCCATCACTGCGTTGCTGCAGAACGGCTCCAAGGACCTGCAGAAGCTTCAATCGGAGGCCGAGGAAATCAAGGATCTGATGCACGGAAACGTGGTGAAGATAAAGGAACGGGAGGAGAAGCTGACCGTGCTCGAGGACAGAGCGACGGTGCTGGAGGAAGCGGTAGATGATCTCTATCTCGTTCTCTCTCTCTCGCTCCTTGCTCTCGTCTCTCTCTCTCTCTCACGCACCTACGCACACTCCCTCCCTCTCTCTCGATCTCTTTTCTCCCATTCTCTTTTTCCCATTCTCTCTCTCTTTCCTTCCCTCGCCCACAGAACACGCAGTCACTCCACTTTACACTGAAGTCCTGCAGACATCCTCCAGACGCGAAAGATTCCTTTCTCCTCTCTCTTTCCTTCTCTCTCTTTCTTTCTTTCTCTCTCTCTCTCTCTCCCTCTCTCTCTCTCATCTTTCTCTCCCTTTCAAAGAGCCGGCACAGGTATGAGGGGCCGAATGGCCTCTTTCTGTGCTCCCTCTCTCTCTCTCTCTCCTCCAGCCCCGATGTAACAGGGGTGCGGGGGATAAGAGAGAGAGAGAGATATTCTCTGACGCCCCTGTCTCCCCCTCAGGGAAAGACTTTCCAGAAAACCTCACACAAAGTGGCCCAGCAGGAGAAATTCAAGAACAGGAAATACAAGATCATTTTGGGGATCGTGTTGGTGACTGTGACAATCATTCTCCTCGCCATCGTCTTGTGGACCTGCATCCCCAGAGGATCAGCTCCCACCTCTTATTCCAGCTCCACGGAAGTGAGGGGAAGCGAGAGTGGGCCCCACCTTCTGGGGGCTGAGGGGGGAGTAAGCCCCACCTCTGGGAGCAGAGTGGGGAGTGAGCCCCACCCTCTGGGGACTGAGGGTGGAGTGAGCCCCACCTCTGGGGGCTGAGTGGGGAGCGAGCCCTACTCTCTGGGATAAGGGAGGGACACAGGAACCCACTCTATCTCCTCAACACCTCACCCTGTGGTTCCCATCACCCTCAGTGACGCTGACACACGGTACAGACCCCGAGAGACAGAGAGAAAGAGAGAGACAATAGAACCGGTCACACCTCTCTAGTATCTCATTCTACCCCGCCACGCCCTCTCTTCCTCTCTCTCTCTCTCTTTCACTTTCTGCCTCTTTAATCCGTTTGGAAAAAGAACATAGGAACAGGAGGAGGCCATTCAGCCCCTCGAGTTTGTTCTGCCTTTATATTAGATCATGGCTGATCTGTACCTCAACTCCAATTGCCCGCCTTTGCCCTGTATCCCTTGATACTCCGACCTAACACACATCCATCCGCCTCAGTCTGGACAATGTGAATGGACACAGTCATATGGGTTAAAATTAAAAGGATTCAATTAGCTTCTCTTTATTGCAATCTCCCCCCACATTGCCTACCCCCCCCCCACCCCACGCGCATAATTTGCTGTGATCCTTGGAGTCTCCTCTGTTTAGGTGATTGGCAGAGCGCTTTAATGGGGGCAATAATATCTTAAAAATAATAATAATAATGTGGTCACTCAATCCACCACTGTTTGTGGGACGTTGCTGTGTGCAATCACTATATTTTACAGTGTATCCTGTGAAGCGCTTTGAGACGTCTCAACGACATGATAAGGCGCCGGGTCAAATGCCAGGATTATTACAGGGATAGCGATTCCTTAATTGGGAATCCCTAATTGGAGGTGCAAAAATATTCTCGAGTGTGTGTGTGTGTGTGAACATGTCTGTGTGAGCATGTCTGTGAGTTTGTGTGCCTGTGTGAACGTGTCTGTGTGAGTGCGAGTGTGTCTGTGTGAGTGTGTGTGAGCGTGTCTGTGAGCGTGAGCGTTTCTGTGAGTGTGTGTGAGGGTGTGTGTGTGCCTATGTGTCTGTGTGAGCGTGTCTGTGTGTGTGAGTGTGTGTGTGTGGGCGTGTCTGTGAGTGCGTGTGTGTGTGCGTGTCTGTGAGCGTGTGGGTGTGAGGGGGAAGGGGACGGTTATAGACCACAATCACATCCTGCAGTGTGGAGTAACCTCTAACCCACAGAGTGAGGAACTCTTTGTGGCAAACTAACAGCCTGTGAACTGCACCAGAAATCTGGAATGTTCAAGGAGCTTTGTGTAGTCACATCAGTGACCCCAGGAAACTATGCGCGATTTACTGCCTGTACATTAATTGTATAATAAAAGGTTTTAACGTTATTCACATATTTTGACTCTACATTCACTCACTCACTCGTTCACTCACTCGTTCACTCATTCGTTCACAGTCCAGGCTGACGTTCCAGTGCAGCGCTGGGGGGAGAGAGAGAGAGAGAGAGTGAGAGAGACGCATTGTCCGTCCTCTTTGGATGAAACGTTAAACCTCACTCCGCCCCCTCTCTGTGTCTGTTCAGGTGAACGTTAAAGATCTCCCGCGACGCTGTTGGAGAAGAGAAATGAGTTTCTCTCTCTCCCTCTCCCCCCCTCCCACTCCGGTTTCCTAGCTAACAATCCCGCACCCCCCCCCCCCCAGATTAAATCACTCACTCACTACATGGTTTCATTGACATTTTCCATTCATTTCACATAATCTGAGCGTCCGGCCTCAAACCAGGAAATCACCAGGGCTGGGTTTCCTGACCATAGATAGTGTCAGAGAGAGAGAGAGAGAGATAGGGGGGTGGGGGCAGAGAGGCTGAAGGCCTGACCGCTGATGGTGGGGACGTGGTGAGGGCCGGAGATTTCAAAGCCTGGATTTTAAAGCCAGTTTTCTGTGTGTGTGTGTGTGTTGGTGGGTGGGGGGGAGGGGGGGCATTGTCTGGCTATCGCCTGAGCGATCTCTCCCTCTCAGACTGTTGATTTTCGTTGCTCTTGAGACATCAGTGAAAGATTTAATAATTCCACATTGCATTCCAGACTCGGGAATGTCCACGTGTGGGCGGCACACGCAGGACTCTCAGTCTGGTTTGGAGACGCTTAAGCGCGGTGACGGGAGTGTGTGTGTGTTTGTGTCTCTGTGAGTCTGTGTGTGTGTCTCGGTCGGTCTGTGTGCGCGTCTGTGTGCGTCTGTGTCTGTGTGTGGATGGGATGAGGTTTGGCACTCGAAGCCCTTTTCACACACAAATTGGCTGCCGCGTTTGGCACACAAAATACACAGTCACTACACTTCACAGTATATTGTGTGAAGCGCTTTGAGACGTCTCGAAGACGCGATAAGGCGTTGTGTCAAATGCCAGGATTATTATTATTATTATATATTATTGTATGACTCACGTGTCACAAATGAGCGCCCTGATAACAGCATCCTCACAGGAAGCGGATCCCAACACAGCCAGGAAATCCACCAGGAACCATCCCAAACTTACTGTAAAGAGAAACAGGTACATTAATAGCACAAACAATGCTCAGCTTCCTGTTATCTTGACACCTTTGAACTTTGTTTGGCCCACAAAATACACAGTCACTACACTTTACAGTATATCCTACGAAGCGCTTTGAGACGTCTCGAAGATGGGATAACATGGGGGGGGGCGATATCAAACGCCAGGATTACTATTATTACTATTATTATTATTGTTATGGGGGCGGTCCTGGCTGTCTGGTATCCGCTGCATTGAGCAATCTGAGCGCAGGAAGTGAAAGTCATGTTAGTAATCAGGAAGTTTGATGATGAAATCCCATCCAACGGGAGATGGAGAACAGAAAGTGGCCGCATTCCCCCCCTCCCCCCCCCCGGGCCAGGCTCCCCCCCACCCCCCCCCCGGGCCAGGCTCCCCCCCCCCACCCCCCACCCCGGCCAGGCTCCCCCCCCCCCCCCACCCCGGGCCAGGCTCCCCCCCCCCCCGGGCCAGGCTCCCCCCCCCCCCCACCCCGGGCCAGGCTGCCCCCCCCCACCCCGGGCCAGGCTCCCCCCACCCACCCACCCGGGCCAGGCTCCCCCCCCCCCCACCCGGCCAGGCTCCCCCCCCACCCAGGCCAGGCTCCCCCCCCCCACCCCGGGCCAGGCTCCCCCACCCCAGACCAGGCTCACCCCCCCCAGGCTCGCCGCCCCCCCCAACCGAGCCAGGCTCCCTGCTGCCCCCTGGCGGGAGGCGGTGAGCAACATCGGGCTACTTTTTGGGCGGTTTGGGGCTACAAGCGGAATAGAGCGCTGCTGCCCCCGAGAGGGGGAGAGGGACGCGTGACATTGGGGCTACTCGTGCGCTATCTTTGCGCGGGATTTGGGGCTACAGACGGCGGGAGAGGAAGTTGGCGCCACACAAGATGGCGTCTTACTTCGACGAACATAATGTGGAGCCGCCGCCCCAACACAGCGGCCTCCTGCAGCTCGCGAGGTACCCCCTCCCCCCCCGGCACCCCCCACCAGGCCCCCGCAAGGTACCCCCCCCACAGCCCCCCACCCCCGGCACCTCCCCCCCCCCCCACAAGGTACCCCCCCCCCGGGGTGGGGGGAAACCGAACCCACGACCATCACGGGAGCCACTGGTCACAGTGAGGTCGGTGGGGGTCAGGACTGGGGTTACGGTGGGGTTCAGGGTTCACGGTGGGGTTCAGGGGTCCCGGGGAGAGCTCTCGGAGGTTCTGACGCAGTGATGAGGACAATGTGTTGTTACCGTGTGTTGTGGTGTCTTCCCAGGACTTTGCTGTCGGGAATGGACGTGGACCTCGGCTCAGCGGACCTGTCCGACTGGGACCATCGCTTACCGCCTCCCGCGAAAAAGGACATCGTTCAGAACCTGCCCAGCATCGCCGTGTCTCCAGCACAGGCAGGTGGGCTGTGCGTGTGTGTGTCAGCCCGGCTCGGTGTGTGAAGAGCTTTGAGGATAATAATAATAATAATAATAATAATAATAATCCTCGTATGTGCTGACCAGCGCCTGTGGCCCGGGTGTGTGTATGTGCTGGGAGTCGGCCCTGCACTGTGTGCTGATCATTGCTGTTTTTCCCCACAGACAGAGGCCTGAAGTGTCCGGTTTGTCTGCTGGAGTTCGAGGAAGAGGAGACAGTGAAGCGAATGCCTTGTGAGCACTGCTTCCACTCGGGGTGTATCGTTCCCTGGCTGGGAAAGGTACGTCCCTCTGCTGTGGTCGGGCAAGACCTTAAACCTCACTCACTCCCCGTCTGTGCCCTGTTCAGGTGGACGTTAACGTTGCTGCGTTCAATGTATAAAATGCACAGTCACTGCGCTTTTTTGTTACCCGCGTTTTGCTCACAAAATACACAGTCAATCCACTTTATAATATATATTCTGTGAGATGCCTCAAGGACTTGATAAAGCGCTGTATAAAATGCAAGGATTGTTATAACTACTTTACAGTAAATCCTATGAAGCTCTTACAGACATCCTCATGTGAGGATTATTAATATTGTTGTTTGGTTTCAGACTAATTCCTGCCCTCTGTGTCGGATGGAGTTACCCACAGACAGTGAGGAATACGAGGAATATAAACGGGATAAGGTGAGGGTGAGCTGTGTGTGGCTTCTCTGTCCCTCCCTCCTCTCCTGCAGGCATTGACAGCGTGATTAGTCACTTTGTAGTGTAGTGTCTGTCTGTGTGTGGTGATGGGGTTTTGTATGTCAGCTGTAGAGTTAGCTGCGCCTGATAAGAGTCGGTGCTGTGATTGCCCTTTCTCTTTTTCCCTCACCCTGACCATTTCCCCCTGCTCGGGTCATGACCCAACTGTGCAGCGCCTTGGGACGTCCTCCTGAGGTGAAAGGCGCTCTATAAATGGAATCTTGTTGTTGTTGTTGTTGTTGTTGCCTAACGCTGTGTGTGTCAGCCCTGAGCCCCAGCGAGTACAAAGCTGATTGTGTCTGTCCTCACGTCTCACAGGAGAGGAGAAAGCAAAAACAGCATCGACTGGAGAACCTGCACGATGCCATGTACACGTGATCGACTGAGGGCGCCAGGAGATTGCAGCTGGTTTACAGTGAGCCCGGAACACTCCCTACATGGTCTGTTCTTCCTCAGTCTCGCCCCCCCCCACCCTCCTCCCTTCTCCTGCTCTCCCCCCTCCAAATAAAGACTAAAACTCAGACATTCCAGAGCAGGAGAAAAGCTGCTGTTTGTAGAGGATTCCTTGTCCTGGGATCAGCGGTTGCTGCTGTTCTAAGTCACTAATGGATTTTATTCAACGCTTTCAGAATTAAACGCATCTGTGTAATCACCTGAAACTCTTGTGTACTCTTGCCTTTTTTAAAAAGACCATACATTTAATACAGCGCCTTCTCGAGTCGTTGAGACGTCTCAAAGCACTTCATAGGATTTTACTGTAACTTGTAGTGATTATGTATTTTGTAGGCAAATGCGCCAGCCAATTTGCGCACAGTGACGTCCCCACAAACAGCCACGTGAATGAGCAAGTTTATCTGCGGACTTGTCGGCCAGGACACCAGGAGAGAGAAATAAACTTCCTTCTCTTTCCCAACAGCACCGCAGGAGATCTTTTAACGTCCACCCGAACAGGGCACAGGCGAGGGAGTGAGTGATGTTTAACGTCTCAACCTGAGACAACTCTCTTCCTCTCCCACCAGCGCTTTGCTGGAGAGTCAGCCTAGACTTTGAGCTCAAAGTGCCCTCCGTGGGCGATTGAACCTGCACCCTCCTGATTCCGAGGTAAGAGAGTGAGCGACTGAGCCAGGCTGACACCCAGTATTATAACAGTCTGGTGTTGCAGGTACAGGGAGCAGGGGCAGAGGGTTAATTCCTACCGGGGGGGGGGGGGGGGGGAGGCTTTGCCCTTCAGCTTTTTGTACGTTAGAAACCTGCAAACATTGTTATGACAAAACAAATGCACATCTGCATTTTCACATGAGAGCTCAGGACGTCCCAAAGCGCTTAACAAACCTGGCTCGATACCTGAGCTGGGGGTGGGGGGGCGAGGGAGATGGGGGAGGGGGAAAGATAACTAAAGGAATGGCCGAGGAGGCAGCCAATTTGCGCACAAACAATACAATGCACATTTACACTTATACATTACGGCGTATCAAGTCAGGAGGGCGTACCAAGGTACTGGACAGTCCAAGGTTTGCACCGAAGCTGGGGCGGGGTGGGGGTGTGGGGTGTGGGGGTGACAGCTATGTGACCGATTTGTGGGAGGAATTGTTAACAAATGTAATTGAACTGAGGGAGAGATGTGCTTGTGTAGTGTTGCTATTGTGCCACTAGAGGGCGGTGGCCTCCCTCCCTCATCCCAGTTAATAATTATCCTTAAAGCGCTTCACAGGATACACTGTAAAGTGTAGTGACTGTATATTTTGTGGGTGAAACGTGGCAGCCAATTACGCACAGCAGCGTCCCCACAAACATGATTGAGTGACCGAATTATTATAGTAATTTTTTTTTATCCCTGGAAAAGCGATCCACCAATCGACTAACAAGCGGGTTCCTATTACTGCTAAGGTAAACAGAGGTGTGTGGGTGTGTGCGGAGTAAGGAAACTCGCCTCAGGTTTTGCTAATCTTACCTAATCCTGGAGAGTATTAGGCTTGGCTCTGTTTGGAAGCTCAGTGTGTGCGTTGGGGTAACTGCTGGAGTTTAACCAGATAAAACCAAATGGAAACCAGCGTCGGGCGAACTCCCTGCTTAATCTTTGTGGAACGGTCTGTTCCTGTGACCTGACAGGAAGGCAGACAATAATACACAGAGGGTATTAAAACACTTCGGTTTTGTTTTTGTGTTTTTTTTAAATAAAAAAGTTTATTTTTTAAAATATTTTTTTAAAAAAAAGGAATCGAGCGCAACGTGAATTAAACCGCATCCAGTCCCGATTCCGCGGTCGGTCGGGGAAACAAAGAAAACAATCCCGCAGTTATTAACACAGCCCAGACATCTGTTTTATTGCTGAGCCACAGTGTGAATGAAATGTTAAAAAACATCTACAGGAGACAGACAAAAACTGCCCTTTAAAAAAATAAATGTAAAAAACCGTAGAAAAAACCCAAGGCTGCAAGACATTTTCTGTTACGTCTGTGGGCAATGACGTGCCACAAAGGTGTGTATAAAAACCCACTGGTTAGGACACAGAATCCAGGCTTAAAATGCACAGCAGCCACCCAGGGTTTGTATTAGGTCAGCGGGTGTCTTGACACACGCAGAAATCCGTCACTGTGCTTAAAGTCTCCAAAACCAGACCGGCAGCTACGTGAAAATTCCTGGGGGGGTGAGCCCAGAGTGTGTGTCGGGGTAACTGCTGGAGTCTAACCAGTAAAAACTGCGTAACTTGCCAGTTGAGATGTGATATGGTTATCCTACAGACACTTGCATTGTTAAAGCCGTTAAATCACATCACAACACCCAAAGCTTTTACTTTACACTGACTGTCCAAGGCTGTGGCTGCTGTTTGTTTCAGAGGCAGTTGCACTCACCGCACATTCAGTCAGGACACCGATGAGAGAGCGAGAGAGAAACTCTTCTCTTTTCCAGTAACGTTGTGGGAGTGGGGTCTTTAACTGGCACAGACGGGACCTCGGTTTAACGTCTTACCTGACAACACATGCTTTCCCTCGCTCTCTTTCCCCCCCACCATCCCCCAGCGCTGCACTGGAGTGTCAGCCTGGACTGTGAGCTCTGAGTGTCGAGGGATATTTATAATAATAATGCATTTAAATGTAAAAGCTGGTTGCCAAGTTAGCTACAAAATTTGGAAAATAACCTGTTCTCATCTCGCGTTCCCTCTGAGGGTTTGACACTGGTCATTGGTATTCCTCCCCTCCCCCAGCCCGGCCCCCAGTGTTAGTGTTACTGGTCTGGGAAGGAACTTGGGAAACCTCCGCAATAGAGACTGAGTTATCAGAGACCCTGGAGCAGCGTGTGCCCCCCTGCCCCCAGCGCACGCTACTCCCATCACGTCATGTTTCTTCTGAAAGCACCAGATCCGCAATAAATAAGGACATTTTCTCAAATATCATTTGAATACAAAAAGGCAGAACAAAGGGTGTAAAACAAAACATTTGCTTTTGAACAGAAGCCTCAGGAGGTGGATCAGAAACAACACTCTCCAGTGGGGCCTGTGTGTGTGTGTGTGTGTGTGTGTATACACGTGTGTATGCCTGTATCTGTCTGTGTGTAAACCAGTGTGTGTACATCTGTGTATATATGTATGTCTGTGTCTGTGTATAAGAGTGTGTGTACATCTATGTGTGTTTGTGTACTAGTGTGTGTGTACATCTGTGTCTGTCTATGCCTGTGTTTGTGTATGTGTGTGGGGGGGGGGGGGGGGGGCAGGGGGGTGTAGAGGACCCCTGTAATAATACTTGCATTTGATACAGCGCCTTATCATGTCGTTGAGACTTCTCAAAGCGCTTCACAGGAATATACTGTAAAGTGTAGTGACTGTGTTTTGTGGGCGAAACGTCCCTCTGACTGAGATCAGTAATATTCCAGGCCGGGGAACAGGTCAAACCAGGGACTTTCCCATCCACTGTAACAGCCTGAAACACTGACCCCACAAAATGTACCCGCGCTTCAGAGACATTGGTGATTTACCATGGTGGGGGGGGTGGGATGGGGGCGAGAATACACCACCGAGATTCACACACCAGCGAGTGCCTGCAGAACCCCAGGCCAGGGTAGGGGTTTGAGACCCCCTGTGTCACACACACTGTACCTGACGCTCTGACCAGACATTAGATCATGGCGATGCTCTCCGGGTTACTGTGGAGATGGGAGGAGGTGCCGCTGCCTGGGGATTTGGCTGCCTTGCCCAAGCCCCCCCCACCCAGGCCCGGGACCCCTCCTCGCCCCAGCACAGCCAGCACCGTGTCGCCGCTGACAGAGCCGAACTCGAAGGAGAAGCTGCCATAAAACACCAGAATGTCAACCGTGTAGATCCACTCACACACGGCAGCCGCGTGCTGGTAAACTGGGCTCTCGTTAATGAAGAAGATTCCACCTGGTCACAGCGTTAAGGAAATAACGACAACTACTACTGCTGCTGCTCAAGTTTATATAGCCCCCCCCTCATACAGAGCAACCCAACAGCAACAATTTGAGTTTTATAGTAATAATAATCTGCCAATTGTCAGCGTCAATAGCTCAGCACTGACATCAGTAAATGTGCCACTGATTCCCTGCCAAAGCACATCACTGACCCGATTCCTCTGACAACCTAACCTACAGTATATCATTCTGGCCTTGATATAACAATATAATAATAATAACACTCCTTGCATTTGAAATACCATCTTATCACGTCGTTGAGATGTCTCAAAGCGTGTGTTTGGTGGGTGAAACTCAGACAGCCAGTTGCGTACAGCAGCGTCCCACAAATGGTGGATTGAGTGACCAGATTATTGTCATTATTATTGTTTGGGAGGAGTTATTACCTCGGGAAAGTGATCCGCCAATCCACTAACAAGTAGGTTCCTACTCACTGCTACGTAAACAGAAACTAAGGTTTCACCCTGACCTGCCCGGGAATCCAATCAAACCCGTGTCCTCTCGCTTGCGAGGCAAGGATTCCGCAGACACCCTCTTCCCCCGGTGCCTGTTATCTCTGACAGGAGATGGTGGCTGTCCGCAGCTGGTCTATTCTGCCATGTGATGTGAGAGGCATCAATGCCGGCAATGTTTAGCCTCAGGCAGCTGTGGTGTGGCCCTGGCTCACATTGTTCAGGGGACTGAAGCACAGCCCGATGCTGGGCTGCTGACTGGGTCCCAGTATGAGGCTGGGAATGGCACTGAGGGTCGGAGAGCTCAACACTAACCCTAATCTGGGCTGGTGCCAACTTGTGCTCAGTGCAGCAGTCCATCACACACAAGCTTTACAGAGAAAGGGACACATATACACAACACACGCCACAAATATACATACAGACAAACCAGGAGCCATCCAACTGCCCACACACACACACAGACCAAATGCGCTCGCATACACACACACAGGTATATGGACAGAAACAGGGACGAACACACCCAGGGATACACAACCACAGTCCAGGTCACTCTCTCTCTCTCACACACACACAGGCTGTAGTTGCTGGCTGGCCAGAGAGAAGGATACTGAGAACCAAGGAGATTAAGGCCACTGTGGTGAGGGCCACTCTGGTGTGTCCCAGCCACTGGTGTAGGAGAGAGGTTGCTGCTCTGTAGGTGAGGAGACACTGCAAACAGACAAACACCATCCCCGCAGGAAAGGCCACCCCAGCTCCAATATAGTGCAGGCTCTTAGCATGGTCCACCTGGGCAAGTGGGAGAGACTGAGTGACACACAGCCTCATATACACCTGATGCTATAACAGACACCCTTATACACTGGCTGCTATAACACAGCACAGAAACTGAATGCCCGAGACATGCGCTCAAGAACAACTTGCATTTACACAATGAGGTTTAACATTTCATCTGAAGGACAGCGTCTCTGACAATGCGGTTCCCTCTCTCTCTTTCCCCCACCAGCGCTGCATTGGAGCGACAGCCTGGACTGTGAGCTCAAAGCCAATAATTCAACCCACAACCTCCTGACTCAACAACAACAAATGACATTTGTGGAGCGCCTTTCATGTCTCAAGGCACTGACTCAAGAGACGAGAGCGTGTTAATGTGCTGGCCTGCCATGTGTGAGTCAGTCAGTGAGTAGCATCACAGCAGGTCCTGTTATTACCTGGAAGTTACCAACCATGACGAGCCCCACGGCGTTGATGAGGCCGGTCACCAGGGCGGCCGTGTTGATCCACGTCGACCGACACCTCTCCATGATCTGCCCGTAGCGAAGGACACAGATCACGACCACTGGGTATAACAACCACAAGCCAGGAATTAAACCTCGTCACGACTGTAACTCCCCCCTTCTATCACCCCCACCCCTCACCCCACTGTATCTGCCCCCCGCAACTCTAACGACCCCAACACTCTCCTCGTTGAGAAGTCTCAAAGTTCTTCACAGCTACGTGTAGTGACTGTGTGTTTTTGTGGGCAAAACCGTTTTGTTTTTTTGTCCGGTTTGCGCACAATGACGTCCCCACAAACAGCCGTGAAGTGAGTGAACTATTTTATCTGGGGGATTGTCGGCCAGGACCCCGGGAGAGAGAGAGAAACTCCCTTCTCTTTTCCCAACAGCCCCGCGGTGGGAGATCTTTAACACCCACCCGAACAGGGCACAGACGGGGAGTGAGTGAGGTTTAACGTCTCCTCCGAAGGATGGTGTCTCTGATAATACAGCATTCTTGCATCCAGAGTCAAAAGATTGTGGGTTGAAGCCCCAATGTCATGATTTATATAGTCTAAGCTGACAATCTGAGGCAATACAGTGAAACCGAGTTCCCATCGAAGCCTGATTAAGTGGATCCCACGTCACGACTCCAAAAGAGAAGGCGGGTTCTCCTGGCCAACAATCCAAGATCCAAGAGACAGGAATACTGAGAAAAGGAAACTTACCCATAAAAGCACCCACGTTGCCAATCAAACTGAAGAGACAGCTTTCAGGCGGAGACGAGCCACATTTACTGTAATAAAAGAACAGCGGCTCATGTTAGATTGAGATAATAATAATAACAATCGTAAGACTTACATTTGATACAGCGCCTTTCACATCAGGAGGATGTGTCAAGGCTGTGGACAGTCAGGGATTTGGACCTGAACTGGGGATTGGGATCAAGAGGGGTGGAAAGCAGGGAGGGTGGGGTTAAGTGGGTGACCGAAGACACGGTCGAAGAGGAGAGTCTTAAGAAGGGCCCTGAAGGAGGAAAGGTGGAGGATTTGTGGGATGGCGTTCCAATGGATGGGGAATGAGAGGGTGAAGGCCCGACCGCTAACGGTGGGGTACGTGGAGAGGATTGGAGCCCGCTGTGAGGAGGGAGCAGATTGGCTGGTATAGAGTTAGCAGGACACAGGAAGAGGAGGAGGAGGAGCAGCAAGGCTGAGGAAGGGTTTGAAGGTCAGGACAAAGAGTTTGAACCCTACCTGACCAGCGGGATGTCCTGGACGGTGCAGCAGGTTTTGGGGTAACCATGTTTGGAGGTGTCCTCAGGGCAGGACTCGTTGTAGAACCTTCGGCAGAAAAGAAAAACATGAGAAAGTTCCACCGGAAATCAACACAGGACAGACACTGGGTCCCTACATACCCACCCCCCATCCCTCCCTCCGTCTGTCCGTGCCACCCCTTATAAAAATAATAATAAACTTTATTGAGACCGAGCCATACTTGTGACCTGAGGTACGGACAGGACACCTAAATGTCTGAGCTCCAATATTAAGATTATGCCCCGTCCCAGAACAAGAGGGGCATCATCTGAACATTAGAACCGGGCCATTTAGGAGTGAAATCAGGGAGTTTTTCCACACGAAAGCCAGTGGGAATCTTGAACCTTCTCTCTCCCCCAAAGGGCTGTGGATGGTGGATCAATTGAAATTTTCTAGACTGAAGTGGGTGGATGGATGTTTGTTAGGTCAGGGTATCAATGGGGCAAAGGCAGGTAATTGGAGTTGAGGTACAGATCAGCCATGATCTTACAGAATGGCGGAACAGGCTTGAGGGGCTGAATGGCCTCCTCCCATTCCTACGTTCCTCACATAGACCTGAAGCATCACCAATAAGAACAGTAGAAATGGGATTTTCTTTACCAGTTTCCTACAGGACAGACATGATGGTTCATCACTGCCATAGCGTATCTGCAACAATAAAACATGGTGTGAATAACACAACCCATCTCAATCCTTTCATTCCCGGCACTTCCTCTCTTCCCCTCTCACTGGTCGGTAGGGCGGTCCTTGTTGGACAAGCAGCAGGAAAGCTTGGCCAGGCAGCGCTCTCAATGGCTAAGCTATGTGAGTTTAGCTGGTTAGACTCCAGCAGTTACCCACAACGCACACTCTGGGCTCCCCACCCCCAAAGCCTTGGCTCTCGCCAACATGTGTTTCACCCACAAAATATCCAGTCAATGCGTTTTGCAGTGTATCCCGTGAAGCGCTTTGAGACGTCTCGAAGACGTGATGAAGCGCTGTATCGAACGCAAGGATTATTATTATTATTAATACTTTCTGGGATAAGGTAAAACAGACGAGAGAGAGAGTTCCATCCCAACAATCTCTCTCTGGGATCTCCAGGTGTAGGTCGGAGGTGTGGAATTCTCAGTTTGGGTGGGGAGAGACTTAAGCAACAAGTGATGGTTTTCTGCGGGTGTCAGACACACCCAGAAAGTGCTGCCGACTGAGCCGGGCTGACACCGGAACACGTTCCTCTAAAACTCCGGAGAGTAAAGGCTTTGCTCCTTGTTCGCAGCGGGTGGTGGAGACGGTCAAAAGCCGGAGAAAGGTTTACAAGGAGAAGAACAAAAAAGCAGGGAACGATTTCAAAGGAAGGAGCTGGGATCAGGCGCGAAGAGTAATAACATCGGGATAGAAACAGGAGAAGAAAACGACCAGGGAAAGCGGGCAAAAGGGGATCGGGATGAGGGGGGAAACGTGGGGAATAGAGGTTGGGATGAGGGGGGAAATGGGGGGAATAGGGGTTGCGATGAGGGGGAAATGGGGGGAATAGGGGTTGCGATGAGGGGGAAATGGGGGGAATAGGGGTTGCGATGAGGGGGAAATGGGGGGGAATAGGGGTTGGGATGAGGGGGAAATGGGGGGAATAGGGGTTGGGATGAGGGGGAAATGGGGGGAATAGGGGTTGGGATGAGGGGGAAATGGGGGGAATAGGGGTTGGGATGAGGGGGAAATGGGGGAATAGGGGTTGGGATGAGGGGGAAATGGGGGAATAGGGGTTGGGATGAGGGGGAAATGGGGGGAATAGGGGTTGGGATGAGGGGGAAATGGGGGGAATAGGGGTTGCGATGAGGGGGAAATGGAGGTAATAGGGGTTGGGATGAGGGGGAAATGGAGAGTGGAGACGGACAACAACAACTTGTATGTATATAGCGTCCCTCAGGCAGAGTAGCGCCTCAGAGCGCTTGGGGGGAAAGCCTGGGGGTGGGTGGGGGGACAGAGAGAGGTCGGGAGCGGTACTCACACCACCCATATCCCTGTGATGGAGAAGGCGGACAGGCTGACAGGCAGCAGGACCCAGGCGGTCATTGGACCCGAGGCTCCCGCTCCACAGGGAACCAACCGCAGCCGCAACCGAGGCCGAGGCCTGACGCCCCGCCCGGAGCCTGTTCCCGCCGCACGGCAGAGGCCGCTCCCCCGCTCACATGGACGCGAGGGGAGGGAGGGAGGGAGGGAGGCCTAGGCCCCGCGAGGCCGCGGGCTCGGCTCCCACAACCAGCGCCGCATCTCCAAGCGGGCGGCCGGCGAGGGCCCCGACGACTGCGCACGCGCCCCGGGCGCGGCGGGAACCACCACATCTCCCAGGGTCCCCCGCGGCGGGGAACTACAACTCCCGACATGCCTCGCGGTGACCGCCGCCCACCGCGGGATCCGGTGATTGACAGCGGCTGCAGCCACTCAGAGGAGCGCGGCGGCCCCCGAGGAGGCGGTGCTGCCACAGGGGCGGGTATAAAAGAAAGAGGCGCTCGGTCCTCTCACTCAGAGGGTCGGTCACTGTTGTCACAGGGGATGGAAGTTTAAGCCCCTCGTCAGCACTTTGAACTTTCTGGGTTGGATGGTGATAATAATAATAATAATCCTTGCATTTGATATAGCGCTTTTCACGTCGGGAGGACGTCCCAAAGTGCTTCACACAACACACTGTAAAGTGAATTGACTGTATATTTGTGGGTGAACGCGGCAGCCAATTGCGCACAGCAATGTCCCACAAACAGTCGTAGATTGAAAATGATGGGTTTCCACATGTGTCGGACACCTGAGGCTCACCCAGAAAAGGGCAGCCGCCCGTCACCTCACTGGTCACAGCCGAACAGAAGACAAGGAATCCAAGTTGGACAGTACAGTACTTTATTTAACAATGTTCTTTCAGTGAATCCTTCTGCAGTTTAACTGGATTCATAGTAACATACCAAACACGGAACAGAAGTGGGGGGGGGGGGAAACACACACATGCTGGCCATCAGCTGCAGCTGCTGGTGGTGGCGGTTTACATGATCAGCCGTTCCTTACAGGAATGTTCAGGGCAGCTCCCCACAGTCGGCAATCATAACTTCAACTTTGGGATGCCCATCTTTCATCCCGCAACCATCCATTTTTTGGACCACCTGCATGCCTTCAACAACTTTCCCAAACACCACATGCTTCCCATCCAACCTGGAAGGAAACCAGATAATTTACATTTTTAATAATAATCCTCGCATTTGATACAGCGCCTTATCATGCCGTTGAGACGTCTGAAAGCGCTTCGCAGGATACACTGTAAAGTGAAGTGACTGTATATTTTGTAGGCACTGTACAATTCTTTTTCCTAAAAGATTATTACCCCCTGAAAGCAATCTGCCAATCGACCAACAACCAGGCTCCTACTTACTGCTAGGTAAACAGAGGTGCGTGTGTGTGAACTAAGGAAACGTGTCCAAGCATCTTCCCTATGCTAAGCCCATTGTCTCACCTCATCCTTTCAGATGTTATTTCTCCTTGCCCCCCCCCCCCCCACTTTAGCTGCAGTCTACTTGCATTAAGGTGGTCTCCTCCACTACAGACTCACACAAGATAGCACAACCAATAAGGTATCTCAAGTTGGAAAAGGTGAGAATCCTTACCATGCAGTCTTAGCGGTACAGATGAAAAACTGTGAGCCATTTGTGTTTGGTCCAGCATTGGCCATGGACAGAATACCTGTGAGAGGAAGACAAAAACACTGCTTATACAGCAGAGTAAGGGGACTTGACGATCTGGAGATGAGAGCCACAGCACAGCAGGTGTGACCAGGTGAGATGACCATGGTGACAGGGGAGCTGTCACCTAGGATGAAGCAGATTTCAGTGAGGGAGAGGACAGCAATGGTTGATGACAATGAGATCGTGGACAGTGAGGGCTTTGTTGGAGAGAGCGCAGACACTTTGCAGGGTGATGCAGAGGGGACAGGCAGCAGATGAAAAGACATCAGCTCAGAGTATTTGACAACAAACAATCCATTTGATCAAATTAAGCTAAAGCTAAGAATCAACATTGGTGGCTGTGCTTTCAGACACTATGCCCCAAAACTCTGGAACACGCTTCCTCTATTCCTCTGCCTTGCCCCCTATGGTCACCCTTCTCAGCATCATGCTCCGCCAATGTCAAGCACTCTGCACCGCCAAGCACTCCTGGATGTCAGATCACATTAGCTCCATAAATTTAAAGAAGTTTAAAAAAATTCACATTAATCCCAGGACATTTACCACCTAATGGAAACACCCCTCCTTCTGTGGTTTGCTATATATTGAAGTGGCTATTGAATGGCTAGATGCTTTAAAGCTAACAGGAAAGATGTTCTTTACCCGATCCAGTGTGTTGGAGAGTGAAGTTCTCATCTTGAAATTTGCCCCCATAGATGGACCTGCCACCGGTGCCATTGTGGTTTGTGAAATCACCACCCTGTAAAACAAATTGTAACACTAAAGATGGAGCAATGCACAGACCGAAAACACCATAGCAAAATAACACTGTAGAACACTCCTAGAACTGCCCGTTATGAAATATGTTAACACATTTCTTGTCAAGTCAATTTCAAGACTGGCCCAGTTAATACAAGTTGTACATTTGCCGGATACAATGGGGCAAAGGCAGGTAATTGGGGATGAGGTACAACCATGATCTAACAGAACGGCAAAAGAGGCTCAAGGGGCTGAATGGCCTGGGGAATTTTTTTTAAAAAAAGAACAGGACGAAACGAAATACCTTCAGACAATTGTACGTAAATACACTATTGTTCCCATTGGTCAAGATAAATCCAGCATTTGATATATCACAATTTCTATAGAAATACAGTCATAAGTGCAGGTCACATACTGGAAGTCAGGGTCACTAACCTGGCACATAAACTGAGGAATTATTCGGTGGAATTTGGATCCTTTAAAACCAGATCCTGGCTCCTTGGTGCACAGGACACGGAAATTCTCTGAAAAGCAAAAAAAGGAACAAGTAAAACATTGTGCATCTGCTTCACAGATAATACAGTGCACTCCCAATCTCCCAGTACGCTTCCTGTTCCAGTGTAATCTGGATAGCCATGTGAAACATGATCAAGTACAGAGTTGGACTGACTTAGCAGTAAAATACATGGTCTGAAATGTTGTCAAACAGCATAATGTGTAGATAACAGAAGCACATTAAATAAAGACATACGCTGTATGGTAGCTGTCATCCACAAAGAAATTGGGTGTGAATTTTGATCCCATCTGAATTAGTTTGGCTATTTTGATGCAACACCAAATAGCCACTGTAGTGCTAAACACAATCTCTGCATTCAAAAGAAATTGCTGGAGGGGATGGCTACCTCATTGTCCCTGAACAGTCTGCACTGCAGCAATCGTGCTGACTGTTCGGTCTAACCACTAACTGAACAGAAGCTGCCAACTTAATTTATTCAACAGTCAGTCAGACATCCTGGCGTATCACTTACCAATTATTCTCGTCAGGACAACAAAAGTAGGACCTCCTAGTGCCCCAAGCAGCAATTTATTGTATAAAAGATGAGCTCATACCTGCAGTCTTTGGCACCACATCTTTCCTCAGCTGAAAGTGAGGATGGGGGGGGGAAGAGAGAGTAAGGGGGGGGTCAAGAGAGTGGGGGGTGTGGGGGAGGAGAGCAAAGGAAAGAAAAAAATGGACGTTAGTGAAAGCAGAGTTTGTCAGAAATTAAAACCCATATGTAACCCAAAGTCATCCAAACACCAATATTACTGGTTGTCTCCTCTACAGGAGTTAATAATAAAAATCCTCGCAGTTGACACAGCGCCTCATCACTGAGACGTCTCAAAGCGCTTTTCACAGGAGACACTTTCAAGTGAAGTGACTGTGTGTTTTGTGGGGAAACGCGACAGCCGATTGTGCTCAGCAGCGTCTCACAAACAGACAGACGGTCGTGGATTGAAGTGACCAAATTATTATTATGTATGGATGCCAGAGGGAGTGAGGTAGTGGGGTGGAGAGTGAGGGGGGGGGGGGGGGGGGGGGGGGGGGGGGGGGGGGGGGGGGGGGGGGGGGGGGGGGGGGGGGGGGGGGGGGGGGGGGGGGGGGGAGAGTGAGGGAGGGGGAGAGTGAGGGGAGGGAGGGAGTGAGGGAGGGGGAGAGTGAGGGAGGGGGAGAGTGAGGAAAGGGGGGAGAGTGAGGGGGGGGAGAGTGAGGGAGGGGGGAGAGTGAGGGAGGGGGAGAGTGAGGGAAGGGAGAGAGACTTCGCCCCGCGGGCAAAATGGGTGCCCAGCGGCCGCCATATCAACCGCCATCCCCCGGGGGGGGGGGGGGGGGAGGGGTGGGGGTTGCACCGGGAGCCTCGCCCCCCGGCGGCTCCTCACCTCCATCACGATGCGACCGGCGCTTTTGCCATCGATGCTGATGTCGAAGAAGACCCGGGGGTTGGGGTTCGCCATATGGGGCTCTGAAGCGGCTCCGGGTCTCGGCGTTGAGGTGAAGTGACAGCGACACGGACCGGAAGAGGCGCCTCTCGCGCCCGCGCGCTCTTCATACCCGGGCGCCGCTGTGATGACGTAACAGGGGCGGTGCCGGGCGTCCTGATCGACACCCGCGCGCGCCAATCACAAGCCACAGCGCGGCCTCGCTGACACCCGCCCCCTCCAGGAGCCGCTATTGGACAGCGCCGGACAGGGCGCTTGATGGACAGCTCGCCGAGCCAATCGCCGCAACGAACAGGGGCGGGACCCTAAATTGGGTATCTCAGCATCAATCCTGTGTGTGTGTGTGTGTGTATGTATGTGTGTGGGGGGGGGTTGGGGGGTTGGGGGGGGGAATGGTGGTGATGGTGATGATGGTGAAGTAAATAATCCTCGCATTTGATACAGCGCCTCGTCACGTGGTTGGGGCGTCTCTAAGTGCTTCACTGTAAAGTGTAGTGACTGTGTGCTTTGCGCACAGCATGGCCCCCCTTCCCCCCCCCCCCCCCACACACACACACACACAGTCATGGTGGTATTTAGGGACCATCCACCATCCAGGAGCGATCACCCACTCGACCCCCCCCCCCACCCCCCGTATTAAAACACGACACAGTGACCGCCAGTGGAGACGATGCCGGAGTTATTGCTAATGAGCGCTGCTGTGTTCTGTCTTAATCGCTCGAGGCAGCGACATCCACAGTCAACAATGGCTGTGGCCCATCCAGAGCAAAACTGGATATCTGAAATGGCAGAGAATCTCTGGATTTGCACAGCGGGTCAGTCCGCATCTGTCTGACACAGAAAATTAGGTTAATGTTTCAAGCGTGATTTAAACAATATGGATTTCTTTTGAAGGCTTCGCCTAAAATAACCTTTTGTTTTTCTCTTTCTGGCGTTGCTGTGTTTCCAGAAATTTATGTTGCTATCTCAACTCGCTCTCATTTCTCCTCCCTCCAGCCTTTGATTTTGAGGTTTTATGAAAATTGGTAAAAAAAAATGTGCATTATGCATTTTAAATAAAACCTGCGAAATCTTGGCACAATTTTTTCCCCTAGGAAACCGGAGGGAAGAGTGAGAGAGCGAGGTTCCAGAATATTCTTTGCATCTTGAGATGCAGGCGATGATGGGCAAATCAGCATTATTGTGCTCTTGGAAGATAAGACTCCTGGAAACAGATTTCCTTTCGAAAACAATGAATAATAATAACCTGAATTTACACGATGCCTTTCAGGTTACAAAATAAGCATTTCAAAAACACTTTGCAAAGTATAACTGATAGAAGTGAAGGCAGTGTTTTGTACAGGAACATGTGAAATTAATTTTAAAAAAAGATCTTCAAAAGAGATGAAATGAAATTGATTCTCAGTGTCCCCTCCCTGCCGATTAAAACACAACATAATGATTTATATAACACTCGTACTGCGGGTAGGACATCTGAAGCGCATCACAAAATACAGTTAAACCCAGGTGCCATCTGCACCTTTTAAAAATCCCATGGCGCTACTTGAATAGAGGAGTTTCTCTCTCTCTCTCTTTCCCACTGCTCTGGCAGACAATCCTCCCACATAATAATAATAATTCTTGCATTTGATATAGCACTTTTCACGTCGGGAGGACGTCCCAAAGCTCTTCACAGAATATACTGTAAAGTGAATTGACTGTATATTTGTGGGCGAAACGCAGCAGCCAATTGCGCACAGCAATGTCCCACAAACAGTCATGGATTGAAAATGATCAATTTATTATTGTTATGTTTTGGAGGGATTATTATTAGGCTCTGTGTGGAGTAAGGAAACTTGCCCAAGGTTTGGCCCTCTGCCTGGAATTGAACTCAGGTCTCTCACTTGCAAGAGTGCTCTAACCACTGAGCTACAGGATTCCACATAAAATTGGTCATGGGCTTCATGGCTGATTGTGGGACGTTGCTTTGCACAAATTGGCTGCCGCGTTTCAATAGTCATTACATAGTCTCAAGTCATTAATTTTTCTTGGGTTGAAGGGTTTCTATTGATACCCATCTCACTGCTCAGCTGAAACTAGAAAGAGCTGAAGATTCAAAGAAAGTTAGTAAAATCTCTCTTTCCCGCTCCCATCCCTTTACAGATCTGTGGTCCACCTTTAATCCCAGTCTGTGACAATGCTGCTCTGTAATGTGGGTAACCTGCTCTGACCCCTCCTCAAAAAACAAACCTTGTGTCCACTTCCAAACCCTGCAGTCCGCAGGCATTGCCTCTTACCGGCTGCAGTTGATGTGTATTAGGTAAAGCCCCCAGGGCAGAGCACATTGCAGTCCAGGGTCAGAGGGACTTCCATGTGACTTTAGCTTTGGATATTCTGAAGCGCGGTGATGAGCTTCCACACTAGTCAGGCCCGAGCAGAGCTGACAAAAAAAACATTTCACCTCATTCTTTTATAATAAATTACATTTACACATCGCCGTTCACGTCAGGAGGACGTCCCAACGCACTGGACAGTTAAGGGTTTGGCCATGAGCTGGGGTTTGGAAGCCAATGGGTTTGGGGGAGAAGGGAAGACCGAAGGCGGCGGCAACAACAACAAATTACATTTGCCTTTGCCTTTCACGTCAGGAGGATGTCCCAGGAGGGTACGTTGTGGGCGAATGACCTTTATCTAAAGGTCTCTAGGCTTCTGAGTCAGGATAGAGACCAGTAGTCTCCATAGAGGCTCCACAGCCCAATGCGACAGCCGAAGACATCAGTCGCCATCCCTCCCCCGAAGGGCGAAACTGCTGCCCAACAGCAACAGGAAGGGCTGAGAGTCCCCGAGTGTGGAGCATAACCGCCCCCTGGTGGCGAGTGCCCAGCATTGCAGTCCTTGTATTCACATCAACTCTCACCTTCACCTGCAATCAATCATCACCACCATCATCATCATCATCATCATCATCATCATCATCATCATCACCACCACCACCACCATCATCATCACCACCACCATCATCATCATCCACCACCACCACCATCATCATCATCACCACCACCACCACCATCATCATCACCACCACCACCATCATCATCACCACCACCACCATCATCACCACCATCATCATCATCACCACCACCATCATCATCATCACCACCACCATCATCATCATCACCACCACCATCATCATCACCACCATCATCATCATCACCACCACCATCATCATCACCACCACCATCATCATCACCACCACCATCATCACCACCACCATCATCATCACCACCACCATCATCATCATCACCACCACCATCATCATCATCACCACCAACAACAACAACAACAAAATCACTGAATTCAGATACTGTGCAGTTACTGGGTTTCTGCTCCATTCCCCCCCACACCCCCCGACCCCCCCCACACCCTCCGCTCTCAGACACTCTCCGATTCTCGGCCAAACTCCACCATCTGAAGCCTTTGGCTCTGTGTTCAGGAGTTGAAGGGGAAGTTGTCTCGAGGTCCGGAGTGATTGACGTCAGAGCCGCACCAATCAGCTGCCGAGGGCGCGGGGACCAATGGGGCGTCGAATCGTATGCCCCGCCCCCCGGGGGCGCAGCAGCGCCGCCTCGCGGCCGCGATGGTCACAGTCACCAACATGTGGTGCCCGGCAAAATGGCGGGAGTGGGGGGGGGGGGCAGTGGGGGGGGAGGGAGGGGCAGTGGGGGGGGGCGGTGCAGGCAAAGTCTCTGTGATGTTCCCTGTCCCCCCCCCGCGGCCCCCACCATTACAGTGATATTTACCCCATGTTTGTTGCCCCTCGTGTCAGAGCATCTCAACGTCGGTGTAGTGACTGTATTTTGTGTGCAAAACGCGGCAGCCAATTGCACACAGCAGCGCCCCCCCACCCCCCGACAGTTGCAAAAAGTGAAAGACCAATTTTATTGGGGGGGGGGAAGAGGATTCAATGGGAGTTTATGAAAGGGTTAAACGGGGCGACAGAAAACATAACCGGCGCAAACGGTCAGAATTGTTATTTTTATTCAACGTTTTCTCAATATCTTCAGCTCAAACGATAATTCTCACCGGTGAGGGGGGGGGTGTGGGGGGTGTGGGGGGGGGGGGAAGCAGGTGAGGGTTTACAGCTCAACTCCCCGCGGAAACACTTTACGTCTTATTATAATTCCCCACTGTCGATGATTTTAATTTCGCTGCTTGTGGTGCCGTTCGCACTCCCTTCTTCTCCATCTTCTCCACCACACTGTAGCCCTCAACAACTTTCCCGAAAACAACGTGTTTCCCATCCAACCTGAAACCGGGGAAGGGAACTTTAATATATACCAACAGCAACAAACCCCCACAACCCCCTCCAACCGTAACACACCCAACCCCCCACCCAACCCTTGCCATCAATACACCCAAAGTTGGCGGCTGCGTTTGATAACAAAAACAGTCACTACACCTCACAGCGAATCCTCTGAAACACCTTTCACGCCACATGAATCACACGATTCACTATCAACCGTAGTGACCGTGTGTGTATTTTGTGGGCGAACGCAGAAGCCAATACACACACAACTACATCCCACAAACAGCTGTGAAGTGGGCAGAGCTGGGGGAGTGCTGCGTTGTTGGGGTACCTCCTTTGGATGAACGGCATCTCCCCCACAGCACAGCACCCACTGTGACCTCCCCGATTCCTGAGCCAGGAGGGGCCACAGTATCCCAGGGTACTCACTGCTGACGGCAGCACAGCCCGGCCTGGCTCATGGGCAGGACCTGGAAGGGCCGACCAGTCACTGGGGGCCGGGAATCCTCCCCTCAGCTCCTGTTAACCCCACAGCCAAAGCCCTAACTAATGGGGAGGGTGGTCCTCGCTGGACAAGCAGTGGGAAAGCTTGGCCAGACAGCGCTCGCTCGCTCTCTCTCTCGATGGCCAAGCTATGTGGGTTTAGCTGGTTAGACTTCAGCGGTTACCCCCAACGCACACTCTGGGTTCCCCCCCCACCCCCAAGCATTGGCTCTCCCCAACCTGCGGCACAGTGTGTCTGTCAGTCGGGCAGCTCAACCAGACCATTTCAGATATTGGAGGGTGAATGAGATGCACTCACCAGGTGGTCTTCTCGGTACAGATGAAGAACTGTGAGCCGTTTGTGTTTCTGCCAGCGTTGGCCATGGACATGGTACCTGACAGGGGAACAGATATAAAATCCATTTGAATGGGTTGATGGGGTTTGAGGTTTAATCCCAACAAAAGTCAGTGTCAACACAAATGGAACGTCTCTCCTCTCCTCCAGCCGCCCTTCTCTGCGTGTCTCTCGACCCCTCGACTCCACCGTTAGTGGCCGTGTTTTCAGCCAAACTCCCAGCCCTCTGCCCGCCAGTCACCCCCCTCTCTCCCTGGCTCGGTATCAAGCTGTTAAGCGCTTCCAAGAGGCTGCCGCTCGTGAAGTGAGCTGGGAAATAAGGACCATCGATCTTCCCTGTGTATGTGTGTGTGTGTGTGTGTGTGTGGGGGGGCAGCGGAGGAGATGGAATATATGAATGGAGACCCCCTCTCTGTGACGGTCTCTGATGACGGTACTCACTGCTGATGGCAGCACAGCCCGGCCTGGCTCATTAGCAGAACCTGGAAGGGCCGACCAGTCACTAGGGGCAGGGAATCCTCCCCCTCAGCTCCCGTGAACCCCACAGCCAAAGCCCTAACGGGGAGGGTGGTTCTCGCTGGACAAGCAGCGGGAAAGCTTGGCCAGACAGTGACATCAGGTTATTGTTGTCTTGACGACTGTATCGGCAGAGATCGGTCGGTTTATGAAGCCACAATGTGGGGAGCTTCACACTTACCTGGCCCATCATGCGTAAGCTTGAAGTTCTCATCTCCAAACTTGGTCCCATAGATAGACTTGCCTCCAGTGCCATCGCCCCTGGTGAAGTCTCCTCCCTGTGCACAGATCACACACATCAGACTACACGTTAACGAGGGTTAGAACAATCTGCTGTGTCTCTTCCTAACCCTCTGTAGTTGGTGAGTCAGTGCCAGTAATAACCCTCAAAAAAAAGGTGGTCACTCAATCCACATCTGTCTGTCGGACGCTGCTGTGCGCAATTAGCTGGTGCGTTTCGCCCACAAAACACAGTCACTACACTTCACAGTGTATCCCATGAAGCACTTTGAGACCTGAAAATGCGCGGTATCAAATATGCAAGAATGATCATTATTAATTTTTATTATTTCCATGTAATTCTAACCAGACACTTAATCCAGAGGGTATGTGCATATGTATAGTGTGTGTGTGTATAAGATGTGCAGTGTGTATGTATATAGTCTGTGGGTGTGTATAGTGTGCAAGCTGCCGAGGGGCGTAAAGTTCTAGCCGGGAGCGAGGTCTTACCTGGCACATAAATTTAGGGATTACTCGGTGGAACACGGATCCTTTGTAACCGAAGCCCTTCTCTCCAGTGCACAGGGCACGGAAGTTTTCTGTGAGACACAAACAGTCAACAGCTCAGACTGGTTTGGCGCCCGCGCAAGCGCAGTCTTGTTGCTCAGTGATTAGAGCGCTCACTTCGCCTCGATTCCCGTGCGGGTCTGGGCAAAACCTTAAGACAAGTTCCTTACTTCACACATATTTTTATTTGGTGGCTCAGGGAATCAATGGATACGGGGCAAAGGCGGGTAATTGGAGTTGAGGTACAGATCAGCAAGGGATCAGAAGGAACCCAATTGTTCGTCAATTGGTTGATCGATTTCTGAGAGTAATAGTCCCTCAAAAAAAAATTGGTCACAGAATCCACAACTGTTTGTGGGGACGCTGCTGTGTGCAATTGGCTGCTGAGTTTCGCCCACAAAATACAGTCACTACACAGTACACACACACTACACTATTATTATTACAGTATATTCTGTGAAAGGTTTTGCAACGTCTCAATGATGTGATAAGGCTCTGTATCAAAGGCCAGGGTTATTATTGTTAAGAACGATCGAAAAATCTGCGAAAGGAAGGCTCGTTCCCTGACAAATTCAAAATGTCATCTTTGTGCAATTCTCGGATGTTGGATGATTCAGGAAAACCTCTCCATGGGCGGGGGGGGGGGGGGGGGAGGGACGGAGGGAGGAGGAGGAGGGGGCTCGGGGC
This sequence comes from Callorhinchus milii, assembly GCF_018977255.1. Classification (NCBI taxonomy): domain Eukaryota; kingdom Metazoa; phylum Chordata; class Chondrichthyes; order Chimaeriformes; family Callorhinchidae; genus Callorhinchus; species Callorhinchus milii. Next base: position 4,434,817 of record NW_024704769.1, read on the forward strand.
TGTGTTCAGCCACAGCAAAGCTCGCTCGCTCGCTCACTAACCCGCCCACTAACTATCCGGAAAAAGGCAGAACCACCCATACAACAGAGGCTCAAAAACACGGCCATTTTCTAACTATTCACCGCCGGCGCCAATAGTCTCCAAACTGCAGCCATCATCCACAACCATCTCCCTCCCTCCCTCCCTCCGTGTATGTACGTATGTGTGTGTGTGTGTGTGTGTGTCGGTCTCTCTCTGTCTCACCTGCAGTCTTTGGGACCACATCCTTCCTCAGCTGAAAACAAGAGAGAAAAGAGGCGTTTAGTTCGGGGTAAAACAACTGAATTGTTTTTAACCCCAAAAGAAAATTTGTGCCAATTCGTTTGAATAAAAAAAGCCAAGTCTCAAGAAAAAGGCGCGACTCAAACGGTGGGAACTGGGCTAAGCGACCACTGGCGGTGCAGAGAAACCGTATCAATCCTAACATGGCTTTGGAGACTCGGTTACAATAATTGGAAAAATAATAATCATTCGACTCCGTTACAACAACAACAACAGCAACAATATTCCTGCATCACTGAGCCGCAGATCGTCACGCACCTCGTTTACAAACCTCAGATTCTTACACCACTCTCAATTAAAATAAAACCATTTAAAAAAAAATAATTCGGTCACTCAGTCCCGCAGCGGTTTGTGGGGCATTACTGAGCGCAATTGGCTGCCGCGTTGCGCCCGCAAAAAAAAATACAGTCACTACACTTTACGGTATATTCTGTGAAATGTTTGACGAGACAAAAACCAACTGCGAGGTTTATATTATACATTATATTATATTATTGTTGTGTTAAAGGCTCAGAGTGTTACTGAGACACAAACCCCAGATTGTTACATGGCACATGGCAGACACGCTCTCTCCCTCCCTCTCTCTCTCTCTCCTTCCCTCTCTCCCTCCCTCCCTCCTCACTCACTCTTTCCTTCCCTCTCTCTCTCCTTCCTTCCCTCTCTCTGAAAAGGCTTTTAGTTCAATTAAAATTAATTTAAAAAATAAAATAAAGGCGGATAACATCCCCCAGAGAGGGGGAGGAGTGGGAGGGAGAGCGGGAGATGGAGAGAAGAAGCGAGAGGGAGATAGAGAGGAGAGGGGGAGGGAGAGAGGGAGGGAAAGGGAGAGGGAGGGAAGGAGAGAGGGAGAGAGATGGAGAGGGGAGAGAGAGGGAGGGAAGGAGAGAGAGGGAGGGAAGGAGAGGGAGAGGGAGGGAGAGAGATGGAGGGAAGGAGAGGGAGAGGAGAGGGAGGGAGAGATGGAGGGAAGGAGAGGGAGAGGAGAGGGAGAGGGAGGGAGGGAGGGAAGGAGAGAGGGAGAGGGATGGAGGGAAGGAGAGAGGGAGAGGAGAGGAGAGAGGGAGAGGGATGGAGGGAAGGAGAGAGGGAGAGATGGAGGGAAGGAGAGGGAGAGGAGAGGGAGGGAGAGAGAGAGGGAGGGAGGGAGGGAAGGAGAGAGGGAGAGGAGAGAGGGAAGGAGGGATGGAGGGAAGGAGAGGGAGAGGAGAGGGAGGGAGAGAGAGGGAGGGAGGGAGGGAGAGATGGAGGGAAGGAGAGAGGGAGAGAGGGCAGTGGTCGTCTCGGGTGATTCTCATTGTTTCTTTCCCGAACACTGACCTCAATGACGATCCTTCCCACCTTCACCCCATCCATAGCGATGTCCAGAAACACTCGCGGGTTCACAACCTGTTCCGCCATCGTGAGGCTGCGGGAGAGAGGGAGTGTGAGAGAGGGAGTGAGAGAGAGAGAGGCAGAGAGGCAGAGTGTGAGAGAGAAAGGGAGGAAGAGAGAGAGACAGGATATTACACAGCAATTACACAGCAGCGCCTCCCCTTCCCTCTGCCACCCCCTTCCCTCCCTCCCCCCTCCCTCTGCCACCCCTCCCTCCCCCTCACCCCTCCCTCCCTCACCCCTCCCTCCCTCACCCCTCCCCTCCCTCCCTCCCCCTCACCCCTCCCTCCCTCCCTCCCTCACCCCTCCCTCTCTGCCACCCCTCCCTCCCCCCTCACCCCTCCCTCCCTCCCTCTCTGCCACCCCTCCCTCCCTCCCTCACCCCTCCCTCCCTCCCTCCCCCTCACCCCTCCCTCCCTCCCTCACCCCTCCCTCTCTGCCACCCCTCCCTCCCCCCTCACCCCTCCCTCCCTCCCTCTCTGCCACCCCTCCCTCCCTCCCTCACCCCTCCCTCCCTCCCTCACCCCTCCCTCCCTCACGCTCCCTCCCTCAGTCACTCCCACACTCTCCCTCCCTCACACTCCTCCCTCCCACACTCCACCTTCAGTCACTCTCACACTCCCTCCCACTTTCCCTCCCCCCTCGTACTCTCCCTCAGTCACTCTCACACTCCCTCCCTCCCACCCCTCCCTCCCACAGTCACACTCCCTCCCTCCCACCCCTCCCTCACTCCCTCCCTCAGTCACTCTCACACACTCACACCAGTCACTCCACTTTACAGTATGTCCTGTGAAGCATTGTTGAGACGTCTCAACGACGTTGCATCAAATGTGAGGATTATTGTTTGTTATTAACAATTTGAATGTTTTGGGGGAAATAAAAGGCACCGGAAATAAACCCCCAGCGTGGTCCGCGTTTTTATTTTTTTAAAATTTCACTTACAAATAATAATCCCTATATTTGATGATTGAAAGAAAGACACTCCCATGTAGCGGCTTCTGTGAAGCACATTTATTAGATAAATATGGAATATCACATTGTTACATACCAATTGGCTGGATTTATTAAAAAAACAGACGGGGTTCACTCCTGCTTCTGTGCAGAAAAGAAATCATTTCAATATACAATGTTCAGCCACATGCAAGGATTCCGCACCCTCTCCAGAACAGTACAGACTCGGGTCCACTATCCTGACAGACATGAAAGACGCGATACCAAATGGAAGGATTATTAATATTACAACAGAAATCAGAATTAGAAACCCAGGTTTTTTTTTTACACGACGTATGAAAATGTTTTACACTGATTCCTGTTGTGAATTTACATTTGCCGATAGGGATAGCACCAGAGTGGAGTATGACATTGCTTCATTTACAGTTAATGGACGCAGCCACAAGATGGAGAGGAGTGGGTTTATTTAACCAAACACCCGTCCCCCACTTCATATCGGAATTACAGGTGCCGTTTCAGGGACGCATGTTATTTCTTAAGCATTAAAAACACATTCTCCCCTCCACCCCCTTCCCACCCCCAACAAAGGAAATGTCTGAGACAAACAGACAAGAGAACTGCGATATTCTTAAGCAGTATTTTACGCTCTGTCTCTCTCCTCTGTCTCTCTCTCACTGCAGCAAACCCCCTTGTGTTGATACTGCAGGTCAGACAAACGGAGAGGGAGGGAAGAGTCCCTCAACACAAGGGAAGCTGTGAGATGCCACTCTGTGAGTTACCCGTTCATTCTCTGCCCGTTTGCCAGAAACTGCTCTACACTTCCTCCGTTTCCGCAGTGCGTGTCTAACCAGAATCTGGCTGGGAATGTCCAGGAAACTCAGCCTCGGAACAAGTGTCTGGAATACTCTAGAACACGGAGCAACCAGAGTGAATCTAGAACCAGTTAATCTAGAGCCCAAAGTTGTGTTTAACAAAACGTAACAGTAAAGATTCATCCAGATTCCTGTGAAAGTGCTTTGAGACGTCCTCCTGACATGAAAGACGCAGTGTATAATGCAAGGATTATTGTTGTTACTATAAACTCCCGATTACTTGTCACTCACTGAGGGAAAAGCTCAGTGACCAGTTATCAGGAGTGTGAGTGAGCGAGTTAGGCACATGTATAAATACATAAATAAACGTGGCCGGGATACTGACAACACGGTGGCTTAAGTGGGTAGTGACAAGTTAAGCCAGGGTCCAGCTATCGGGAGTTCACTGAATTAATATTAATATTACCATCAGAGACAACACAAATAAAAGTCTGACACAATCCCAAACAGAACTGCAAACTGAGAATTTGGCAAAAAAGTAATTTTAACAATTCATTTCACAAAATATAAAAATAATTCCCCCTCAAAACAAAGCTGACTGACACTTGTAAAGAATTGTATTCCTTGAATTCTTTTAAGTATATAAAAAAAAGCTGCATTTTATCGCACTCACAAACCACAGTGTTATTTGTTCCACATAAACCAAGCGGAGGGGTTGGCCTGACCGTCTCCTGCGTCTGAGTCTCATGGTTCGAGACCCACGTCAAGGGGAGGGGGCTTTGAGTTCAGTCCAGGCTGACGCTCCAGCGCAGTGCTTCCTGGAACGCTTGTCCAGTTGGGACTACCCTACCCGTTAGGTAGGGCTTTGGCTGCAGGGTTAACAGGAGCTGAGTGGGAGGATTCCCTGTCCTTCCAGGTCCTGCCGATGTGCCAGGCTGTACTGTGCTGTGCTCAGCAGTGAGTGCCCTGCAGTACTGCGGACCCACCCGGCTCAGGAACGCTCGCTCTTCTTATGAATCATTCCTTTTTAATTAATCAACCTTTCCAGAGCAGACAATTGTGAGCTGCCTCGAGCTGGAGGGGAGGCTACTGTTAGCAAAGGACACACAAACACGGAATAGTAGGGCCATTGGGAAACGTCAGGCTGGACATCAAGAACAAAGCTTTATTATATATATATTTATACTGTATAAAAAAAAACACACATTTTAAAACAAATCAGATTGAAGTCCTAAAATAGGGGGCGCGGGAGGGAATTCAAACAATATTAGTCTTACACTTTTACTCCCCCTTCCCCCGCCTCTCTCTCTCTCCCGCCCACTAACAATCAGACCCAGCATTGATGTGCACATCTCAGCATTTCAGCGTAAATCGGAACGAGCAGAGAGTTGTATTCTGCAGTTTGACGGCTCTCTCTCTCTTTCGCTCGCTCTCTGTGCCCGGGTCAGACTGGACACCCAAAGCAGAGAGTTTCTCACAGAACCTTGAAACAATGTCTTTATAACTTGTCTCATTGTCTGGAGTCTGTCCGCAGAGTCCTGTTACCTTTTTTTCTGTCTCTCTCTCTCTTTCTCTATTCCAATGAATTTTTTTCTGTTGTAGATTTGTTTTTATCTGTAACAGATGGAGAGAGAGAGACAGAGAGGGGTGGGTGGGGGGGAGAGGGAAGAGGGTGTAACAATGGCTGATCCCAGTAACTTTCCTCGTATCACTCCATCCATGTTAACGGAAGATGTCAAACTCCGAACAATGCGATGGATCATTTTTTATTGTGAAAAATTATGGCACTCACTCACACACTCACTCACTCACGTACACACACACACACACTCACTTGTGGAGAGCATGAGGCTCTGAGGCGCTATCCTGTGGCTGGGGCTCTGTGTTGATGACACCAGAGATCGCTGCCATCTCAAACCCACGTCAGAGACCGACCTCTCTGCGAGAAAGAGGTCTTAATGGGATAAAGAGTGTCTTCATCTGTCGTTGGTTGCCTGGCTCCATCAGAAAAACCCCCACCCCACCAATACAGCCCCAAACACACAGCTCCCCCTATCCTGCACACATCCCAACCCGTCACCGTGAGCCGGGCAGTAACATGGTTTGTCGCGGAGGGGAGAAGAGGCTTTCAGTTACATTGCGCTGATGTGTCTCTCCTCTTGTGCTGTTTTTTATAAAGAAAAATTGAATCCCATTCTTACCTGTGTCACCCCCTTCCCCTCCTAACCCCCTCCCCCTACACCACTGTGAAGGGGTGGGGGGAGGGCACTGTGTCTGACGAGGAGGTGAGGGGTAACTGTTTGTGACGAGAGCCGGGGCTCAGACACGAGGATGTTGAACAAGTACTGTCTTGGCTGAGGCTCCGTGTCAGCACTTGCTCCCACCAGCCCACAGCCTCGGGGGGGAAGGATTCCAGTGTTCCTGAGCGGAGAGAGATTCCGTGAGGGGCTCCATCGATCCCACCTGATAATGGAGACTCAGTCGATGCTGTCAGGAGCACATGGACACACGGACACGCGTGTGGTAGGCGGATCTTGGACCAAGTATGGATCGGCATTCCGTGTTTTCCAAAACAAAAAGGCCTCGCTCGTTGGCGTCTGTCAGTCACTGCTAAAGGCAGAGCCTGGGTCTGGGGCGGACGTGAGGGGAAGGGGCTTGTCTCTCTGGGTCCCGGGTCTCAGCCCCGATCACAACACGAAGCCCCTTCAATTGTTCTCAAACAAGGACAGGAGATCATCGTTGCTGTTGGACGGCAGGTCAGGGGGGCCCAGGTACGTCAGCAACTCATCTGGGTTTGTGATCTCCGTCAGTAGCTATGGGGAGAGAGAGAGAGAGACACACACACACAGACACGCACATACCAACACATACATCACACACACACACACACAAGCATAAGAGCATAAGAATTTGCTAGAAACAAGACCAAGGTCCATCCAGTTCGCCTCCCACCGTTCTGGCAGTCACTTGACATGTCGTGTCCTAAACTATATACTGGAGTCCTGTAGCTCAGTGGTTAGAGCACTCGCTTTGCAAGTGAGAGACCTGAGTTCAATCCCCGGGGGGTCAGGGCCAAACCTCGGGGCAGTTTCCTTACTCCACACAGAGCCTAATAATAATCCCTCCAAAACCAAAAACAATAATAAATTGGTCATTTTCAATCCACGACTGTTTGTGAGACATTGCTGTGCGCAATTGGCTGCCGCGTTCGCCCACAACTATACGGTCAATTCACTTTACAATATATTCTGTGAAGCGCTTTGGGACGTCTAAAAGACGTGAAAAGCACTATGTCAAATGCAAGGATTATTATTATTATTACTGTATCCTCACATATTATTTTGTAGCAGAAATCTATCTCACTTGAAATAAACACATTTTTTGCTTCCACCGTCTTGTCTCCCTAACGCTGGGCTAAATATGGACATTTCAGCAGATCACAGTAATAATAGTAATAATAATCCTTGTGTTTGATATATTGCCTTATCATGTTGTTGAGACGACTCAAAGGGCTTCTTAGTCCTCTGCTCCACCTTCGGTGGCAGCCACTACGCTCCAAGGCTCTAGAACTGCCTTCCTCACTCCCTTCCCCTCGTCCCCTCTCTTCCTATTTTCAGGTCCCTGCTGAAGACCTTTCTTTTCGACCGCGCCTTTGGTCACCTTCCCTCTCCTCCCTCCGGCTCGGCCCCAGGATCCATTACTGTGAAGCTCTGAGACTCCGTCTGGTGTGGAGGATGCTATATAAATCCAATTTGTTGTTGTTGTTAGGATTCACTATAAAATGGAGCGACTGTGGGCGAAACGTGGCAGCCAATTGCGCACAGCAGTGTCCCACATACAGCCATGGATTGAGTGACCAAATTATTATTTTTTTGGAGGGATTATTACCCCCAGAAAGCAATCCGCCAATTGACTAACAACCGGGTTCCTACTTACTGCTGGTGTGTGTGGAGTAAGGAAACTTGCCTAACATATTGCACTGCTCGGGAATCGAACCCGGGTCCTTTTGCTCATGAAGCAAATGCTCTAACCACTGAGCTACAGGGCTCCGCTGCAAGTATTATTATTATTAGAAATTGAGCAAAGTGTGTGTGTGTGAGAGAGTGAGGGTGTGTGTGTGCATATGAGGGTGTGTATGTGAGGGTGTGTGTGTGAGGGTGTGTGTGTGTGAGGGTGTGTGTGTGTGTGTGAGGGTGTGTGAGAGGGAGTGTATGTGTGTGTGTGAGAGGGTGAGGGTGAGTAAGGGTGTGTGAGGGTGTGTGTGTGAGAGGGTGTGTGTGTGTGTGTGAGGGGCAGGCTGACCTGGTCTGGGATGGAGTGAGGCTTGTCTGTCAGGGCCAGCATGTCCGTGGGGTAGGACAAGGACGGGCCGTGCATGAACTCGCTGATGGAGGCGCTGCCGGGGTTGTTGTCGGGGAAGCTGCCCGGAGTGTACAGCGAGCCTGAACAGAGAGAAGACATTCCCTTCATAATCAGCACAGCCCCGCGCACTCGTTCACTAACACACGCAGCTCCTCGCACTCGCTCACTAATACACACTCACACAGCTCCTCGCACTCGCTCACTAACACACAGTTCCTCACACTCACTCACTAATATACACACACGCACTCGCTCACTAACACACACACAGCTCCTCGCACTCGCTAACACACACACAGCTCCTCGCACTCGCTCACTAACACACACTCACACAGCTCCTCGCACTAACACACGCTGAGCGAGTTTAGACACTCACTGTGATGGGGGTACTCGGTGCTGCCCCCTAGGGCAGGGTAGGCTGAGCTGGGGCTGGGGCCCAGGGCTGCGATCATGTCCATGACGTTGGGCAGCACCATCTGGCCAGGGCTCATGGTGCGGCAGCGTTTGGCCAGAGGGCCATCGGGATCGTCCTTAATGTGAGGCTCAGACTTGACCGGCACCGGCCGCCAGCTACACGTGGGGTCAATGGTCACCTCCTCAAACTCCGTGCTTCACACACACAACACAACAACATCGCTCGTTAGTTTCGAGGAAGAAGACACTTTGGGCCATTTGATCTCATTCTCTCACCCCATCACCCGCCGTCCTCCCTCCACCCACCCCCATCACCAGCCGCAACCCCCCCCCACCAAAATCACCCACACCCCCCCACCCCACATCATGTTTCAAACGGCTTCACTCCGCGTGCTCTATGCCAGGGGGTAAAAGGGGTTACGCAGTGTGAGGATGGGTGTACGTGCTGTTACACACAGGCCTGTGTACTTACTTCTGAATGGCCGCTAGGATTCCCCACATGTACTGGTCCACCTCCAGCCCCTCCAGCACCGCTGTTTTACTGTCACACACACACACACACACACACACACGGACAGTTAGCCTCATTTACATAAACGTGATTTCAAAAAGAACGATTGCAAACAGCAAATTATACTAATAATCATCCTTATATTTATACCAGGAAGCCGTCTCAGAATACTTCACAGGATCTATGTCAAGTGTAGTGACTGTGTGTTTTGTCGATGAATGCGACAGCTAATTTCTACACACTGACATTCTCGTAAACAGTGTGAAGTGAGCGAGTGATTTAATCTGGGGGGTTGTCGGCCAGGACAATGGGAGAGAGAGCGAGAGAGAGAAACTCACTTAATAATAATAATAATCCCTGCATTTGATATAGCGCTTTTCACGTCGGGAGGACGTCCCAAAGCACTTCACAGAACACACTGTAAAGTGAATTGACTGTATATTTGTGGGCGAACGCGGCAGCCAATTGCGCACAGCAATGTCCCACAGACAGTCATGGATTGAAAATGACCAATTTATTATTGTTTTTGGTTTTGGAGGATTATTATTAGGCTCTGTGTGGAGTAAGGAAACTTGCCCGAGGTTTCGCCCTCTGCCTGGAATTGAACTCAGGTCTCTCGCTTGCAAAGCGAGTGCTCTAACCACTGAGCTACAGAACTCCTTCTCCACGGGAGATCTTTAACATCCATCTGAAGAGGGCACAGACAGGGAGTCAGTGAGGTTTAACATCTCACCTGAAGGACAGAGTCTTTGACAATTCGTCGCTTTCTCTCTCTCTCTCCCCCTCCCCGCAGCGCAGCGCGAGAGTATCAACCTGGACTGTGAGCTCAAAGAGTCCCCAACGAAGGGGGCTCGAATCCACAACCACCTGACTCAGAGGTGAGACAGCGAGGAACTGAGCCGGGCTGAGAGACTGTAAGAGAAACGCTCACACTGTGCAGTGCCACCTTTGTCACTTACTTGCACACAGGACACCTCCACGTTCCTCGCTCACAGTTCAGCTGCAGGTAGGACTCCAGGTCAAAGCACTGACAAGGAAACAGCAGGTTATCTTTGTCTGAACTAACACAACGTCCCTCAACAACGGGGGAAATTACTCATCACCCTTCGCTAAGGGTAACGTCTCAACAGATCTTCACGGATGTGTCCTCTGGCTTGCGAGGCGAGCGTGCTAACCACACCCACCTGTATGTGTTTGGAGGGGGCTGGGGTTGGAGGGGAAGGGATGGGGGAGGGAGATGGTCACACCCACCTGTATGTGTTTGCAGTCGTGACCTCTGGCTGGGAGCTGGATCCTCCTGAAGGTGATGGGACATTTGAGCGAGACTTTAATGGCCGTCTGCTCCACCCCATCCTCCCCGTTCAGCCCTGCACTGCCCGGTGGCAATGCCCCACTGCTGAAATTACGTTTAACTGCGGACAGAGAGAGGGGGGCAAGTGAGACCCCGATCCTGAACACCCACCAGGAGTGAGACTGAATAATACCTTCCTTCCATTTCTTTCTGATGTTTCACACAGACATCCCATTACCTCCTGATTCAAAAGCGAGAGAGAGAGTGAGCCACAAACTGACAAAAACACCCAATATTGTATGGTTACACTTGTTTACCCGGGTTGGGGGAGGGTGTGTGTGTACTCACTCTTGTTTATACAGTGCTCTGCAGGTAGAAGCCGTTTCTTCAGCAAGCCCTGCAGCACAGAGCGCACCGAGGGACGATGAACCAGTTGTAAAACGAAGAGATGAGACTGTGAGAGAGAGAAGACACCGCACCTGATCAGTGTCCGTGTTTACACACACGCCAACTCTCCACACACACATTTGCGTGTGGTGTGCATGTGGTGTATGTGTGGTGTGCATAGTGTGTCTGTAGTGTGTGTAGGCTCGACTACATCTAGGCTTGACTACACCAACTCCCTACTTGTTGGCCTTCCCAACTCTTACCTCCACAAGCTACAGATCATCCAGAAACTCTGCAGCTCGTGTCCTCTCCCAAACCAGGCCTGCTCCATGTCCCCCGCCCAGCTCACCCCACCATCAGCCTCTCTGCCCCCACCCTTTGGAACTCCAACCCACAGTCCCTTCGCCTCGCCCCCTTCCTTGCCTCTTCCAAGGCCCGTCTCAAGACCCTCCTCTTCGACCGTACCTTCAGCCACCCTCCGACCCTCTCTGTCCTCTACCCTCCCTGATCCCAACACCTCTCTACCCCCTGGTTTGGCTAAACTCTGACTGCGCCTTGGGACATCCTCTCGACGTGAAGGGCGCTTTACAAATGTAAATTTGTATTGTATGTGGCATATGTAGTGTGTGTAGCATGTGTCGTGTGTGTGTTACTCACACAGCAGCAGGCGGTGACAGTGATCTGGATGGTGTTGCGGCCAGGCTGACACACATGTTTGAGGTGTAGAGGCTTGTGCGATGTCTTGCTGTCCCCTCGCTCGATGCTGAGGGGGAGGCGTTCACACTGACCTGCACCGACCCCGGCCAGTTAGTGTTCATCTGACGGTCCTCGTGGTGATAGCACTTAAACTGCAGCTCCAGGTCCGGCCTGGCCCAGCCCAGAGAGAGACAGTCACACTCACAAACTCCCCACCCCCCACACTTCCCCCAACCCCAGCCCAGAGACAGTCACGCTCACACGCTCCCCACCCCCCACACATCCCCCCACCCCCCAGCACAGCCCAGCGAGAGACAGTCACATTCACACACTCCCCACCTACCCCCCGGCCTCCCCTCACCTCCACACCAGGGTCTGATGCACTGACTGACGGAGATGGAAGACATGGTTGCTGACGGCCAGATTGTGCTCCAGGCGAAACGGCTCCAACACCACCCCATCTCGCACCAGGAATGTCAGCCTCAGCTCATCACCACCCGGCCCTGAACACAATATCAACAACAATCATTACGCCTTCTTCACGCATCCCCCCTCACATACGCACTCACCCCCCCCACCTCCCCCACTCTCACATACATATGCAGGCCCCTCACCCACACTCACTCCCAACCCCCTCACACGCACCCACACCTCCCCCCTCACACACACACATCCATTCACACCCACAGCCCCTCATACACCCCTCACGCACACACAGCCCTTCACTCACTCACACCTCCCCCTCTCACACACATACTCGCACACACTCCTCCCCATGTGTACTCCCATGTGTACATGTGTGCCTGTATGCGTGTCTACATGTGTGTATGTATGTGTGTCTGTCCATGTGTCTGTTTGTACACTGCGTGAGTGTATGTGCTCACATTTGTGTGTATTTGTACGGGAGTATATGTGCGTGTCTGCATGTGTACACCGTGTGTGTTTGACTGTGTGTACAGTGTGTTTGTGTGTGTGCACAATGTGTGTGTAACGTACCTGAGGGAGGGGGGGGCAGGGAGCTGAGGTTGGGTTTGATGTCGGGGAGGAAGGCTGATTTGATGTCCTGACCCGGGGACACGTAGAGTGGGACACTGCTGGCGGGGGCCAGTGGGGGGGTGGGGGTCCCAGAGAGCGGAGAGCTGGGGTATCCTGTCATCGTCCTGACCGGCTGCACAGACAGAGAGTTCCGTTACTATGTGTGTGTGTGTGTGTCTGTGTGTCTATCTCAGCCCCACTCTGTCACTGTGTGTGTGTCACTGTGTGTGTGTCTGTGTGTCTATCAGCCCCACTCTGTCACTGTGTGTGTGTGTCACTGTGTGTGTGTCTGTGTGTCTATCCCAGCCCCACTCTGTCACTGTGTGTGTGTCACTGTGTGTGTCACTGTGTGTGTGTCTGTGTGTCTATCCCAGCCTCACTCTGTGCTGTTAATGATCTTAAAATTTGACTAGAAAGTGTACTTTGTAGGCAATTTGTGCAAAGCGACTTCCCCACAAACAGCCGTGAAGCGAATGAGTGATTTTATCTGGGGGACTGTCGGCCAGGACACCGGGAAAGAGAGAGGGAGAGAGAGAAACTCCCTTCTCTTTGCCCCGAGAGGGAGATCTTTAACATCCGCATGAACAGGGCACAGATGGGGAGTGAGGTTTAACGTCTCATCCAAAGGACGGGCGTCTCCAATAATGCAGCGCTCTCTCTCTCTCTCCCCCCAGCGCTAGAGCCTCAGCCTGGACTGTGAGCTCAGAGTCGGGGTGGGGGGGGGGCAGTGCGGTGGGGACGACACAAACCAACGACCTTCTGACCGGGAGGTGAGAGAGTAAGAGAGTGACTGAGCGGGGGTGACGAGGAGTGTCTCTCATCACAGTGCGAGGCTGGGAGAAATGCATTCGCCAGCGCAGTGGGGTACGTGCTGAGAGAGCAGCCCCCATCCCCGCCCAGCACAGCCCCCACCCAGCACACACCCCACCCAGCACACACATTCACATACACTTACCCCATTGACGCCAGCCGGGCTGTAGGTACTATAGGAGCCGGGAGGGTAGCTGCCAGTCTGGCTGTTATACTGCTCATTCTGTAACATACACCAGAGAGAGAGTGAGTGACATAGTAACACCCACCCTCCCCAACCCTGCCCCATCCCCTTACCTCTCATAACTGCATCCCCCCCACCACCCCACTGAGCTGATTACCCGAAAACAAATCCTTACTTTTACACAGCGGCGTTAAGAAGACGTCTCAGAGCACTTCACATTGTTGGCGCTCGGGGGGTGGAGTTTAGAGGGAGGGAGGAAGGGGGACACAGAGAGAGAGCGAGGGAAGGAGAGAGAGCAGGGACTGGGGGATGCAGTAGCGGTGGTTGGAGGGGGGGGGTGGGGGGGAAGAGTTACCTTGTAGTACTGAGCCAGGGGGTATTGCCCGCCGGGTCCTGCGGCCCCCCGGTGAGTGGGATAGTTGGGGGACGGCACAGAGCGTGAGGGGTAGTGACCGGCCTGACCCACATACTGGCTGGGAGCTCCGTATTGCTGGCCGGGAAAACCCTGCTGTGGGTATTCAGAGACAATAAGGTTATACTAACCCCTGCATTTGATAGAACAACAATAATAATATTTGCATTTGATATAGCACCTAGTCATCGAGATATCTCAAAGCCTTCACAAGATATACCATAAAGTGTGGTGACTGTGTGTTTTGTGTGTGAAACACGACAGCCAATTACGCACAGTATTCTCATCACAGAGTGAGCAACCAATTTTATTTGGGAGATTGTTGGCCAGGACACAGGGAGAGAAAATCCCTTCTCTTTTCCAGTAGCACTACGGGATCTTTAATGTCCAACTGAACAGGCAGACAGGAGCTCGGTTTAAAGTCTTATCCGAAGGACGGAGCCTCAGACAATGAGACAACACCAACGCTGCACTGCAGTGCCACCTTAGACTATATGATTCCGAGTCCTGACATGGGAGTTTCAACCCACAACCTTCTAACTCAAGAGATAAGAGAGAGTGCTACCACTGAGCCAGACTGAGACCCCAAGGAAGAGAGTGATAGAACTGAAAAGACAGAAGGAGGAGAAAGGGAGAGAGCGAGAAAAAGGGAGAGAGAGAAGGGGAGACAGAGAATGGGAGAGAGAGAAGTGGAGAGAGAAGGGGAGGGAGAGAGCAAGCAAGAGGGAGAAAGGGAGAGATAGAGAAGGTGAGCACGAGGGAGTGAGAAGGAGAAAGACAGAGACAAAAAGGGAGATAGAGAAAGGGAGAGAAAAAGAACAAGCAAGAGGGTGAAAGGTAGAGAGCGAAAGAGAAAGAGAGACAGAGAGTGAGAGAGACAGACACAGAGACAGAGAGAGAGAGAGAGAGAGTGAGAGGATCAAGCTGTGAGCTCACCTCACTGAGGTAGGGCCTCTTGATGGCTTGCGCTGCTGGGTGCTGAGCAGGCCTGGGGGAGGGGTAGCCGTGCTGTGGCAGGCGCTGCCCACTGTACACTGGACTTCCTGGGGGCCTGGCGTGGCTCATAGCGACGTGTGACATGGCCCCCACCATCTGCCCCCCCCGCGGCCCAGAGGGGCCCACAAACTGGCTGTTGTAGGAGGCGGCGTTCATCTGGGGGAAACAGGAACACAGGTTAGTGTAGAGCTTAACGCCATCCTCATTACCTTTCTCTCCCCATCGTGTCTGTGCCGGTGCTCGCTCCCCCACTGATGTATGCGAGTGCGTCAGGCAGTGAGTGAGGGTGAGGGACGCGAGTGTGTATTAGGTGTGTGTGGTGGGTGGGGGTTACCTGGCTGTAGGGGCTGAGGTCCCCATGCTGCTTGTCCTGCAGGGCGGCTACAGTGGCTGTGGCGGTGGCTGTAGCGGTGGCAGCGGCGGCAGCAACAGCAGCAGCAGCAGCGGCCGCCGCAGGGGGAGCGAAGTGTGTGGGCGGCCGAGCATGAGGGCCTGTCACCCCCCCTCCTCCTGGGTAACTGCGCACAGGGACAGAGAGAATGTATGAGAGGGAAGGGAGAGAAAGTGAGCGAGTTACAGAGCTGAGAGTGAGATAAACAGAGTCAGACAGGGTTAGAAAACTGAATCACAGAACAGAGAGAGATACACAGAGAGAGAGAGACAGACATACAGGATGACCAAAAAGTTGTGATATCTACCCTATTACCTTAAAAAAACACAAAAATATCATTTAAGATAGAATCATAGAATTATACATCAGAGAAGGCCATTCAGGATGTGATGGGAGAGTCTGGGTGAAGTGGGAAGGGAAGGGTTGGGGTGGGAGTGAAGGGACTGGAGTAGGAGGGGATGGGTTGGGGTGGGATGGGCTGGGGTAGAAGGGGAAGAGTTGGGCTGGGGGATTACCTTCCTGTGTAGGCGGAGGCTGATGAGTAGCCGGGCCTGACATATCCCCCGGGGGGCAAGTAGCCCTTGTTTGTGCCGGATTCTGAGGCCGGGAATGCTGGCTGTCCCATGTACTGTGGAGAGCTCATTCCCGGGCTGCTCCCTGCCATCCGGGAAGCCATGGGATTCCCACCGGAATTACCCCCGCTGGCCATAGGGCTTCCCAGCACCTGAGAGAGAGAGAGGGAGGGAGAGAGAGCGAGGGAGGGAGGGGAGAGAGAGCGGGGGAGGGAGGGGGGAGAGCGTGAAGGAGGGGAGAGACAGTGAGGAAGGGAGGGAGAGAGAGGGAGGGAGAGGGAGGGAGGGGGAGAGAGCGAGGGAGGGGGAGAGAGAGCGAGGGAGGGGGGGAGAAAAGGAGGGAGGGAGGGATAGGCACAGGTTAGACACCACACTGCGGACTCGGCCCTAACTCACTGCTAATGAGGGTTGAAAGTGCGAACGGGGGGGGGGGGGGGGGGGAGAACGAGGTGGGAGGGGGAGAGAGGAGTTACCTGGCGATGGCTCGGGGGGGGCGTGGGAGAAGCGAGGGAGAGAGGGGATACCAGGCTCAGGAGGGAGGTGCGGAAAGCGAGGGGGGGGTGGTTTACCTGGCTCTGAGGGGGGTTGTTAACCCCCCACACTGTGGTGACCACGGACAGGGAGCCGGGGGGTTGGCTGCTGCTCTGTTGCCAGGGCACGGAGTCATTGTAGCTGTAGGACCCATCACTGTGGGGGGGAACATGGCAGCCGGTCAGTGCTGTCACAGGCCAACCTGACAGGTGTCTGACATGCGTCTGTCCATTAACAAACCAGAGCCTCACCGACCACCCCCCACACACACACTCCACACCCCCCCAAAACACACCCGCCCACATCCCACCCCCCCACACACATTTCTCCCCACATTCCCCACCCCACACACACAATTCGCCCTCCCCACGATGTATTGTGACTGTGTTTGATGCTAACCTGTGAGTGGGGGCCAGGCCAGGGCCAGGGCCTGGTTTCAGGGGGTTCATGTGGCTGTGGAAAGCCAGGGTGTCCTTCCCACCGCCGGCTCCCGGCTTCTGCTGCACCAGCAACCGTGCCAACTCCTCACACCACACAGTGAGCAATGCTGGGAGAGAGAGGGGAAAGAGAGGAAGAGAGGGGGAGAGAGAGAGGAGAGCGATGGGGGGGAGCGAGAGGGGAGAGCGAGAGAAAGAGTGTGGCGAGACAGAGGAGAGAGAGAGGTGGGGGGGGGAGAAAGAGATTTTTGTTTTTAATTTATGTTTATCTATAACCTCACGCCCCCCTCTGTAGAAATACAGAAATAAATATTGACAGTGTTAGCGACAAGTTAAGCCAGTGTTGAGTTATCAGGAGGTTCTGTATTATAACAACATAACATGTATAATAGCCTTCACATAGGATTGCGTCTCCAGCACTTGTTACCTCTCACCCTCCAGCGACCACTGTTTTTATACCACGCTAACTGTTTACAATCATCTCACCCTAAATTACATCATCTGTGTGTGTGAGTGAGTGTGTGCTTATGTTAATATGTTAGAGTGAGGCTCGGTGTGCTTGTCAGTATGTGTGTCAATAAGTTTGTGGAGGTGTGCGTGATTGTGTGGCTGCACTCCCTATTAGGGGGTGTGTTTCTGTGACACACAATCACACACACCTACCATCATTTCGCACACAAAAATACAGACAAAATCCATTTACTGTATATTCTGTGAAGCGCTTTGAGACGTCTCAACGACGTGATAATATGCTATATTAAATGCAAAGATTATTATTATCATCACGCACACAGTGCACATACACACACACACACACACCAATGGCCGCTGTAGATTAATACAAGCAGCAAATGGAGCTAGAATTGCTGAGGTGGTCTCTTACCCTCAGACAGTCAGCCCCATCCTCTCTCTCCCTCTCTCTCCTTCAGCTCTTTCTCTTTCCTTTCTCTCTCTCTCTCTCTGTCTCCTCTCTCTCTTCCCCAGTGATGTGTTCCCTCCGTCTCCTCCGCCTGGCATCAGCTCAGCATTGTTTTACCCACAGACCCACTGCGGTACGACAAAGAGCAGCGAGCGAGCGAGCGAGAGAGAGAGCTGCTGGCTGTGTGTGCGTGTATGTGTGTGAGAGAGAGAGAGCTCCCAGCCAGCAGTGTGTGTGTCTCACTCACTATTACACAATACCTATTCATTACACAGCTGTCTTGAACCCTTGAATGTTTGCTTCTAGGCAGAAGCAGTAGAATACGGATTGCGGCTTGTCGGAGAGGGCGAGCGTGCGGGAGGGAGGGAGAGAGAGAGAGAGCGGGGGAAGAGAGAGAGAGAGAGCAGCGGTGGGTTTATTTTAGCTGAGAACCGGGATCACAACCTTGACTGACCTTAACCCCCGCCGCTGCCCCAGACACCCAGAGCCGAGCTCAGTGTAGCCACAGCTTCCTGCTCCCAGCCCCTGGAGTCAGTAAATCCGTTGCTTTCTTTCTCTCTCTCTCTCTCTCTCTTTAAATCCCGCTCCCCCAGCGAGCGCTGCCAAGACACTGAGTCAATGGGCGTGTCTGTGCCGAGCTGTGAGAGACCTCGGCTGCTCTCAGTCAGTGCTGGGAAACAGCCAAACAGCCAACCCTCCCTCTCTCTCTCCTCGCTCTCTCACTCAGTCACGCACCGACAATTACTGATAAACCTCGCAACGTACAACGCCCATCTCTGCCGACGAGTGTGTGTGTGTGTGTGTGGGGGGTGTTCAGGAAGCTACGACTCCCAATTAACAGCTCATTACCCCCCTTCCTCTAGTCATCTTCCTGTCCATTCCCCCTCCCCCAACTCTTTCCCTCTCCCCCTCCCCCCACTCTTCGAATGAGACGTTAAACTTCACTCACTCTCCACCTATGCCCTGTTCAGGTGGATGTTAAAGATCACCCGCGGAGCTGTTGGAAAAGAGAAAGGAGTTTTTCTCTCTCTCCCGGTGTCCTGGCCGACAATCCCTCAGATTAAAATCGCTCGCTCGTTTCACCGCTGTTTACGGGGACGACGCTGTGTGTGAATCGGCAGCCGTGTTGGCCCACGAAACGTACAGTCACTACACTTTACAGTGAAATCCCATGAAGCGCGTTGGGCATCCTCCTGATGTGAAAGGCAGCGTATCAAATGCAAGGATTATTAATTATTATTGTTATTCATGGGCTGAGCGTCTGATCTCAATCAGTGCTAGAATTGATGTTAATCCGTTGGTGAATCTTATTGACATTTAAGATCATAAAATCAGTTTGGATTAAAAAGGCCCTTCGGTCCATCTGATCTCCTCCCTCCAGAACACTCCCCTTCTACCCCCCCATCATAGCATCCAGCTGTTGTTTAAATGAGTCCCAGCGTTCTGGCCTCAACACCCCCTTCCTGATAACCTTGTCCCAATCATTAATACCCTCCTGGGTACAGAAACACTTCCAGGTGTCTGTCCTGAAATTACACTTCTAAATCTGTGTCTTCTCCAGCTGCTGCGCCCCATCTTTTCTTGGCTCTATCACATCCCAGTTAAATGAGACATTAAACCTCACAAACTCCTCTCGTGTGCCCTGTTAAAGATCTCCCACGGTGCAGTTGGAAAAGAGAAGGGCGTTTCTCTCTCTCTCTCTCTCTCTCTCTCTGTGTCCCATCTAACAAGCCCCAGGTAAAATTGCTCGCTCGCCTCATGGCTGTTTTTGCAGGGCCATCACCGTGCACAAATTGGGCTGCCTCGTCTGCCCACAAAGCAAACGGTCACTTCACAGTGAAATCCTGGGAAGCGCTTGGACGTCCTCCTGACATGAAATGCACTGGGGGAGCACAGATTGTTGGGTTGCAGTAATGGTAAAATGTGGATTTCTGCACTCTCGGGTGGGGGTTGGGGGCTGGGTCATAAGACTGCTCACTCCCTCGCTCTCTCTCACTCAATGCAATCAATGTCTCAGTGACTCATACACAGCACTTCCTCAGGATACAATCTGGGCCCCCTCCCCTCCCCCTCCCCTCCACTCTCCCCTCCTTCTTGGCTGACAAGCTTTCACACCAAATATGGACAAGTGACACAGGCAGTGCTGGTGTAACCCACGCCAGTCCTCACACCACCCCCCGCCCACCCACCCACCCCACACACACGCACACACACGCGCATGCACACAGTCTCTCACACACACACATTAACAGTCTTTCGCACACACAGTAACAGTCTCTCTCACACATTAAGTCACACACACAGTAATAGTCTCTCATACACACAGTAAGTCACACACACAGTAATAGTCTCACACACACAGTAAGTCACACACACAGTAATAGTCTCTCTCACACACACACTAAGTCACACACACAGTAATAGTCTCTCACACACAATAAGTCACACACACAGTAATAGTCTCTCACACACAATAAGTCACACACACAGTAATAGTCTCTAACACACAATAAGTCACACACACAGTAATAGTTTCACACACACAATAAGTCACACACACAGTAATAGTCTCTCACACACAATAAGTCACACACATACACACTAAAAGTCACACACACGCAGTAAGTCACACACACACATAGTCTTTCACACAAAGTCCGCAAAGAATGGGGAACTGAGGACAGAGGGTGGCGCCGTGTGTGTGTGACTGTTACTATGTGTGTTCCCTTCCTGCAGTCCCACCGTCTCGCCCCCATCTCAAGACCCTCTTCTTCGACTGTGCTTTCGATCTCCCAGCTTCACCCCCTGCCCTGCACCCTCCCCGATCCCTACCCACAGCTCGGGGCCGAAACTCTGACTGTCCAGCACCTTGGAAAGTCCTCCCGACGTGAAAGGCGCTATACAAATGTAATTTTGCTGTTGTTTTTGTTGTTGTTATTCTGTGGGTGTGTGGGACTGTCACTGTGTGTGTGTGTGTGTGTGTGAGACTGTCACTGTGTGTGTGTGTGTGACTGTCACTGTGTGTGTGTGTGTCTGTGTGGAAAGACCCAATATAATATACAGTACTTAACACACGGGTACACACATGGCCTCCATAGATTCTGGATTGTGCAGTCTCCTGTACCCCCTGAGCCCCCACCACCTGTCCTCACCTCACCTCACCCCCCACCCCCCCCACCCACCCCCACTCTTACTATCGTTCCGGTTACCTGCTGATTTGGGGGTGAACTTCTCCCTGTGAGCGGTGCAGACGGCCAGCAGATGGTACCCGAGCTCCACGTCAAAGCCGGGCTGACTGGCCACGCGGCTCACCACCTGCCAGATACAGAGACACAGGTTAGTCATCATCACAGCCTCACCCCAGAGCAGCCGTGATTCCCAATCCCCCCCCTCCTCCGCCCCCGCACTGTAAGCCCCATGTTGTGATAGTGGGAGACTCGGGGGATGGGCGTGTGGCAGTAGGGAGACTGGGGGGAGAGGGGGAGACGAGGGAGGGGAAGGGTGGTGGGGGCAGACTCACCGTCAAACATCCCATGAGGCTCTGCTCGAAGGCTCTCTGGAAGGCCCTGGGGTCATCGCACCAGTCGATGAGCTCGCGAGCAGCCGTCTGGAAACTGCCTGGAGTCTGGAGATGCTGAGAAAAAAAGAGACAACAACAACAAATCACATTTATATAGCGCCTTCATGCGGGGGAGTGTCCTGGAACACTTAGGGAAAGGCAACATCAGAAACACACAGCCTCCCTCATAGCCGTCATTCTGTCCCCCCCACACAGTTCTCCCCCCTTTCTCCCCCACCACACACAGCTCTCCCCCTTTCTCCCCCACCACACACAGCTCTCTTCCTCCCCCAAACCCATTCACTCATTCACCTCACGGCTGTGTGTGGGGGGGACGCTCTGCGCAAATTGGCTGCCGCGTCCGCCTACAAGGATGAGCGTGCAAGCACGAGTGTGCATGAAAGTGAGTGTGAGCAAGCACACGTGTATTCCCTAAAGCTCGCACATCACGTGATGGAACACGTTGACATGAGAAAGGCACTCCCTGCCCCCACCCACCCCCCGCCGCCATGCCCTCCCCTGGCAGCCAGTGTAAAAGGAAACGTTTGCCCACCTCCAAACAGGGTTAGGGTGTTTAACCCGGTGTGTGCTGCTCCGACACAACAGGCAACGCAGTCAATAATAAATATAATAATCCTCACTTCACACAGAACCTTTCACATCAGGAGCACGTCTCAAAGTGCTTCACAGAATATACTGTAAAGTGCAGTGACTGGGTGTATTTTGTGGGCAAAACACGGTCAGCCAATTAGCGCACAGCGATGTCCCGCAAACAGGCACGAAGTGAGCAAGCGATTTTATCTGGAGGATTGTCGGCCAGGACACCAGGATCGGGCAAGAGAGAGAAACTCCCTTCTCTTTTCTGACAGTATCGCAGGAGATCTTTAACTAACAGTACAGACGGGGAATGAGGTTTAACATTGTCGCATTGTTTCTGACAATGTGGGGCTCTCTTTCTCTCCCCTCAGCTCTGTGCTGGAGCGTCAGCCTGGACTGTGAGCTCAGAGTCGCTGACGTGGAAACTCGAACACACAACTTCCTGACTGGGATGAGAGCGCGAGAGAGAGACTGAGCTGTGTTGATACACGGGGATGTAAAAGCAGTGTTGATAACACACGTTTACATGCATGTACTATGCATGTTCTGACACTCGATGCCGTCTCTTTACCTGTTTGATACACAGAAGCCGATCGTTGGTCTGCTGGATGTGTCTGTCCATCGAGCCCAGGGGGTTCATGGTGTCTGTCTGTCCCTTACCCAGCCCCGACCTGGGGACCTCACAGCAACGGCAGCTGTCAGCACCGGCACAACACGCACAGCGGGGCTGGCATTGACTGGAGCCTTCAGGAACAACAACAACATCAGCATTAATGTCAACAACAGCAACAACAACAACATTAACATCAACAACAATAACATTAACATCAGCAGCAACAACAATAAGTTTAACAACAACATTAACACATAGAGGCCTCTCGCAACAACAACATTCACATTAACAACACTAATGTCAACATTGACAACAATAAGAACAAATCTGCGGAAACGCGACTTCAGTGAGTGAGTAGTAAACGTATGGAATAGGCTCCCTAGGGAGACAAACGGTGGAAGCAGAAAATGTTGTTTGTTTCGAGAACAAATGATTTGTTAGGAAATAATATCTCAGGTTCAGCATATAGTTGGGGACACGACATGTCAAGTGACTGCCAGGAGGCTGGTGGAAGGCGAACTGGATGGACCTCATTTTTGTTTCATCCAGCAAATCTTATGTTCTTAACAATAACAACAACATCATCATCAACTTCAGCACCAACAACAACAACATCGACATCAACAAAATCAACCAGAACAATAAAAGCATCAACAACAACAACAACAACGATATCAACAACAATAACAACATTGCAAGTTAATGAGTTGCCAAAACACTTGTGTCCAGCTGGAAAGCGCTGTGCACACATCCCTACGTTCAGAACAAATTCAGTTGAGGGAAGTTGACATATTTTAGGATGAGTGTGCGTGTGTCTCTGTGTGTGTGGGGGTAGGGGGGGACGGCACATTGGAGCCCCCTGCTTGCCTTGAAAGTGAGAAGACCCGGGTTCGATTCCCGGTAGGCAAAACTTCAGGCAAGTTTCCTTACTCCACACACACACCTTTGTTTACCTAGCAATAAGTAGGAACCTGGTTGTTAGTCGATTGGCGGATCGCTTTTCAGGGAGTAATAATCCCTCCGAAACAAAAATCTGGTTACTCAATCCACAACTGTTTGCGGGACGCTGCTGTGAGCAATTGGCCGCCGCATTTCGCCCACAAAATATGCAGTTTACGGTACGTCTTGTGAAGACGTACGGTATGTGAAATTTACGGTACGTCTTGTGAAGCACTTTGAGACGTCTCAACGACATGATGAGGCGCTGAACGAAATATACAAATCTTATTATTATATATTATCAAAAACATCCCAAATCACGCAAAGCAATGATCCTGTAACATGTTAAAGCCTCCACCCGTTATTCCGACCATCCCCTCCCTCACTCACTTGTGTCTTCCTCTTTCTCCCTCCCCCGCACGCGATCACCTTCTTATTCTCTCTCTCAGATTTATTGCTCTCGTCTGCGCTCTGCTCCGTTGCCTTGGTGACAAGAAGGGAGCACTTTCCAACCCCAAAAAAAATCAATCGAGCCAGCAGCGAGCAGCGAGCAGCGAGCCAGTGCTGCAGTCATTAAACTGTTTTTTTGTGAACCTACACAATTTGATTAGGAACGACTGAACTTCTCCCCCGTTACTGCAGCAGAGAAGTCATTCACCAGCAAAACCCTTCTACACTCCGTCCTCCGGCTCATTATCTACATCACCCCCCACCCACCCTCCACATACACACACACTCCCCCTCACACACACACATTTCCCTACTCACACATTCCGCTCCTCACACCCTCATACACTCCCCCTCACATACTCTCCTCCTCACACACACTCCACCCCCCTCACACACACACATTCCCACCTCACACACATTCCCCTCTCAAATACACTCCCCCCTCACATACACACACACTGCCCCCCTCACATATACACACACGCTCCCCTCCTTCACATATACACACACTCCCCTCCCTCACATATACACAGACGCTCCCCTCCCTCACATATACACAGACGCTCCCCTCCCTCACGCACACACTCCCCCTCTCACACACATTCCCCCCCCTCACACACACACTCTGCCTCCCTCACACACACACTCCCATACTCACCCCCCCACCCCACTCACACACACCACCCAGGCCCACCGACAGGGTTCCTTTCAAGGGTTAAACTGTGTTCTTTTCCACCTCAACTGGAGAAATTCCACTGGTACATCAATAATCCATCTCCCAGCCAAAACCCCAACAGGTAGGGTGGTCCTCGCTGGACAAGCAGCGGGAAAGCTTGACAGACGGCGCTCCCAATGGCAGTTTTAGCTGGTTAGACTCCAGCAGTTACCCCAACGCGCGCGCGCACACACACACACTAAATAACACAATAGACATACACTCACACACACAAAGTAAGAATCCCCCACACACACATAACCCCCCCCACCCACCCACCACACACAAGGAGGTGGGCTGACATGGGCCGGGGTAGGCCGATTTGCACACATGGACGTCCTGCAAACAATATGAAATCGACCACCAATTTTTATTTGGTGGGATTATTGGTCCGGACACCGGGAGAGAGAGAGAGACACAACCTTGTGATGCGGGAGCGAGAGTGCTACCAACCAAGCCAGGCCCACGCACACACTAAGTGCGATTGTAAGTGATTGGATATTGTAGGCAAACGTGGTTAGCGGGTGTCTTGACAAATGCAGCAACCCATCACCAAGGGGAGAATTCCCCACATCCCACTACACATGGAAATCCCAAAGATAGATTGTTGGAATGGGATTTGCTCTTTCTCTCACTCTCTGGAGGGACTCAGGTTGGCAAGAGTCAAGGCTTGAGGGGAGCCCAGAGTGTGTGCTGGTGTAACTGCTGGAATCTAACCAGCTGAAACCACACAGCTTGCTATTGATATCACTGTCTGGTCAAGCTTTCTCGCTGCTTGTCCAGCTAGGATCACCCTACCCGTTAGTTGGGGCTTTGGGTTGCAGGTTAACAGGAGCTGAATGGGAGGATTCCCTGCCCAGTGACTGGGCAATTTGCGCACAGCGACGTCCCACAAACAGTGGTGAAGCATTCAGTAAAACCAAGTAAGAAAGGTGGGGGGGGGGGGGGGGGTGGTGGTTCTGTATGAGCATATTTACAGCTGTTATTATATTTACCAGCTGATCGGGGCAGGACATAGGTGCAGTTTATAACAGAATTAAAAGATCAACCGAGATTACAAGGCTCCACAAAGACATCCCGAAGATTAACCAGGACATTATTTGTGTAACACGAACAAACTGACTGGAGGATTGTGTGTCTAATCCAGGCTGACGCTCCAGAGCCACATTGTCAGAGACGCCGTCCTTCGGGTGAGACGACAAACCTCACCACTCCCCATCCTCCCGCCTGTGCCCTGTTCGGGCGGATGTTAAAGATCTCCTGTGGTGCTGTTGGAAAAGAGAAGGGAGTTTCACTCTCTCTCTTTCCCGGTGTCCTGGCCGACAATCCCCCAAATAAAGTCGCCGGTTCACTTCACGGCTGTTTGCGGGGACGTCATTGTGTGTAAAATTCCAGTGTAACTTTCCCTTTTACGTTTTTTTTGGTCAGCGGGTGTCTGACACACGCAGAAATCCATCATTATGCTTAAGTTTATCCAAACCAAGCTGAGAATTCCATGCATCCTTTCCCTGACAAACTTTGACGAACTTTCTCTGAATATTTATATCTCCTGCGTAAAGTAAAAGTGTGGAAATCATTGCTGCTGTATTCCCAACACAGAATTGACCAATATTCAGACTGTGCTGAACATTCAATAACTGTTATTATCATTAATAATAAATATAATAATGATCCTTATATTCGATACAGAACCTTGTACGCCAAGAGGACGACTTGGAGCTCTGCATGAGATTTAATAATAATAATAATAATCCTTGCATTTGATATAGCGCTTTTCACGTCGGGAGGACGTCCCAAAGCGCTTCACAGAACACACTGTAAAGTGAATTGACTGTATATTTGTGGGCAAACGCGGCAGCCAATTGCGCACAGCAATGTCCCACAAACAGTCGTAGACTGAAAATGACCAATTTATTATTGTTTTTGTTATTTTGGAGGGATTAATATTAGACTCTGTGTGGAGTAAGCAAACTTGCCCAAGGGTTTGCCCTGACCTGCCTGGAATTGAACTCAGGTCTTTCGCTTGCAAAGCGAGTGCTCTAACCACTGAGCTACAGGACTCCACTGTAAAGGGTAGTGACCGTGTCTGCACACAGCGACGAGCCCGCAAACAACCGTGAAGCGAACAAGTGATGTTACCTGGGAGGTCGCTGTGTACCAATTGGCTGCCATTAAATTGTTATTATTATCCCATCCCACCAAGCGTCACTGAGTAAATTATGAACGAGTCTCACACGCAGGTGTGAAATACCCCCCCGCCCCACCCTCACCCACACACTGTGTGCCCACCCCACCCTAGCTGGAAACAATTCATTAACGTGTGAGCTTGTTCACTAAACAGCCTCAGCGATACGCACTCGCACACACTCACTCGGAGCACACAATCTCACACACACACGCGCGCGGTGCACAGACACACGTGGTATATGATCAGACACACCAGATATACACACACCAGATATAGACACGCGCGTGCACACCAGATACACACGTGCGCGTGCACACACACACCTGATACACACACACACCAGATATGCACGCATGCACACCAGATACGCACACACACATCAGATACACACACGCGCGCAAACACAGATTATACACATGCGCACTCATCAGATACACAACCACGAGCACACATCAGATACACACACCAGCTACACACACCAGATACGCACACCCAAACACCAGATACACACCCAAACACCATATATATATACACACACCGCACCAGATACACACACACACCGCACCAGATACACACACGCCTGTACCATTTACATGCACCCATGCACCAGATACACGCACCAGATACACACATGCACACACCAGATACACGCATGCACACACCAGATACACGCATGCACACACCAGATACACGCATGCACACACACCAGATACACGCATGCACACACACCAGATACACGCATGCACACACACCAGATACACGCACGCATACACCAAATACTCACACACACACACCAGATACACCCACACCCAAGGAACCCACACCCATACCAGACACCCACCCACTCACACCAGATACTCACACACACACCAGATGTACACAAACATCCGATACACACGTACGAGGTACATGAATACACACACACTTATTTCGTGTATACAGACATATTTGGTATACACACACATCTATTATATACAGACACCAGATATCTACATTTTGTAGATACACACATCTGGTACACACACTGGTACACACTGTAACATCTCCTGACACACATGGACATGTTTTTTTTCAAACGACGATACTGCGTACGTCTGTCCCTCCGTCTCTCTCGGTGTCTGTGTGTGTGTGTCTCTCTCTCTCGCTGTCTATGAGTCTGTCTGTATTTCTGTGGTAACCAGTCACTGCACTGCCTGCTCACAGCCCTGACACGGGACCCTGTGATCAGTCACATCTCTTAAGCTCTCGAAACACACGTTAAAATCACACCCTCCTCTCTCTCTCTCTCTCAATTCACAAAGGCACAGACACACACACAACACAGACACACACAAATATCAACATACCTGCAAATTGAAGGAATGATTGAAAGCTGCAATCCCCGTGTCTGTGCCTCTCTGTGTGTCTGTGTCTGTGGGAGTCTGTGTCTCAGGTTGGGTGGGAGCTGTGGCTGAAGCCTCACGTTACAGAGTCAGGCGTCAGGTTACAGACGGCGATACTGTTACTGGAGGCGATTCCTCTCAGCTTTGGCGGCCACTGGGAAAACCTTAACAGGAGCCCAGAGACAGTGGAATGGATCAGAGATCTCGCCAACCAGACCGACTTGGCAGCCACAGACAGACAGACAGACAGACAGCCAGACAATCAGACAGACAGACAGACAGACAGACAGACAATCAGCCAGACAGACAGACAGACAATCAGACAGACAGACAGACAATCAGACAGACAGACAGCCAGACATACAGACAATCAGACAGACAGACAGACAGACAGACACACAACCTAGACAGACAGCGCTCAGTCTGGCTCCTTCACGTCTCACCTCCCAGCCAGAAGGCTATGGGTTCGAGGCTCTGGGCTGACACTCCAGCACAACCCTGGGGGGGGGGAGACAGAGCGAGAGCCACCGCATTGCCAGAGACATCGTCCTTTGGATGAGCTGTTAAACCCCCCCACCCCCCCCCCCCCCCCGAGCAGGGCATGTCCCTTCCAGGGAGAGAGAGCGCAGATTCCTTCCCAACAATCTATCTCTGGGATTCCCATATGTAGGCAGGAGGTGGGGAATTCTCAGCTGGATTTGGAGTCCCTTAAGTACAGTGATGGGTTTCCGCGTGTCAAGACCCCCCCCCAAAAAAAAAACCACTACCAGTCTGTTCCCTGTTCAGCCGGTCTGTTTTTCAGCAGTGCTGTGGGAGATCTTTACTGTCCGTCTGACTGGGTACAGATAGGGAGTGAGGTTTAAGTGTAGTGACTGTGTATTTTGAATCTGGCCCGGATCAGGGCAGATTAAAACTAGACCCGTTTCCGAGTTATCGTGATTTGAAGGAGGGAAATTCCAAGTGGGATATTCTTGGAGATTGAAGACCCCCGACACTGGGGCGAGGGACCGACCTTTTATTTTACCCCTAAAGTGTAGCTGGTGTTTTGAGCCACAAATCCAAACAGGGATCCCACCTTCACCCCCCCCCCCTCACCTTCCCCCCCCCCCCTCCTCACCTCCACCCTATTCCGGGTTTTCTGGACATCTGGAGCTGAGTGTAAAGTGTGTAAATAACACAGGCTCCTCTGAGGGCAGAGAGGGGGTGACTGATGGGGGGTGGGTGGGTGTGGAGAGCTAGGGAGAGAGAACTAGAGAGAGAGAGCACCCAAGTGAGAGTGTGAGAGAGAATCGGGGAAAGAAGTAGAGAGCAAGCAGGTGAGAACTGGAAAGAGAAAGAACTTGAGACAGTAAGAGATTGAAAGACATTTTCTCCAACAAAATAGTCAATTCACTTTACAGTGTACTATGTGAAGCGCTTTGAGACAACTCGAAGACATGATAAGGTGCTGGTTCAAATGTAAGGATTATTATTATTAAAGAGAGTGTGCGAGAGAACTAGAGAAAGAGAGCGCTTTCCCTATTTTTCACACTCACGCGGAACTAGAGAGAGCGAGAGAGAGGAGAGCAAAACAGGAAGAAAGAGAGGTCAGAGCGGGAGGGGAAGGAACGAGCGCTGGCTATAATCCCACAGGGAAGTGTGTCAGTGTATGTGTGAGTGAGTGAGTGAATGAGTGTGTGTGTGGTTGTGTGTGAATGAGTGTGTGTGGTTGTGTGAGTCAGTGAATGAGTGTGTGTGAGTGTGTGTGAATGAGTGTGAAATGGTGTCAGTGTTGCTGACGGTGACAGTGACCCTGTGATGGGCTGTGGAACATGGAGCCCAGCACGTCAGATGCTCAATCCCCACCCCCACCATCCAGTTCACATGCTCTAATTACAACCAGGAGCTCGTTCATTTCTAACCCAGAACCTGCTCCCAGGGTAGTGTCTAGCAAAACTCCTGAGTGATTCCCCCCGACATGAGAGAGAACTGGAGAGACAGACCTGCCCCTTCCCCAACCACTACTATCTCCTGAATCGGGCGAGAGTGCGATTGACTGAGCCATGGCTTGACAGATAAACAATTAATAATAATACTTCCATTCTGTTTAGCTTGTTACGTCGGAAGGACATCAGGATTTAATGTAAAATGAAGTTACTGTATATTTTGTGGACGAAACACGATAGCCAATTGCGCCAGTGACTGCCGCACTTTGTCCACAAAATGCACCCACAAAGTCATGAGTGAGAGACCAATTTTATTTGGGGGATTGTTAGTCAGGACACCGGGAGAGATAGAATCTCCACTTCTCTTTTCGAATAGCAGCATGGGATCCTGAACAGGCAGACGAAAGATTGGTTTAACATCTCATCTGAAGGGTGGCACCTCCGACAATGCAGTCCCCATCCCCCCCAGCACTGCATTGGAGCATCAGTTTAGACTGTGAGCTGAAATTGTCCATCTGTTCCCCAGACCCAGACTGTGTCTTCAGGAAAGGAGGAGAGGGGGGAGGGAGGAGGAGGAAAGGAATGTGGAATGTGATCCCAAAAGCTGATAACCAGTGGAATGTTTTAGGAAAACAGGAAAGAGAATGAGTGACAGTGGAATGTGCTGGAAGGGCGTAGAGGAGGAGCGGTGGGGCCCTGAGGCAACCCCAACCCTGGAGACACTGCAGAGACATACATCCTGTCTTTACTAACAGGCAGAGCCTCGGGCAACCCAGAGGCTGAAGAGGACCCCTGAGTGCGTCTCCATTTACAGCAACTGCTGCCAATAACAGTCAACTCACAGCCCGGATTCACTGGTCCCCCTCCGCCCCCTCCCTGCCACCTCCCTCCCACCCCCCGCCACGGCCCCTCCCCCCCCCCCCCCCGCCACGGCCCCTCCCCCCTCCCCCCACCCCCCGCCACGGCCCCTCCCCCCACCCCCCCACGGCCACCTTCCCCCCCCCCACCCCCCGACCATGGCCGCACCCCCCCCTCCCCGCCACGGCCCCCCCCTCCCCCGCCACGGCCCCTCCCCCCACCCCCCGCCATGGCCCCTCCCCCCCCCCCACCCCCGCCACGGCCCCTCCGCCCCACCTCCCTCCCACCCCCCGCCACGGCCCCTCCCCGCCACCTCCCTCCTTCCCCCCCCTCCCCCACCATGGCCCCCACCCCCCACCACGGCCACCTCCCTCCCCCGCCACGCCCCCTCCCCTCCCGCCCCAGCCTGTCCCCTCCCCTCCCCCCGAGCGTCACATTCAACATCCTTGTCCTCACCATTAAACCCCTCAAGGTCTTATTCCTCCCCACCTTTGCGACCTATTAAAACTTCACCAACCTCACACTTGTTAACACTCACACAATCACTTACACTCACACATACATTCCCACTCATTCAAACCTCCGCCTGTCGGATGTCAAATACAAACGTCCTCCTGATATAAAAGGTGCTATACAAATGTAATTTTGTATTGTAGTGACTATACTCCGGGGGGGGGAGGGGTAAGCAGGGTCTCCTTGGAGCTGAATTGGCCAGGAAGGGGCAAGACAGAGGGAATGACTTGATGAGGCGCTTCAGATTATTATTACATCTTGGCTTTTAACAGCCAATATGGATTGTGCTGTGACCAGTTCATTACCCTAACCGCCGTGTGTGAAAACATTCTCTAACCACCACACCCCCCCCCTCCCATTACTCGCTTGATAACTACAGTCAAACCTCACTACTATACAATGCCCCGCTCTGGGGACCGGCAGCAAAGATTGTTATACCAGAGCGCTCACTATAGAACAGTTTGGCCATCAAAGAGGCGACCTCCCCACTGCCCTCCCTCAGGGGCGCATTCCGAGCAACCCCCCCCTGCACAGAGCCAATACGAGGCTGACAAACTTACACACCATTCAATCAGATTCTTGAACCAAAAGACCAATCGAGGGCGAGGACGAGGGCCGATTCAGAATCAAAATTAAGCCAGTCACAAGTTGCTCTGAATATCAGGGGCGGCTTCACTGATCGCGTGTGGGGGGGGACGGAAATGAACAGGGAAAGTGGGTTTTGATATGGAGTTTGTTATAACTGGAGGGATTGTAATACCCCGGTCAGCCTGTGTCTTTCTACCAATGTCCCTGGACATGTGGAATCCTGTAGTGCAGTGGTTAGAGCTCTCGCCTCGCACGTGAGAGGACCTGAATTCAATACCCGGTCAGGGCAAAACCATAGGAGACTCTTACACCTGTTTACCTAGCAGTGTAGGAACACACTTGTTCTGACCTGAAACATTAACTCACTTTTCTCTCTCCATAGATGCTGCCTGACCTGCTGAGTGTTTCCAGCGACATCTGTTTTTATACTCAGTTGATAACTCAATTGGCGAATCGCTTTCCAGGGGTAATAATCCCTTCAAAAAAATAATAATAATTTGGTCACTGATTCCACTACTGTTTGTGGGATATTGCTGAGCACAACTGGCTGCCATGTTTCGCCCATAAAATACAACCAATTCACTTTACATTATATTCTGTGAAGCGCTTTGAGACGTCTCAACATAATGAGGCGCTATTGCAAATGCAAGGATTATTATAATATGAGGAGTCCTGCAGCTCAGTGGTTAGAGCACTTGCCTCGCAAGCGAGAGGACTTGGGTTCAATTTCCAGCAAGGTGAAATGTTGGGCAAGTTTCCTTACTCCACACCTAGCAGCAAGTAGGAACCTGGTGCTGGTCGATTGGCAGATCATTTTTTGGGAATAATAATCCCTTCAAACAAGAAAAAGAACAATTTGGTCACTGAATCCACCACTGTTTGTGGGACGCTGCTGGTTTCACCCACAAATTATAGTCAATTCACTTTACAATATATTCTGTGAAGTGCTTTGCGACGTCTTGAAGACGTGATGGGGCGCGGTATCAAATGCAAGGATTATTATTATTATAATATAACATTTACACAGTGGTGAACGGCTGCAGATTCACCTGATTGCTCTTTTTCCAGCGATTGGGACAGTCAATGAGGTCAACAGAGTGAAGTTTCACGAGGGTGCAATACCTCATGTGGCTGAGTGGTGGCGCTGTTAGATCATATAAGAGATCAGTGCACTGTGTGAGTCTGATACCGGCAGTGTGGCCACTCACACACACAGTCACACACACACACAGTCACACCCTCCCCGGAGAGAGCGTTTGCTTTCTATTCAATCATAATAAATGAATAAATAAATAACAGTAATTTGGTCACTCAGCCCACGACTGCTTGTGGGAAGGGACACTGCTATGAGCAATTGGCTGCCGTGTTTCGCCCACAAAAATACAGTTAATTCACTTTACAGCATACCCTGTGAAGCGCTTTGGGACGTCTCAACAACGTGATAAGGCGCTGTATCAAATGCAAGTATTATTATAGGCATGGTTAAGAGAAAGATCTTCAGGCGTGATCTGAAGATAGCCAATGAGGGAGAGATTGATCAAGATAGGAGCTCTGATCCACTTGGTCTCAGGGTTTAACCCTTTGCTCCCTCCCCCTAGTGAATTCTTTCCTTTCTACAGCCAGAAAGAGATCTACAACGCACATTTGCTGATCCCAGTTTACCCCTTAATGTTACCCCAGGTCCTCTCGCTTGCCTCACAAGCGCGAGGACCCAGGTTCGATTCCCAGGCAAGGCAAATCCTTAGACAATTTTCCTTACTCTACACACCTCAGTTTACCTAGCAGTAAGTAGGAACCTGGTAGTTAGTCGATTGGCAGCTCATTTTCCATGGATAATAGTCCCTAAAAAAAACAAATACATAAATAATACTTTGTCACTCAACCTATGACTGAGACACTGCAGTGCGCAATTGACTGCTGCGTTTTACCAACAAAATATACAATCTTTACAATATATTCTGTGAAGTGCTTCGAGACGTCGCAACGATTATTATTATTGAGACATGTTGAGTTGAGAAGTGATGAGTTGAATGTTTGGTCCCATGATCCCAGAGCCCTCCAGTTCTGTACCTCAGTCTGCTGTTCCCCTCCATTAAAGGTCAACGATAACACCTCCAGGAGAGGTGCTGAGAAGTGATGTACGGGCTGGGCATCTGTACAGTTTCGTTCACACAACACCGTGAGTGAGTGAAGGGGCAAAGCAGCCCAAGCTCTGACCCATGAGGACCTCCAGTATGGTCTGAAGGTAGATCATTCCTGATGGGGTGTGGGGGGTGGGGGGGTTGGGGAGGGTGGGAGAGAAGGTGGCTTGGGGGGATGTGGAGAAAGCAAAAGTATTTTGCCACCAAAGCAGTTACAAACAAAAATTGCCCGTGTTGAGTTTGCATGACAAGGAGTGACTTTATTGATGAAGCTAAAATTCAGTTGAAAACTTTATCTGGTACCAAAATAAATAAATCAGTTTTTGCACTGGCAGCTCGCTCCCAGAAGTGGTGATCGAGATATAAGGATTTCCCCCCCTCCCCTCCCTGCCAACGCCTCCCCCCTCCCCCTCACCATCTCTCTCTCCCTCTCCCTCCTAGAAGCATTGGATGAAAAGTGCGTTGTTGTTGTCATTGTCTTCCCTTCTCTCTCTCCTCACAAGTCAAGGACCAAGAACATTTCTGGTTACCCAGTAGCGGGGGGGGGGGGGGGTGGGGGGTGGGGGGGAGAGAGGAGGGGAGGTTGCGGGTGATTGGGGTGTGTGGGCGCTAAAATCAGAGCCTGATTCAGCCATGAAAAGAAGGGGGGTTGGGGGGGGGGAGGCGAGGCAGTCTACGGCTAGTTCAGAAATAGAAAAAAATTCCTTATTCACAAAAATGTACAAACCACTAAAATTTCCTGCCTTTTCAACCGCCCTGTTTGCCTAGTTCCTCCCCTCCCCCGCCGTGAGAGAGAGGGGGCCGGGCGTTGGAAAGGAAAGCACACCGGTGGCCTGTTTATACACATTTTTCCCTCCCCCCTCATAATTCCTGCACTGATTCGAGGTATGTTTTCTCTATTTGAAGTGAAAGCCCCCAAAACGTCCCCCCCACCCCACCCGCCAAAGAGCTCAGTAGCATGCACAGTCTATGTCCCTCAGAGTGAGAACAGAAGGTGATCCGAGAGGAGAGGTTAGTTTTCCAGGTGTTTGAAGGATTCCAGGTTGAAGCTGGTGTCCAGGAAGCGCTTCAGCTCGTGTAGGTGTGTGTTCTTATTGCCGGTGGCAGGGGCCGAGGCTGGCTCTCGCCCACAGTACCTGCCGGGCACAGGCACCGTTAGCACTGGTTAACAGTCACACACAAACTCACACACATAGATACACGCACACACACACACACAGACAGAAAGACAGACACAAGAGAGGCCAGTTACAGGAACTCTCTCCCCACTCCCTGGTCAGACACTCACCAGACGGGCCGGGTACGGTGTGTGGTGCTGCGGATGCGAGGCTTGACGTACTCGTAGTAACCCTGGTTTTTATGCTCCTCCTGACACCACACCAGCTCAGCCTGGCTGTACTTCCCCGCCTCCTGATCTACCAGGTCAAAGGGGAAGGGGGACAGCTGGGGAGACAACATACACACAGCCTGCGTCAAGCTCCTAAAATCAGCATCACCTCCAAGCAAGGCAAACACCGCTACCACTGGTCACGGAGTCCGTACCCAGGGTACACAAGTATAAGATAGCGACTTAATAGTGATATAATTATCATATAATGTGAGTATAAATATAAGTATTGGTATAAGTATAGCGACGACGGGGGGGGGGGTCTAAAAGAGAATTTAGGCACCTCCGACTACAACACGCACCCCAACTCTGCATTGGAACATCAGATTAGACTATGTGATTTCAAGTCCCAATGTGGAACCCACAAACTTCTGACTCTGTGGCAAGAGCCCACACACTGACTGTGACACACTCATCGGGCTGACCCACACACGCTGACTGAGTCGGGCTGACCCACACACGCTGACTGAGCCGGGCTGACCCACACACGCTGAGCCGGGCTGAACCACACACGCTGAGCCGGGCTGATCCACGCACTCTGGGCCAGGCTGACACTAAGAGAGCATGGAAGGCCACCAGCTCCGTATTATAAGAAAGAGAAACGCACTCAGTCCCACCAATTGCCCCCCACCGGCCTCACTAACTGCTATAAACCATATACACATAGTGGGTACATGTTGGTCAGTCAGCAGCTTACCTGCTCCAGCCTGGTGATAGCGACCTCCGCCTCCATCCCTCTGCTCTTACGCTCCTTTGCCAGCTCATAGTACACTTTCCCAGTGCAGAACAGCAGCCTCTTCACCTGCTCCGGGCTCTGAGCTGCCGGTCCCTCCTCAACAATAGCTCGCAGGAACTCCGTACCTGGCACAGGGAAAGTCAAGCCTCGTGTGGGACACAGCAACTCCCCACAGCCTCCCAAACCCCAACCTCACTCATATCCATATTAATAACACAGGCTGATATCATGTGTTAAAGGAACAAAAACAACTTGTATTTGTACGCCAGCCTTCACGTAGGATGACGTTTCGGGAATGCTGAGCACGGAAATAGTGTCACTAATAAATACATAAATAAACAACCCTCGCCTTTGAAACAGCGCCTTTGACATCAGGAGGACATCTCAATGTGTTTCACAGGATTTTACTGTACAGTGGAGCGACTGTAATTTGTGGGTGAACGCGGCAGCCAATTTGCACACAGCTACGCCCCTGCAAACACCCATGAAGTGACTGAGGGGATTGTTGGCCAAGTTGTTGGAGAGAGAGAGCAACTCTGTTCTCTGTTCCAATAGTGTCACAGGATCTTTAACTTACGGGGAGCGAGGTTCAACGTCTCATCTGAAGGATGGTGCCTGACAATGCAGCACTTCCCCAGCACTGGACTCCAGCGTCAACCTAGACTGTGAGCGCAAAGGCCTGACGTAGGGGTTTGAACCAACAACCAGGGTTTGCTTGTGTGTGTGTGTGGGGTGGGGGGTGTGTGGGGGCAGATTACACCTTCTGCAAATGGACCACAACTGATTAGTCTCCAACACAGCCAGTTACACCTCCCCACCTTCCCCACACCAACGCCCCCCATAATTTCAGTCACCACTAACCTGAGAACATGGCATCAAAGCTGGACTTGGCATCAGGGTGACGCAGCAGGGATTTGGGTGTGAAGATGATCAGCTGAGAGATAACAACAAGCAGAGAAGGTGTGAGGCTGGTCAGCAAACAGCACAGTTACTCTGTTTCACCCTGTGTTATTGCAGAGGGCACAGTGTGTGTGGCCTGTACACCGAGTGGGGTGAGAATCCATCACATGGGGTCCCGCGACACACAGAATTCTTGTGAGCCCCTCCCCAACAACAAATAACACTTATTTAGTGCCTTTCAATGTCAGAAGGACCTCCTCCCCCTCCCATCAGGTGGCAATAGTGAGGAATGGCACAGGTAGCCTCTGCACTGAGCCAGTGTCGTCCCACTCCCAGGCAGTGACCAAGATTGGATTTAACCTGCGAGGCGCTGGGTGGCTGGGCTCTGTACTGCCCCCTCCCCCCTATCCCGGGCAGGGCTCTGTACTGTACTGACCTCCACCCCTTGTACCAGTGGAGGCTACACTGACACACACACACACAGCACTGACCGGCTTCCTGAAGGGCAGGAGGATCTGCCTGCGGAGAACATGGAAGTAGTTGGCCGGGGTGGAGCAGTTCACCACAATCCAGTTGGAGTCGTACAGCTGGCGTACGGCAAAGTCATCGGTCACTTTCTGTAATCACAGCGGCACTGAGTACAGTCTGTCCTCCCCACACCCCCACCCCACATATACTCCCCCCACATTCCCCCCCACAACGGCACTGAGTGCAGTGTGTCTCCCCCCACACATATACAGAGCAGCGCTGTGTACGGTCTATCATCCCCCCACCACATGCGCACACTACCCACACCCCACATACCCCGTAATGCCAAACGCCGCGTGCCTGAGACTCACCGGGACCACATCAGGATCATCATTACACATCTGCAGGAACCTCTCTGGCCGAGCAGACGAGTGTTCGGGTCCCTGTAACACAGACACACACGACTGTCACACATAACACTTCACAAAGCCCCCAGCGCTGCACTGAAGCATCAGCTTAGACTGTGATTCCAAGTCCCATTGAACCTACAACCTTCTGAATCAGGGGTGAGTCAGAGCGCTACCCGCTGAGCCGGGTTGGCACCCGCTGAGCCGGGCTGGCACCCCCTGAGCCGGGCTGGCACCGCCTGAGCCAGGCTCACACACGGACTAACCTATATGAGCAGGAGGACCAGCCTTACCATTCCCTCCATGCCGTGAGGGAGCAGCAACACGATGCCGTTCTGACGCACCCACTTGGCCTGACCAGGGCAGATGAACTGGTCAATGATGCACTGTGCAGTATTGTGGAAATCCCCAAACTGAGCCTCCCAGAGAACCAAAGCATTGGGACTAGCCATAGCAAAGCCCAACTCAAACCCTGCAAGAGAGGAGAGAGCACAGCACAGATCCACAGAAACTTGTTACAACACCACCAAAATTACATTTGTACAGCGTCTTTCATGTCAGGAGGACGTCCCAAGGTGCTGACCCGAGCTGGGGTCAGGAAGGGTGAAGGGCAGGGGATGAAGCAGGGAGATCGAAAGAATGGACGAAGAGGAGGATTTTGAGACAGGTCTTCAAGGAGGCAAGGGAGGGGTTAAGGTGGAGGGACTACAGGATGGAGATCCAGAGGGTGGGCGCAGAATAGCAGAAGGCTCGCCCACCAATGGTGGGCCGGGCCAGGTGGGGGATGTGAAGCAGGCCGAAGCCCACCGAGCGGAGGGAATGGGCAGGATGGTAGGGGATTAGAAGGTCACAGAGGTAGGGGAAGCAAGGCCATGGAGGGCTTTGAAGGTGAGGACCAGGATCTTGAATGGTATCCTCTGTATGATGGGAAGCCAGTGGAGTCGGCAGAGCCGGGCGATGTTGCGGAGGTGGGGGAAGGAAGAGCGGGTCATAGCACGGATGTGGGGCATCTGAGGTGAGGAGGCGCTGACTGGAGCCAATCAGGAGAGCCTCGTTTCTTGTTAATATTCAACTGAAGAAAGTACGCTCTCATCCAGGACTTGGTGTCTGACAGACATTCTGTCAGGACAGCAGTGGTCCTGGAGTCAAAGAAGTCAAGGGTGGAGGCAGAGAGATGTATCCACTTACATGTTACAAAGCTATTACACAGTGCAGTGCCCATAACTCAACTCAGACACTGTGAGTGGAGACGGGGGGGGGGACTTTCTCTGCTGGAACAAAGAAGGTTGAAGGTGACCTCATCGAGGGATTATAAAATGATGAGGGGTTTTGACAGAGTCAATATGGAGACATTATTTCCACTGGTCAGTGAGTCAGTGACTAGAGGGTGACCAGTCAAAGAGGAGGTTCTTGAGACAGGCCTTGAAGGAGGCAAGGGAGGGGGCGAGCAAAGGGACTGTGGGATAGAGTTCTAAAGGGTGTAGGCAGAGAGGCTGAAGGCCTGACCTTCAATATAAACTAACATATAATGTACTACAATACAATATATAAGACAATACAACACCGAAACACAAACATAAAGCAGCAGCCGGCTTCCCACACACGGTTGGACAAGGCAGGTGACTTACCGAGCACACCGTACTCTGACAGGGAGCTATTACACACTGTGTATGGAGCCTGGTTGGGCCACAGATGATTCATTGGGATACAGGTTTTCTTGTCCACATTCTGGTTGTGGAGAACATGATGGCGATGGCTGGGGAAAGACAGCACGGGTTAAAACGTCCTTTACCATCACAAGGGCACGGCACACAAGGCTACACAAACAGCAAGGAAATATAGATGGGAAGGGTCAGATCCTCATAATAATAAGTCTTACATTTGTTACAGCGATCTTCAGGTCTCAAAGTGCTTCACAGCATACACTGGGAGTGTGTGACTATTCCTTACATGTGATATAGAGACTTATCATCCCGCAGCTGCACGAGGCAGACAAGCGTTTGCCATTACCTGAAGGTCCCTCTCTCCACGTCCTGGCCACTCAGACGGACGTGAATGCCTTCTTTAAGCAGGGAGCCAAGGGCCATGTACTCAGCCAAGGCCCAATCCACAGTGCGGTTCTTTATCATCTCTGCCCGGCCCTTCAGGATGCGAGTCAAGCCTGCCAAGTGCATAGAACATCAGGATGAACAGCACTGCAGGCCAGCACAGTGACTGGGGTTTCTAACTGTTAATTCAGTCAGTGATCAGAAAGGCATCTACACTATACACCGCAAACACAGGAGCATTCACATGGCAGAGGGTCTGAATTACACCATCTTCTGCTGCTCACCAACCTAACACGGCTTTGACTGGATAAAATCCACAATGAACTTCCTTTCCTCCTCCTCTCTTGACCTGCTAGTCTAGATAGCGAAGGCTGGCAGTGTCTGACCCCAGCCAGCATCGCAGCGTGCTCTAATAATAATAATCTACCTTGCACTTAATACAACGCCTTTCACTTTGTGAGGACGTCTTAAAGTGCTTCACAGGATTTATTGTGAAGTGTATCAATGTTTTGTAGGTGAACCCGGCAACCGATTCGCGCACAGCAATATCCCACAAACAGCCATGTAGTGAGTGACAAACTCCCTTCACAATAGTGTCATGCGATCTTCAACGCGAACAGACACAGACAGAGAGTTAACATTTCAGGATGAAGGATACTTAACTGACAATGCGGTGCTCTCTCCCCCCATTTCCCTCCCCAGCCCTGTGTTGGCGCGTTAGCTAGACTGAGTTCAAAATCCCGACGTGGGGGCTCCGAGTCTACAACCTTGTGACTGAGAGGCTGCTGAGACCCTGAGAGTTACTGCAGATACCGACCTCCGTGGATGGTGAAATCCTCCTCAGGGACGGAGCTAGCAATTTTCCCAATGTGTTCCAACATCTCTTCATTTAAGCCAGTGGGGGGACAGCTCATGCTTTTCGGCTGGCCGTCCAGAGTGAAGAAACCTAAGACAGAAAACGAGAAACACAACAAACCATTTACATTTACACAGCAGCTTTCACGTTGGGAGGATGTCCCAACACAAAGCACTCAACACTACTACTGGCCGAGCACCTGAGCTGGGGGGCGGGAAAGTTGACCGAAAGTACGGTCAGAGAGGAAGGTCTTGTATAAGTGAAACGCATGAAGTGCAGTTGACACCACATATTTGAAAGCTATAGACTATTTCTCTGTTCTCTTCTGTGCTGTAAATGTCTACGGTTTCTGTCTGTTGTTCTTCACCCCACTGAGAACATGACAAACCTCCTTGTGATAGATCTGGCTCCCAAGGAACTTAGGCCTAACTAGTCACTGAAACCTACCAGGCCAGGGCGAGTCCAGCCAGTGCTTAATGTGAGAAATCTTCTCATCCTTCGATCGGGTGTATGCCTCCTCACAGATCTTATCATACTTGGCCATTTCCTCCTACAGTAACACAAATGAGAAAACCTGAGAAGCAGTAGTGTGAACCATAAGAACAGGACAAGAAAACCATTTGGCCTCACAGTCAATTAACTCCTCTCCATGTAAAAACAAACATTTCTGATCCAGTATTCGGCAGAAATACCTCCCGGCCTCTGAAAATAAAACATCACAATGGCTTGGGAAGGATGGTCCAAGCTGGGCAAGCAGTGGGAAAGCTTACCAGACAGCGCTCTCAATGGTAAGCTTTGTGGTTTTAGCTGGTTAGACTCCAGTAGTTACCCCAATGCACACTCTGGACTCCCCCCAAGCCTTGGCTCTTGCCAACCTGCGCCTAATACTCTCCAGAATTAGGTGAGCAACGTGCATCCCTCCAGGGAGAGAGAGAGAAAGAGACAAGAGTGCACATTCCATGCACAATTTCCATGTGGAGGTGGCACCCAACAGGGAACATTTGGAAAAGGCAACTCCAAACCTCAAACTCCTGCTGGTTGACCACCCCCTCAGCCATCAGCTTCTCCGCAAACTTCTTTAGCACCGCCTTCTGCTTCTTGATCTGCTTGTACATCAGCGGCTGTGTGAACATAGGCTCGTCCATCTCATTGTGCCCGTTCCTCCGATAGCAAACCTGTCAAAGGAGAACATAATCAGTTCAGGCCCCAACAATACAATACCACTCCTTACATCTGATATAGCGCCTTCTGATCCACATTGGGAGGGTATCTCAAAGTGCTTCATTGGATTTATTGTGTATATTGTAGGTACTTGCAGCAGTCAGTTTGGGTGATGGAGCAGGTGTCAAGGCAGACAAGATGTGAGCAGAGTCACAGCTGATCACTCACCAGATCGACCACCACGTCCTTGTGGAAGGTGTTCCTCCACTCCGCGGCTACATTACACACGTACATCACTGCCTCAGGGTCATCGCCGTTCACGTGGAAGATAGGAGCGTTGACCACGCGGGCCACGTCAGTGGGGTATGGAGAGGAGCGGGCCACACGCGGATCTGTGGTGAAGCCGATCTGAGAGAAACAAGCCTGACCTGAGGACACATAGCATACGGCATGCTCGCTCGCAGACGGCAATTCTGCTCTTCACTCAAGAGAATAAACTTCATTAAAAGCCCAGTGAGTATCAGCCCAGGCTGGGCTCAGCCCTTTGCTATCGCAGCAGGCACAGTCCCCCAGGTTCACCCTGACCAGAGTATCACACAGCCTGACAATGACTGCTGGGGAGACTCGGAGCTTGGCAGGGCAGCCCAATACAATACAAATATAAATTTATACAGCAGGAGGACGTCCCAAGGCGCCTAACAATAATGGCTTGGCACCCAAGCTGGGGTTGGCATCTGAGGGGAGTGGAAGGGGAAAGATGATCGAAAGCATGGACAAAGAGGTAGGTGTTGTGACGGAGCCCAGCATCCTGTTTGCCTTGTTCTAAACAAGGACTAGTCAGTTCATCATTTACACTAGACCTTCCATGAAAGAGTGCAATATATCCCTAGTCCAGGCCGGAGCATGTCCCAGTGTAAAAGGGCAGATAAGATCAGGACAGTGGAGGAGCGAGCGTTGGGTTAGTCAGTAAGATGGTCACTGTACCTGGTTATTCACCACCACGTGGACAGTACCGTGGGTGGTGTACGACGGGAGGTCACTCAAGTGGAAGGTTTCGTAGACAATGCCCTGCCCTGCAAACGCAGCATCACCGTGTAGGAGGACGGACATCACCTGGAATAGTCACAGAGCAACACCCAACACAGCCTTAGTTACTGGCAAATAGACAAGGTTAACATCTACTGTGTAACAATTGTGGTTTGCTTCACAATTACACCTCCCCATTGTCAATGACTAGTGGCTATCCTTGGAGCTAAGCAGGAATGTCAGAATCAAGCTCACCCTCTGTGACGGTCTCCAATCTGATTCCTGAGCCAGGCGGGTCCGCAGTATTCCAGGGCACTGCTGATCACAGCACAGCCAGCCTGGCTCATCAGCAGGACTTGGAGGCACAGACCAGTCACTGGGGGCAGGGAATCCTTCTACTCAGTCATGTTAACGTTGCAAGCCAAAACCCTAACAAGTAGGGTGGTTCTAGCTGGACAAGCAGCGGGAAAGCTTGCCAGACAATGATATCAATGGCAAGCTAAGTGGTTATCTGGTTAAATTCCAGCAGTTATCCCAACGCACACTCTGGGGTCCCCAAGCCTTGACGTTTGCCTCCTGTAGCCTAGCCTTCTCTAGAACTAGGTAAGCTCAGGGCTTGAAAGAACAACCGTCTGACCCCGAGATAAGAGTGCTACCAACACAATCAGGCTGTCTCTCACGTCAACCTCTCTTCAGTTTGTACCAGTGCGGAACCCAATTTTACCTTCTTGCCTTCGGTGTCACCGAGGTAAAACTGCTCTGCCTTAGTCTTGCCTTGTACCACAGGATCCGCGGCTTCCAGGTGAGACGGGTTAGCCACCAGCGACAGAGTTATATTCCTGTTTGTCACACGATTAATCCTCCTGTGGTACATCCCCAAATGGTACTTTACATCACCACTGCCCTGTGGAATTAATAAGAGCAGAGTACAGTACCCACCCGGGCTGCAGAGGGAACAAAAATAAATTGCATCTACACAGCAGCCTTTAAGTCGGGAGGACGTCCAAAAGCGCTGGACGGTCGAGACTTTGCACCAGACCTGGAGGATGGATTCGCGAGGTGGAGGCCGGAGGTTTGGAAAGCTGACCGAAGGCGTGATCAAAGAGTTAAATCCCAAGACGGAATCTTCAAAGAGACGAGGGAGGGGACGAGGTGAAGGGACCGTGGGATGGAGTTCCAGAGGATGGGGGCAGAAAGGCTTGACTGTCGATGGTGGGGTGGGCAGGGTGGGGGAATGTGAAGCAGGCCGGTGCCCACCGAGCGGAGACTGTGTTTTTGGAAAATGCAAAGGAATAAGTAACAAGGCTGGAAGCTGTATCAAACAAACTGAAGTCAGTCTGTACAGCACCTCAAAGCTTTAAACCACAACAGCTTGTAACTCAGTGACACAGGAATTTCCATCGATGGCTGGGATCTCACCTCATCAGAGGCTTCCAACTTGGAGTCAAACTGACAGAAGATCTGCTCCAGCTCCTTCCTGATCACATTGGCCAACACGTTCAGACGACCTCTGCAAGAGGAGCAAACAGACCAAACTACAATGAGGAAACGGCTGCTGTGAGATCTGGCTTTCAGACACCAGGTTGCAAAGGACAGCAGAGGGTTTAACGGGACAGAGAACATGAAGTTTTCAACCCTAGTGACCGGGCCGTTTTCTTCCC
This sequence comes from Callorhinchus milii, assembly GCF_018977255.1. Taxonomy (NCBI): domain Eukaryota; kingdom Metazoa; phylum Chordata; class Chondrichthyes; order Chimaeriformes; family Callorhinchidae; genus Callorhinchus; species Callorhinchus milii. The sequence goes on from NW_024704769.1 coordinate 4,479,338, forward strand.
GCAGACAACAGCCTGTTTCTAGACTGAGGTGTAAAGATGTTCAGGGTATCGAGGGATATGGAGCAAAAGCGGGCAAATGGAGTTGAGGTACAGATCAGCTATGATCTTACAGAATGGCGGAACAGGCTCGAGGGGTTAAATGGCCTCCTCCTGTTCCTATGTTCCTGTTTCAGTTTTGGCACACTCGCTTTCAACTCTTCTGCTCCCACTCACCGTGCCGGAGACCTGAGTTACCTGTGAGGCATGCCCATGATGACGTTATCAATGCCACTCTCGCTAGATTTGTCAATGATCGTTTTCAGCGCTGGGATCAGCACCTCACAGCCTTCCAGGCCAAAGCGCTTCTCAGAGGACCATTTCCTCTGCAGAAACTCCTCAAACCTGGGAAACAAACCACATAAACAGGTCAATCTCAGCCATCGGAAAACAGTTTTTGAAAATGTACAGCTGCTTAAATTTAACAGCCAATACTAACGTTAAAATAATAATCTTTGCATTTGATACAGCGTCTTTCACATAGGGAAAAGGCACTTCAAAGGATTTACTGCAAAGTGTAGTGACTGTGTATCTTGCAGCCAATGTCGTGGTGATCCAAACTCTATGCAGTACTCTAGGTGCACCCTGACCAAAGCATTGCACAGCCTGAGTATATAGTGAGTGATGGCACCTGGGAAGGTTAGATAAAGCCAAGCTCCCGTTTGTCTTGTTTATCGCTGCTTCACTCTGCTTTGATATAGTGAGTGTTGGGATGAGGAACTGCAGAGCTGTTGAAGGACATGTTTCCACAGCTCCCAACCCCAATGTGTGTCAATCAGTTACTGGTCAGCGAGGCAGGAGCTCTGACCTGGTGGAGCGGACCAGCCTCGCCAGAAGGGTCCTCTTCTCCTCATTGGTGAACTGCATGACCCCAGGAGTCTCAAACTTCTGTCTGATCCATTGGCATTGCTCCAAGTCATTGATAAACATGAACTCCACACCAATGTGCTGGCAGTAAGCCATCTGAGGGGAAGAAAGCAGGAATGTGGTCAGCAAGAGGCAGCATGTCATAACCATGGACACCAATGAATTTGTGGCAAATTTCCCCCTTAGATCAGCTTTGTTTTGGTCTGACATATGCAGAAACTAACCCTTGCTTAAAGGACTCCAAACTACAACAACAAATTAAATTTGTAGCTGTGAGGACGTCCCAAAGCACTGGACAGTCAGGGATTTGGGCCGGAGCATGGGGTTGGGATCAGATGAGATGGTGGGTAGGAGGGTTACCAAAGGCATGATCAAAGAGGAGGGACTTGAGACGGAGATAGATCAAACTAGACACGAGTTCTATATTATGGAAATTCCTGATTCAGGAATAGATCCTCTCTCTTCTTGGAGGGACGCACCCCGCTTACCTAATCCTGCAGAGCATTAGACGAGAACCGAGGCTTGGGGTGTGAGAGGGTTAGGGAGATGCGAGGATGAGGACCTTGACATCAATTTAGTGAGTTCTATAATTAAAGAAATCAACTGGCCTACCTCCAGCCTCCGAATGATCTCCCGAAGAGCAAGGGCAGACTCGTTGCCTCCAATGAAGGTAGTTGTAGGTAAATGGAAGACCTTGTCCAGATCAGACTCGTGGAGGCCGTAAAAGCCTGAGTGATGTTTGCCAGTGAGATATGAGTGGATAGAGAAAGCCAGAGAGCAGCAGCAGAGAGGGGTAGAGAGCAACACACAGCAATGTGGGGTTCAAATAGAAGAGAGAGAGGGAAGGAGGTTGAGGCAAACGGTGGAGAGAGAGAGAGAGAATAAACAGGAATCCAAGATTTAACAGAGCAACCATGCATTACAAGCACGTTCAATGTTGTAAAAGACAGGACCATTTTGGAGTCATGGAAGCGGGCACAAGGGAAGGGAGTTGCAAAGTCAAGGCAGGTGGAAAGCAGTCATTGATGAGGGATTGGGCCATGATCAATTTATAGATATATAATTTTNGGGGGAAAGATTTTGAATAAGAAAGGAAAGCATTGTAGAAAAATCAAGATACATTATTGGTACAAACAACCAGAGGCAAGGAAGAGAGAAAGTGACAGAGGGTAAACAAGAAAAAACAGGTTAATTCTTACTATGGAACACTTGGCTGTACAGTACTGTGTAAAGCAATAAACACAATATCCACTGAAGGTTAACCACAACAGGTGCACCCCTAAATTACTGAGTTACACACCAACATGCACTATGTGAACACACAACTATCACAGGCAGTGAGCGCTCAGTGCTGGGAGCCCAATAGCTAAGCAAGCACGTGCACACCAACTACAGGATTAGTATAGTAATAGAACACACCACACTGTTAGGCTGGACTATTAGACAGAAATGCTCCCCTCTCACTACCATCCCGCCACACACTCACACTCTGCTCTAATCTTTCGGATATCTGCCAATGACTTTCAAGTGGAGTTTGGGAAACAGATTTTGAAAAGTTGTGAAACTAGTTACACTGTCAGTTTTTATCTGTTGACTTAGTCACACCCAGCTCTGGACACCCCAATGCTCATGCCAAGTAGGCAAGTTCAGGCCAACTTTCATTTCAGAGCAGGGATCAGACCTGAGAACACAGCCATCATTGCGATGTAACCTTCCACCCCTTCCCACACCACCTGACTAATGCTAGGATGTGATGGTACCTGTTGCCCTCCAGACAGTGAAGCCTCAGAGCAAATCCCAATCTTCTATTCAGTTAACGTACACAAGTGTATACTTCCACTGGGGGTGGGGTGGGGGGGGGGGGAGGGAGGGATTCACTGGGCAAAGCAAACCTGAAACTAAATGGAGCTTAATCTTTGTTAGATATCAGTGGCTTAACATTCTCTTATGGAGTAGGGAAGGAAACTTGGTGCCTGCTTCTGCTAAGATCACAAGGCTGCTATTAATGCTGTTGGAGACTAGAATGGAAGTGAGTTTTCGGTGAGGACTGCAACAGAACAGCAGTGTACAGACAGACTGGGGTTTGATGACTTGTGATATAGACACAGTGCACAGGAACCAAGGTGCAAACAGTACTGCAGCCACTTGGCCCAGATGAGATTGAGAAAAGTTCAAGATCTCTCAAACTAAAACCTATTGTTGTGGCTGGATCAGCACAACCAACATGACACAACACAACACAAACCAACACAACATCAAGACAAGGAGAACATAATCTTGAACTGAACAAGTCAATAATGAGAGAGAAGTCCTTAAAGATGATGGAACCAACAATGTGGAGGACAGAACAAAGTGTCCAGGGACCTCAGTGGCCAAAACCTGAAGTATCTCAGGGTCAACGGTGATGCATCAGCCCAGCAAAGTGAGAGTGACCTCAGCTATTGGTTACCCTTCCCCTGTCACGTCGCCATCAACGGCCTTCAGTCATTACACCTCAAACTGCAGGAACTCCCTATCTGTATCTCTCCGCCTCACCCCTCTCCATCTTTAAATCTCACTTTAAAACCTGCCTCTTCGACTGTAGCTGTGGTCACCTCTCTCTTCCTCCTTGCTTGGCATCTAACCCTGGACCAGAACAGCACTCACCGAGATGTACCCTATTTGAAGGGCAAGCTGTGATGCTGTATATTGAAGCACCCTGGGTCACTACCCTGCGCGAAGGGCGCTATATAAATGCAAGTTGTTGTTATTATATTCAATATGGTGACTACATGATCAGTTCAGTGGCACTTTTGGTGTTAAATATCAAACATACTGTACCACTAATTGACAGTATTGTCTCTCCACAGCTCCACTGTTGAGCACAGATGGGGACAACGTCAATGAGGTTGTCCCATGTGGAGGGAAGGACGCACGTCACTACAACAGTAACAAATTACATTTGTATAGTGTCTTTCACGTCAGGAGGACATCCCAAGACGCTAAGTCACAACACAGGCAAGACCAGGGACTCTTCTCCGTCTACATCCAGTTTCCAAGCGGGTCAGTGGGTAGTGAGGCAGGAACTGTGCCTCACCCAATCTCTCCCCCTCCCTTCTCCCACTCCACCTCCCTCCCCAGCTCAGAGGCACTCAAACCAACCACTTGTAAAGATTATTTAACTACTTCAGTACCAAGTGGAGTCCTGTAGCTCAGTGGTTAGAGCACTCACTTTGCAAACGAGAGACCTGAGTTCAATTCCAGGCAGGGCGAAACCTTGGGCAAGTTTCCTTACTCCACACAGAGCCTAATAATAATCCCTCCAAAAACAATAATAAATTGGTCATTTTCAATCTACGACTGTTTGTGGGACATTGCTGTGCGCAATTGGCTGCCGCGTTCGCCCACAAATATACAGTCAATTCACTTTACAGTGTGTTCTGTGAAGTGCTTTGGGACGTCCTCCCGACGTGAAAAGCGCTATATCAAATGCAAGGATTATTATTATTATTATTAAGTGGGAGCTAATGGCAGGATCTGTGGGGCCCAATCGCAAAGATGAGTTTCAGTTACCTTAACGGGAGAGAAGGGCTATTAACAAACCAGGATAATCAGGATGATATCTCCAGGCAGGCATGCCCAGCGCACAAAATATAGACATTTGGATTCAGCCCACATTGCTCAGTTGTAGTCTAAGATTCAAGATACAAGTAGAAGGAGTACACGGACAGATGGAGACAGACATGGTTCAGCAGAGGTGATGTCTACTTCTAAACAACGTTTCAGGGATAGGGTATCTATTTTTAGGAGGGGAGTGGGGGCAGGGGCGTTAGGGAAAAGAGAGTCTGTTAAATATTTAGTTTTTGGCATTTGCAAAAGAGTTTTTTCCTGCACTAAACTTCCTCCAATTACCAGATGTGTATCAGCCAGAGAACTGAGCAGTTCAAGTGAAAACTGTCAAGTATTGAGTCACTCGTATACAGAAATAGCCACCTTTGGAACTGCAGCTACCAACCTGCCTTATCTCAGCCTGTCAGGCCAATGAGTCTCAAAAGGTAAGACAGTGATGAATAGCTGAGTGTTCTTAAACTCATACTCATCTTGAAACCAGTTTGCCTCAGCTCTTAAAGGAACCACTTTACAAATTAAGAATTGTCTGCGTTTTGGAACCATTGCAAAATGGTATAATATCCCACGGGCCATGAGGTGGATTTGGGATACAAGTGGCAGAATTTCTGTCTCTCCTTCCCCTTTCCTCTCCCCCACACTCCCACTCAGCCAAAACAAGCTTCATTTCCTTGCAGTGTGGGTAACATTCTATTGAATTTCCTTGCAGTGCACATCAGTCGATATTCAGCACAAACGAAAAACACAATCACTCGTTGCAACATTAATCCCTGGATCACACGACTGAGCAGAGAATAATCAGAGATGTCATGATAAAGCGTTGCACAAGAATGTATGGGGCAATTTCCACATTTCCTGGCCATCGCGGCCTTTAACAGCACAAGTGCACCCCCCCCATCCCACTTCGCTAACCAAACACAATGATAAGCAACGGATCACTTTTTTTCCGGGAGGGGGGGGGGGGAGAAAGAGTTAAAAGATTGGCATCTTGTTTAAACATCTCTGGGCCCAGCTCAGGTGGCCAGCCAGCCAACAGCATTAAGTGCTTTGAGTTGTCCTCCCAGTGTGAAATGCGCTGTGCAAATGTAAATTGTTTTGTATTATTGCAGTCACTGTTTCAACCCTGAGTCCAACATGTGTGTACATGCACATACACACACCACTGACTGGCTTACAAGTCAATGTAGACTCCTCCATTAGAGTTTTATTATCTGTTGGCTCTCAGTACAGTACTACATGGCACAGCTTTAAAACTCAGCCTAGGCTGCGTTAGCTGAGGAGCCATGCTATTACCAAGCCACATGGTGCTCTGTTTGGGCCACACCTACAGTAGTGCAGACAACACAAGGGACTGCCCAGGCCTGAGAGGCCACCGAGGATGAACCCATCCTCTCTCCCGCCGTATCATGACATCAGTGATTTGTCTAGTGAGCTAGGTTTGCAGCATCTAGTTCATTCTAATCCCTTTGAAGCTGGTGCTGGGATTTTCCTCTCTCCCTCTTACTAAAAAAATCACGGGAGGCAGGGAGGGAGGGGATGTTAACCAAAAAATATTGGCCGAAGACTAAGACCAGCATCTGCCTACCTCCTACCGTCAACTTTCTCAGGCGATCCTCGCAGACAGCAACGTCTATGGGTGAGAGTGTAGAAACAGAGAGAGAGAGAGAGAAAGACACACACACAAAACAGAAAGAGCGAGCAAAATAGTTAGTTTAGGGGGGAAAAAAACTTTTTTTAATAAATATAAATAAAAAATGTGCGCAAGAAGCAAAAAGAAGAGATAAACTAAGGTTAAACACAACTCCACATCAAGTCAGTGACGGTTAGTGTTAACTGCTGATGAACTGTAAACACATCACAATCATCAAGGATTGGTTTTAACAGAGAGAAGGTGGGTTTTGGTTTTCACAGGCTATACATTCCAGACACTTATGTATTCAGTCAAAATGCAATTTTCACTTTTAAAACTGCTCCCTGTCCGTGGTGAAAGGGTTTGTGGGGGCGGTAATGCTACATACAGCAAGGCTCCTTCTAACCTTCCCTGCAATACTGTGCTTAAAGCATCCCCTGACCCATCCACATCAGTCCTGGCCTGTGCCTAAGACACTCACACTAAGACAGGACTCCACTCATTGTGGAGTCCTGTAGCTCAGTGGTTAGAGCACTCGCTTTGCAAACGAGAGACCTGAGTTCAATTCCAGGCAGAGGGCGAAACCTTGGGCAAGTTTCCTTACTCCACACAGAGCCTAATAATAATCCCTCCAAAACAAAACAATAATAAATTGGTCATTTTCAATCTACGACTGTTTGTGGGACATTGCTGTGCGCAATTGGCTGCCGCATTCGCCCACAAATATACAGTCAATTCACTTTACAGTGTGTTCTGTGAAGCGCTTTGGGACGTCCTCCCAACGTGAAAAGCGCTATATCAAATGCCAGGATTATTATTATTATTATTATTAGGGCTGACACGTCCCATCTCTAATTGTCTATTGAAAGCAAAACACACAGCACTCTATTACAGCGCAAATAAAGAGCTTTAAAATCCATCTAGCATTTATTACAAACATTTATATATATTTTAAAAAAGTTGCCAAGAAAGAAAGGTTCCAATCCCAGCCTCTGGCCCACTCAGTAAGGGATCACTTCCTTTTTTGTGGATATTCCATCGTACACCTTGGGTGAGCTGACCATGAGACAACAGTGATCTATCTACAGGCTGTCCAGGTCAGGCGGCAAATACAGTGAAACACTCAGGGCCCACTTAGACTCAACCTCGTGGATGACAGCGTGCGGAGGGGGGAGGGGGTCAGTATGTACAAACACTACCAGTACAGAACAAGATTGATTCTAGTAAGACGAGATTTTGCTTTAACAACTGAGTAATTTAATCAAGCAGAATGAAAAACAGTCATTTTATAGAAAAAAAATCCAATGAATATGTGGGGAATGGATACATGGAATGTGGTGAAGAGTGGGTAGTGGTTGCAGCAGCACACCCCATTCACAGGGTACCTTCCAGGACATTCAAGGTATGGAAGAGCAAACACGCAGCAGGCAGGATCCAGCTATCAGCCCCAAACAGCCTGGGAGGAGCTAATAGAGGGCTTCAATTTCATTCTAAAGACTGGGTGAATAAATGATAACCGAACAATGCTCTCACAGCCATCTACAGACTCTCAAAGCCACAGAACACAGAAGTGCAAAGGGAAGTTCGGAGCAGGGAACACAGGATTGACTGGGAAAGAATTCAATTCAACCCAACTCCAATATTGGGGCCAAACAGACAAGATAAACATTAGCTGGCTGAGCTAAGCTAGGAGGCAACTTTGCTCCAATTTACCAGTTCACCGCTTGCTCTCACCTAAGGAGATTTGCAATTCATAATAAAGCAGCCATTGTGAGATTCGAGACATTAAGGCTCATCTGGCTGGCTGCGTAAATATTCCAGTAAAACAACGCAGTGAATCTACAAATCAAAAAAACCTCTGCATTGTTACGCACAATGAGGACATAAGGTCAATGATGTCAACTGCACACCAAGGATAACAGTGCCAAAAGCTTCCTTCACATTTATACTCCAACATTTAAACAATCCCAAATCCTGCTCACATTCAATGTGAGAGTCCTCAGTGACTGACACAAACACATGTGCTCAGGGACGAGTCGAGAACAGGCCTACAAAACCAGTGCAGTTCAGATGCGCTGCAGTTACAGCAATGTCCACTGGAGGCAGGATAACACAGCTTTGAAGCTCCTCAGAGTGAAGAAACACCGCACTGTACAGGGGAAAGTGCAAAGGGCTGCAGGGGAGCTGTTTAGCAGCTTTAGATAAAGGACAGATTGTACTCAGTACTGATAAACAATCCAAACTGTCCTTGGACAGAGGGTTGGAAACACAAGAAACAAAGACCTTGTTTGACTTAAGAACCCATTGCTCATCTTCACACTAATTCCAACTCCTTCCGTGGCCACGCTCGCTGCACAAGCAAATGCCTCAGTTCTGAGAGGAACAGAACAGGTTTGAAGCCATAGAAGGAGTGTCTGTACTGCACCTCTCAGTGAGGGCTGAACTGGCTCTGGTTGATACCAACTAATCCAAACTGCCTTGGTTGCATTCTGCCCCCATTAAGCAAACCTGGTCCAGCAGGTATAATGTGCTCAGCTAAACTAGGGCCCCGAGCCAAACTACTATCAGGATGTGACACCACTCACAGATGCGAATCTCACACATAGATCACAGCAATTGTGAGAAGCGCATCCGTTTCTTAAGAAGAATTTCTGACAACAGGCTGTCTGTGATTTTGTTGGTCAGCCAGGTGTCTGACACACGCAGAAATCCATCACCGTGCCTAAGAGTATCTGAACCAGACCCACAGGTCTGCCACCTACACATGGATATTTCCCCGTGTCTGGAATGGAATGCGCACTCACATCCCAGCTGAAGGACGCACCTTGCTTACCTAATTCCGAAAAGTGTTAGGTTTCAGGTTGGCAACAGCCAACATTTGGGGGAGCCTGGTGTGCGCGTTGGGGTAACTGCTGGAGTCTAACCAGCTAAAGCCACATAGCTTGCAAAAGCTATCTTTTGAACCTGCTTGGCATCACTGTGCAGTCAATTAAAGGCTCATTTCCTCCATGAATCGTACCTCAATATTGCTAATGTTGAACAGCTTATTGACACTCAACTCTTTGCCTGGCCCAGGCTGTCCGTCCATCTCTCCTGGACGAGCCTGCACAATGGTTAAAGCCACAGACACAGCAGCACTAAGGTCAGGTTGTTTAGAAAACAGAAGCGGGAGAGAAGAGAATGAATAAATAGAAACTGAATGTCTCTGGCTGGTGCAGTGGAAGTTTGCCTCCCACCAGGGAACTCACAAAGGAACTGAAAAATACAAAGTAGAAACGCACGCTTCGAACTGAGTCATCGAGGCTGAACATGAACAGAGGCAGCAGCGGCCACAACATTAGCATATTACAGTGCTGACTGACTGACGCACTCTGCTCTCCACATTCTCCCGGCACACTCAAACCTCTTTGAATCCATGATTCAGAGGGGACCGCACCGAGGTGCATGGAATTTTAAATGGAATTGAAAAAGTAAACCCAGAAACAAAATTCAGGCTGCACTAGGATTGTAGACGGCAATCTACAATCTACACGGGGTGAGGGGAAGATTGGTCGCGGTTCGGGAGGGATGAGATTGGATGGGCCGAAGGGCCTTCTTCAGTCACACCAATCTTGTAAGACGAGACGGTCTTTTTAAATCTTGTACAAGAGAGCAGACTGAACAGACTGGTAGCAGGGTGTGTCTCATGGTCCACAAAACATCACATTTCTGACCTCACCATGGAAGGCAACAGCTTTAAAAATCAGCTGAGATACTCAGAACCAAACTCAGTTACAATGAGGACCCCTGAGGTGCAGAAGGTTCAGCCAGGGATGCCCAGACAGGTTGATAACCATCAGTACAAACAGGCAAAGGCTCTGCTCTCAGTCTTGTTTACTAGTCACTAACCCGGTTATCTCGAGCTGGTTTAATAATAACAAGCAGGTGGTTACAGCAGCAGAACTGAGACACCTTGTACATAGGGGCTTGTGATATGCGAGATAGGCACCTCCTCAGTTACAGGGGCCGGGACTGTAACAGCTGGCTCTTTGCCCGGTTACATGAGCTGCATTATCACTGTTATTACAAATCCTGGCAGCGGGTTAACTGTTGATTAACTTCTGGAAGCCAACTAAGGGCCAATGCATCTTATCTCTGAGTGAACCTCCAGCCGTGCTGCCCCCACAGCAGCCCGTGCCAACCACTTCACTGCCAGCGATATCACACTGCAAACTGAAACATTCCCCCTCCTCCACCACTGGTCATTTACTTAGCACTGAAAGTGGCCATCACGAGAGAAAGTACAACGACTGAGTGTTCACCATGGCTCCTTTACCCTCAGGCTGCAAGGAGCCTTCAGAACATTAATCCATCAAGTTTTAGAAAGTGTAATATTTGTTGCAAGACTAATGAAATCCCAAGCAGCACTTGGAGGGTGTAAGTAAGAGCTGCAGGTTTTTAGTGACGTGTGAAACAAGGACAAGATTTCACAATTTGCTGCTTTAGTGAAAAGATTTAATCTACAAGTCCTTGACTTCCTTGACCTTCACGCTACACACTAAGGGGGGGAGGGGGGAATGGAAGATATCAGACAAGTTGATCCCAGAGTCTGTTAATGTTGCTTTAACTGTCGCTGGGAAGAGCAGGCTGGTCAAAGACTGAAATAGATTGGCCTCGTCCAATTCCACTGCACTGCTCTCTGCCTGATCAGCTGGAAAGGAAGTGTTCGGAACAGACATGGAAAAGGCCAGTCTGTTACACTCGCTCACACCTCTGGTAAGAAGCTGGTGCTGCACCTCACTGTCAAGCAAAGTCAGGTTAAAACTAAAGGAACCAACTCAGGAATGTGTTTACAGTGAGATCTCTGCTGCAGCAACGCAAGTCACTACTTGAGTAACTCCACACAAACATAGTGATCACGACTGCGGTCAAGCAGTTATGTGAAGTATTAAACGATTAGTACGGAGAATTATAATGCAAACGGTTAGATATAAAACACGTTTCTGGGATGGGGGTGGAGAGTGGATTAGCAAGGTGATGGGGACACGGCCAATACCACAGCTAAGTCTATCTACAACTTTGAAGGGTTACTGGTATTCCCTGGTGATAAAGCTTATCCAAATGGAACCCAGCAGCGGACAGCATGGTGATGATGGCCATGCTGAAGGGTCACCAGGACAGGAACTCTATCCAAGGACTGGAGAGGCTTTGTCTCTGAAAGGGACCGGTTCTGTTCTGAGATTTTATTTTCATATATATTAAAAAAATTATTTTGCCAGGCCACCAGCAAATAATTCAAGATTAAATCAAAACTGAAGCCGGTGCTTAAGAACATTGGAGCGTCTGGGCTCGAAATCCGTGCCACTGATCCGCTTGCACTCCCTCAGCCATTGGGGGAGACACAAGATCTAGTTGGAGAGATGTATTGCCACATGTTAAAGGTTGATCCTTTGGTGGAGGAGAAGAGCGGCAAACTGAGCTCAAAGGGGGAGGGAAGAGCGAGAGAGAGATGGAGGTCAAACCAGATGTGTTATTTGCTAAGGAGGCCCCACCCAGCCACTGGGTTCATTCTTTACACAGCCGCTTACAAGACAGCGTTGGGAGACGCGAGCGAGTGGAAACATAGGGTGCGTTTAGTCTTCAGAAGCCCATGCAGTTGTCACAGCTCAGCAGTGAAAGCCCAAACCCTAATTGACAAAACCAAACAGAGAGGAGCTCAAACCAAGGAACACCAGTTATCCCAGAGCCCTCACCAATTCCGTTTGAGGCGGTGACTAGGTCTCCTGGTACGGACGAATCCAGGTCCGCAGCCAGAATTCCTAGTGGATCCAGCTGAGCTACGTGATGCCCTCGTATCTACAGAAAGGAACAGAATGGAAAGGGGGTGGAAAAGGGAGGGGCAAAGGGATGGAAAACACAATTTAACATCAGTTTTTCTTAAAACTGTTAAGATATTACAAAACTAATCTCACCACAACTGGAGGAACCAACAGGTAAAGTACAACGCGATTCATCAAAATCAACTAGATTAATGCCAAGAGGATCAAGCTTTGCGATGTGGTGACCCCTGACCTGCAAACAAGGAACAAGAACATCCAAAAAAAAACAAGAGGTTACAGATATGTGTGGAAGAGGTTTGTTCAATAAACCATCCCAAGTGTTATTCAGTGAGATGCAAAGCAGTGTGCAAATTATTCCCATTATTCCATAACTGCAAGCAACGTACACGTGGGAAGCACATTGCACGACTTACCTCCAGCGAGATCAGGAGCTCAAGCTTATCCTTGTCTCACTTCACAGAGTTCTGGCGGATCATACCCAGGGGGAATTAAAAGGGAATCAATAGCAGCTACCCACACCCACATAATCAAGCAATCTGTTTACAATGGAGGCTCCCCACCCAACCCCCAGACCGGGGGTACACATGGTTACCTGATAAGCTCTGATCAGCGACTGCACTGCCAGATGATCCTCCACCAACTTCTCCACATTTGGTTGTGCTTTTACTCCAGCATGGGTCAGGGTGGCCAGGCTGGTGCCCAGGGGAGGGGGGCTTTGGTACGCTGTACCCGGTAACGCTCCTGCATTGGCATTCCGGAAAAATATATCCCAAGACTGAAACCAAAGAAAAAGCATATACTGCCGTAGATTCAATACAATACAGTGAACTCCTGATAACCCCACCCTGGCTTAACTAGTCACTACCACATAAGTCATTGTGCTGTCCATATCCCGGATGCAGTTAATTATATATGCATACATATGTTTAATTCGCCTCTCCTGATAACTGAGCTCTTGTCCTTGGAGATGAGATATCAGAAGTTTATTGTGCTTATTGGTGTCCCGGTGCTCTCTGCAATGTCATTAAATGGCGCCACAGCCTCCAGATAGACATTTATGTCAGCAAGTGATTTCCTTAACGCCTTTGACACTCACTCAAGCTAGCTGCTTACTTAATTCCGAAGAGTATTAGGCGTAGGTTGGCAAGACGCAAAGCTTGGGGATCCCGGAGTGTATATGGGGGAGAATTGCTGGAGTCTAACCAGCTAAAACCGCATAGCTTGCCATTGAGAGCACTGTACATATCAGATCAACCAGGGCATTGGGCCAAGTCAACATCTCGGTAAACACAAACAGAACAATGAGGAATTACATTTATATAGCAACGTGATTTGTAGTTGTTCTCTTCCGTGTTTACCGAGATGCTGACAGCTACACTGGTTAAGTAAATGAAAGCTGCATTCAATTTAGATTAGTCCATAAATAAGAGCAATCCATCTTGCAAAAGCCTTCCCTCCTTTTAAAAAAAGATTAGCTATTATCAAAATAAAACCTCGGGGGGTGGAGGGAAAAACCACCGCAAGTGAGACCCAAACAATGGAGAAAGACCACAGAACAAGCAGGAAAAAAAAGCAATTTTCCATTTTGTCCAGTAAAGAAAAGGCAGCCTGTCTAATAGATTGTGCAACTTCTAACACAGCACTACAGCAGTACTGATTAAATAAATGAAAGCTGCATTTAATTCAGATTAGTCCATAAATAAGAATTATCCATCTTGCAAAAGCCTTTTAAAACTCTCTTAAAAGGCCGCTCAGTCTCGCACACCGTGAACAAACAGGAGCCATATGGTAAACGCATTCCCTGCAGTGTCACTGCATCTGCGCCCAGTCACAGGATCTCAGAGCTATTTTCAGCTGCTCCGCTTGATGCAGCTGGGATTGAATCTTTGTGTGTGTATGTGTGCGTGTAGGACGGAGGGGGCGGAGGAGAGAGAGAGAGAGTAAAGACAATGCAGCAGAAACTGTGCCAATCATTAGAACATGAAGAAACGCTACATCATAATAATCGTCCATGCATTTGATATCGAACTTTATAACATCGTTGAGACATCTCAAAGCACTTCACTGGATTTTACTGTGAAGTGTAGTGTGTATTTTGTAGACGAACGCAGCAGCCAATTTTACACACAGCAACGTCCCACAAACAGCCATGGAATATATGATCAATTTTATCCAGGGGATTATTGGCCAGGACACCAGGAAGAACTCGCTTCTCTTTTCCAATAGTGTCTTGGAATCTTTAATACCACCTAAGCAGGCAGACAGGAGCTCGCTTTAATGGCTCATCCAAATGAGGCATTGCCTGACTCTTATCTCATTATGTGAGAATCTGGGTCTCACAAGTGAAAGATCAATGTTCAAAAAAAACTGTAATTAATAATAATAATAATTCTTGCATTGAATACAGCGCCTTTCACAGCAGGGGGGGGACTTCTCAAAGCGCTTCATGAGATTTTACTGTAAAGTGTAGTGACTGTGCATTTTTGTAGACATACACAAGTGTGCTATACATACAGTGTTTATACAACAACAAGAAATTACATTTGTATAGTGCCTGTCACGTCGGGAGGAATATATGTACGGAACATAAGTGCAAACATCCTGAACAATACGACATGCACACTCTCCACACAAGAATGCTCGTAAATAGAAGGGGAACATTTCCTTCCTCGAGGCACATGTTTCTGTGAATACTTTCACCTTGAACTCACCCCAACAGGGACAGTAGGGAACATCAAGGACCTGGGTGGAGTGCGCGAGGGCCTCGTGTTTGTTGTGTTTTGTGTGTTACCATTTAACATAGGAGATCCTAGCAATTTAGCAATCCACAAGGACAAACATCCTAAGTAAATCAAGCTGTAAACAGAGGTCAGTTGCCCCCGTGCCAAATTACAACCATCAGAACATCCAGTGCAGCTTAAGATGCCAAGTTTGCAACTGGTTTGAATTATGCCTCCACATTTGTATAGATCAGCAAGTTTGATGCTCATGCAATTTAGTATGTGCTGATTTTCAGAAAGATTTAAACAAAGAATCATTTCCATTGCTCATGAGGCAGGTTCCTGAACCGAACAAAGTAAGTTTCCACAGCAGGTCTCAGCCGCCTTAGCTGACCAGCCAAACAGCGTCCATGTATTGAAGAGAAAACTTGATGCGTACGTGAAGGAGAAGGGAATAGAGGGAAGGGGAATAGAAGATGTGCAACTTGTATGGAGTTTAAGCATCTTCATGGATTAGTTGGGCCAAATGATACATCACTCCCTGTGGCAGGATTAGCCTAAGCACTGCGGACCCGCCTGGCTTAGGAACTGACAATTTGTTGAAGGGTGACTGCATTGAAGTTTCAGCCTGGACTATATGGTACAGGTGAAGAAAGCCTTTTTGGCCATTTGATCTCATCCTTCCAGAAGAACCATCCTACATTCTTCACATCACACCATCAAGCTGCTTTTTGTAAATGAGTCCCAGTGGCCTGACCTCAACCGACTTCTGGTTGCTTGTGTGCATTTTATTCGATTGAAGCGCAGCAGTGCTGCATTAGCTTAGCGTTCACCGAAAATAGAGACTCTACACCTGTGTATGTTTCCTTACTTCACACACCCCTGTTTACCTAACCACGTGTGACATTGGTACTTATTTGCCTGGACTCACTTGGGTGCACAATGTGCTGTTTTTATATCTGTGAAGGAACACTGGAATGCGTGATCTTGACTAGAGGTCATTGAAATCAATGCCCAGCTCGAGCTCAATTATGTGCCGTGCAGCACTAGTGGGGTGTGGCAAAGAGGGGCTGTTTGACATTAGATTTCCTCTTCAGCAAAGGTCATGGTTACAGGATTGTCACACAATACAATAATAAGGGATTGGCTGATGTGAGGCCTTATCTCGGGGGTGGGGGGGACGGCGTTGGGTGCTGACTGGGGGGAGATAAGAGAATCAAGGAGAGAGTTTAAAAACAAGTTTCATTATATAAAATTCAGCTAAAATAGTTAGTGATCTATGTGACCTGAGCATTTTCTGGGTTAGGCAGCATTTAGAAAAATGGTGATAAAATAAAATTACATCTGATTCAGGGTCTTTCAACAACAACTTGCATGTATAAAGCACCCCTCACACAGAGTAGTGTCCCAGAGCATCGTTCAAGTCGGGAGCGTGCCGAAAAGCTCTTCACAGGATTTACTGTAAAGTAGGGACGCAGCAGCCATGTGATAAACAACGTGGGAAGGTAGCATCTCGGAGCACTTAATGACCTAGTTTTGACAGCAAGCCTCAGAGAGAGGGGAGTTGTGGGAGAGATTGAGGTAAGAAGTTGCAGAAGGTCAGAGTTGGAGCAGAGGGATGTGCAGAAGGCCGAGGATGGCTGAGTGAAGGTGGGGGGTACAATATAATAATAATCCTTGCATCTGATATAGTGCCTTATTACGTCGTTGAGATGTCTCAAAGTGCTTCACAGAATATACTGTAGATTGACTGTGTATTTTGTGGGCAAAACGTGGCAGCCAATTGCGCACAGCAGAGTCCCACAAACTATCCTGGATTGAGTGAACGTTTTTTTTCCCAGAGATTATTACCCCCCCAGAAAGTGATCCGCTAATCAACTAACAACCAGGTTCCAACTTACTGTTAGGTAATAAGAGGCACGTGGAGTAAGGAAATTTGCCTAAGGTTTCGCCCTGCCCGGGAACTCTCACTCGCTAGGCAATATGCTACAGGACTCATAAGTTGGAGATTTAGCGGATCAGTCACAAGGCGTTTTTTTGGTTTTCATTAAGAAAATTATGCAATTGTTAGAATTATGTATCAGATGGCCACAAATCCACAAGTCTATCAGTATTGTCGCAATCTTTCCCCCTGGCCTTGTTTCATTCTGAATACTTTTGTCGTTTAAAAAAAAGCAGATAAATTATACTTTTAGGAGGTAAAATTGGAAAGATTTCCCCTTTAAATAAACTTGTTTCTTATTTTAAGAAACTGCCTTGAGTGAGACGTGAGCAAGTTGGAGAATAGGGAGGTGCCAGGGCATGATGTGATTTTGTGAGTGAAACAGAACAGCCGTAACATTCCATCCTTTCAATTGCACCATAAAAGGAAGCTCTGGGAGTTTGCAGATTGTTTGTTGTACGAACTTCTCTTCCTTATTAATAGAGATAATGCCACTCAATGAGAATCCCTGAACTCATTCTACTTTACTCATCACAGAAATTGTCACCCCTACCTTTGCTCCCTTCCCCAACCCCACGAGATATTAAACAGAGATTAAGCAGTTCAGTTAGGCTTTAAATTTTCGTGGGAGGACTAGGAAAAAGATAGCTTCTCCCAGTGTCCTGGCCAACATGCCCAAAATAAGTCAATCGCAGGGTTATAATGGGGCTTCACTGTATGGATTTTTTAATGACAGGCCAATGTTATAGTGCACTTTACAGCACTGGTGTACATTACATATATCACTATGTATGTAATATATATGATCAATAGATATACTGGGACATTCTTGAGGTGAAAGGTGCTTTTCAAATGTAATTCGTTGTTATATTGTGTAGACTCCATACTTACACCACACACACTCCACTTTTTAACCCAGCAGTAAATAAGAACCCGCTTGTTAGTCGATTGGCAGATCTTTTTCTCACGGCTAGAAGTCTCAAAGCGCTTTACAGAATATACTGTAAAGTGAATTGATTATATATTTGTGGGAAATTGCAGCAGCCAATTGCGCACAGCAGTCTCCCACAGTCCCACAATTGTTACAACAGTCATGACCAAATTGAGTGACCAAATTATTTTTTTTGAGGATTATCCCCAGAAAAGCGATCCATCAATCGACTAACAACCGGGTTTCTACTTACTGCTAGGTAAACAGAGGCGTGTGGAGTAAGGAAACTTGGCCAACATTTCACCCTGCCAGGAATAGAATCCAGGTCTCTCACTTGCGAGGTGAATGCTCTAACCACTGAGTTAATAAATAAAAAAATAACTGGGTCACTCAATCCACGATTGTTTGTGGGACATTGCTGTGTGCAAATTGGCTGCCGATGTTGCCTACAGAATACATGGCGGCAACATTTCACAGTGAAATTCTGTGAAGCATTTTGAGACATCTCTCCGACGTGATGAGGCTGTATCTAAATCTAATGCCAGGATTATTTTTACACAGAAAAACTCCAAACGGGAATGGCTGGATAGAGAGTGTTGTGGTCCCTCCATTTCCCCAACGGAAGACTTTCACATCATCATCTTGTGACATCAAAGAAACTGAACACACATTCTGATTGTTACCATTAACAACATCAACAGCTGCCAGGGCAATGGGAGTAAATAAGCTGCTGAAGGATCAAAGCCTCCGGTGCCTTATGTGAAATCAAGCTCTGCTGACCCAAAACATCCCATTTGCAATTCCTGCTCGGTGCTGAGTCAAGTGATATCAGCCAAGAAAGCTGCCTATGTTTATAATCAGTGGTGCTAGGGTAACAGAAAAACAGTCCCCTCAGTATGCGTGCACAATAGGAGAGGAACACATCTCTCTCCTTCTTCCTTCCTCCCTCCCTCCTCAGGCAATTGAATATTCAGCATACACTGGTAGTCTAGCCTCCCACATGAACCAATGCTAAATTAGGCAAGGAAACAGAGAAAACCATTGTCTTTCAAACCCAGAAGATCAAGTCGAACAATCCATCTTAAAGATGAACAGGCACACGGGACCTCTGTTTACCATCTCATCTGACAATGTAGTGTTCCCCTAACACTGCACTGCAGTGTCAGCTTAGACAGAGCTCAAGGCTTGAACCTTCTGACTTAGAGGTAAGACTGCTAGTCACTGAATACTATTGGAAAAGAGAAGGAAGTTTCTTCGAGTTTAGTAAACACGTGAAACAGGCTCCCTAGGGAGACGGTGTAAGCAGAAAGTGTTGTTTGTTTCAAGAACAAATGAGATAGATTTCTGTTAGGAAATACTATCTGGGGATACAGTATATAGTTTGGGCCACAACACGTCATACAACTGCCAGGATGGTGGAAGGTGAACTGGATGAACCTTGGTCTCCTTTCACCCAGCAATTCTTATGTTATGTCTTGGCCAACAAATAAATTAGCTTATTGGCTGTTTGCAAGATGTTCCTGGGCCAAACTGGCAACTGTGTTCACCTACACAATATAGTTACTACACTTTACAGTAAATGCTATGAAGTGCTTTGAGACGTCCTTCTGACGTGAAAGGCGCTGTATAAAATGCAAGGATTATTATCAAGTTACAAGGCCACTAGTCACAGCTACTCCATACCACACAATAACTTCTCTCTGGACCTTTGTGGGCTTTTTATCAGAATACAGCTCAGTCGAGGCAAACTGCTCTTGTGATGGCAAAGTACTGATAGGAAATGCTGATATCCATACCAGAAACAATAACTCATTCCAGTTTGACAAGAGCACAATTGGCAGCAACGCTGAAGAAAGCGACACACTGATCCCTTATAAGTTAGGCTTTACAATACTGAACTTAACCAGAGTGGTTTTGGCATAAAACTGAAATCTACAAATCCGAGATTAAAATAAAGTTTAAATCCCAAATCCCGCTGATTGGTACATAATGATGATAATGCTTATAGTGTCTTTCACCTTGGGAGAATGCCTCAAAGTGCTTGACAGGATTTGCGGTGAAGTGTAGTGACTGTAGTTTGTATCAACAATTACCTCTTTAGTCTTGCTTTCAGTTATAATTTGTCCCACACCACCACATCCTTGGCTTGGGTACCCAGCCACCTGTGTAAAGTGCTTTGAGATATCCCCAGACGTGAAAAGCGATGTATAAATGTAAAATTTGCAGATGATTCAGATCTATTAGTATGGTCCTGAGAAATGTTTCAAATATAAAAATAGGCAATCTAAAAAGTAAATCTGCATTTGTCACAAACCCCTTCCTCTCTCCATCTATTTTAGTACACAGAGAGGGTATGGTTATACTCAGCACAGGAACCAGTTATCCTGACCCCATCCACACAGAAAGGTAGAAGCAATCTCGTGCAGCACAATCCTCTGTCAGACATGGTCAGCCAACGTCGAGCAGTGTAGAGCACTTGTTCACTTAGTGCATCAAAAAGGCTTCTTCCTTCTTCTCCAACGATGGTACACTCAAAATTGAGATCTTGTAAATACGAAGAAGGGGCAGCATAGTTCAAGCTTCCATTGCCTTTGCTGGCAGACACTTACCTGGTTCCCGAAAAAGGTCAGTGAGTGAGGTATCAATACCAATAAAGAGCCTTTCTTTCTTCCACTCATGCTTACCTTGTGGACACTTTGGGGATTTTCAAGCCAGGCAAAGTACATTTCCTCAACATAGTTCGAACTAGTCCCACTCAGGAAAGGCTCAGCAGCTACAGGCAAAGTGTAGAAACGGCCTTGCTGAAACGTCCTAGACACTGCTGGCCCATTGTGTGACAATGTTTTTATAGTCTGCGAGGCAGTCAATGGCCTCAGTTTAGCAGCACAAGTCCTTAATCGATGCATCTTTCAGCTTCTGAATTCACCACAGCCCTGCTGGAAATGGAGAGAAATGAAGAAAATTAATGAACAGATCAAACTGGTTGCAGATTCCCCACTAGATAGGCTGTGCATTCATCCCCCAATTTCAAATTAACAGGCTACTAATCTCATCGCTGTTTTTGCAAGGTAACTTGTCCAAAAAGGCAGCTACGTTTACCTATATGAGACTTCTAATTTAAAAATCAGTCATTCATTTCATGGGATATTGATGTGTACACATCAATGCTGTGTTTGCCTATAAGTCACTGCACCTCATAGTAAAATCCACAGTAAAATTATGAAGCATCTTGAGACACCTCCACGATGTGATAAGGCCCTTCATCAAACATGAAGGATTATTATTAGCTCATTCTGTAAAAGTGTTAAAACGCTTCTTTAAGTGAGAGGAACCGTATAAATGTTTAATGTTAAACAGACATTAACCCGCAATCCTGTTCAGGTGTACATTAAAGATTCTGTGGTGCTATTTGAAATGAGAAGGGAGTTTCTCTCTCCTGGTGATTTGGCTAACAATCGCCCAATCACTTCATGGTTGTTTGTGGGACATTGCTATGCGCAAACTGGCTGTTACGTTAGCCTACAAAATGTACAGTCCCAGTAAAATCCTGTGAAGCGTTGTAGATGTCTCCCACGATGAGATTAGGCACTATATTAAATACAAGGATAATTATGATTACAATATATAGAAGATGTTGCATTAACTCCTCGTGCTACAAAATGGACTACTGTACAAGATTTAGATCACACCTGCGGAGATTCAAAAGATGAGTAGAGAGGCGGAGAAACTGGAAAACGTGAAAAAACAAATCCAAAGCTACATTTAAAATAGTGCAATGAAAATGCACAAAACGCTACATTTACATAAAATTACAGAACAGACAGTTCCAAAAATTGCTTATGTACTTTTTTGCTTACAATACAAAGAGGTTTGTGCAAAAAAAGTTTGACAGCTGACAGTTCCATTTTCAGGACAATTGTGGCGGGGTTGGAACTGACACAATGTTAACCCTCAATGATGCTGTGTGAAAGAGGCCGTTTAACAGTACACTGAGACCAACATTTCGTAGCAAGCTGAAATATTCCAAAGCCTCCTCCCCACCGGGCTCAGTCAGTAAATTCACTGCTGTTTCCACCGGTTGTGGAAACCATAAGTAGGAGAGACAAATATAACACAACGACTAGGGGATCTCAAAGAGAACTTAGAAGGAACTACTTCACGCAGAGTATTGTGCTTTTAATAGCAAGCAAGGCAGTGTTAGCTGGCTAAACTTCAGCAGTACCCTAACGCACAGTTTGGTGTTCCCCAAGCCTCGACTGTTGCCCAACGCTCCGGAATTAGGAAGGCAGGATGTGTTCCTCCAGGAAGAGAGTGGACACAGGATTTTACATGTGTAAGTAGCTTATACACAGAACTCTCCATTTAGTTCCTCAAGCACAGCGTTGGTTTCTGCATGCATTAGTCACCCGGCTGAGACAGCCAAATAGATAACTTGCCAATTGCTAAATCAGTAACTAAACGCAGAAGACCATATTCAGAGTGTTTACAATACCACTGAACCTCTGCCCCTGCTGAGATCAGCCATCTCAAAGCTACACTTCACTCAAGTTAATGTCCAGCGAATACAAAACCTCGCTGCCCATGTTCTCACCCACACCAAAATCCATACACTCATCACCCCATCCCTTCACAGGCTCCCCTGGCTCTGTCTCCAATACTCATCCCTCCCCCTCTTTATCTTTAAATCCCACCTGAAATCCTTCCCTTCTCCCTTGCTCAGTGCCCAACCCCACCACTGTACAGCAGTGAGAAGTTAAGCTACAGAAATGCAGGTTGTTGTTCTGTAACCCTTAGGCCTAGCCAAACACAAAATCCTCCACTAAAATCAGGAACTGCTCAATGATCCCTAAAGCAGGCTGTGGTGAATGGGATATTTGCCAAGTCAGACAGGAAGTCTGAATTTAAGAGGATAATTTGGCTGGAAAACATTACTTATCTCAATTCCTGAACTTGCTCCACCCGAAACCATTCTGTGTAAACGGCAAGCCCAGGCCCGAAGGAAATGAGCACAGCTCTGTTTTCAAAGGGAGAAGCAAGTGCTTAAAATGTTGTAATTGTCTCCGTCATTCAGGCCCTTTGTCCCACTCTCAGCATTAAAGTAACAGGAGAATAACCTACTCTCTGCCCGCTGCTTGTCCAGCTAGTATACCTTACCAGTTAGGGCTTTGGCTTGCAGACCTAACAGGAGCCAAGTGGAAGAATCCCTGCTCCCAGTGTAAAGGAAATGTAAAGGACCCTCCAGAGAGCGATAACAGCACAATGCTGCAAGTGCTAAATATTACATACCTTTACACACACTTGGATCAAAACACACTTAGTCAAGTGTAATTTAATCTTAATCAACAGTACATCAGAATCAATAAAAGTCAGTGACCTTTAGATATACAAGCAGTACTTTCACTATAAGACGTAGCCTCCCTCCAGAAAATTGTTTTTAAATCCCTCTGTTAAAAATTAATTCCATTCCACCACTACATAGAAAGATTATCTGGGGCTTTTTTTTCTTTGATCAATTCATATTGAGGTTCAATAAGTCTTTACAACCCTTTCATTCCAGAATCACGTCCAGGCCACACCTGGTCACTGCATACAGTTCTAATCATTATGACATAAGCGGATCCCACGCCCCAGAGTCAGAGCAAATAAGAGCAATGAGGATGATCTTCCAGTGTTAGAGGAATAAACAAGCTAGGGCTCTTCAGCCAGAAGAGAAGAAGGCCCCTTAAAAGGTGCATAAAATTTAAAAGGGTGTTCTGGAGGGATGAGATTGCAAGGGCCGAAGGGTCTTCTTCATCTGAAACAATCTTGTGAGAGGTTCGAGAGAAGGTGTACTTTCATCCTACTTAATTCCAACTTCTGGAACACCCAGATTACTGAAATCCCAGTACAACAATCAAGCAGTTTCTTAAATGAGCCAAGGCCTCACCCGAAAATATACTCTGTAATGAACTTCCTGGAATCTGTCCTAAACACTGCTCAATACTATGCCCTCAGCACATGTTAAAGCATTGTTCCTGGTTAACGTTTTCTATCCCATTAAGCATCTTATGTACCTCTGTATAACAAGCCTGAAGCCCCAGTTATCTACTTTTTAATCTCCCGTTCCGAATCAGTCTCTCTCCCGTTACCAACAAACAAGAGATAGATTGAAACTCTTCCTATTGCTGCAGGTGGATTCCACCCTTCACCGGGTTGCTGACAGTCCCCTCACAAAGCTCTATATCCAGTTCTTCTCCACGCAATGATTTACATTTCGTGTTTCACTCAGATGAACAAGATCTACCCTACTTTTCTTTCAATGGATTCCTTCCCCACCCCAAGTGCCCCAAGCAGATACCTATTTATTGAGGGAACAGGAAAGAAATATCTGCCAAATATCACAGCTATACAACTACTGTATAAATTGATATTTCTAGATAGTATGACCCAGTAGTAGGGCCAAAAATAGCAACAATTTATTGTGAGTGTTTAGTGACAGATCTTTGCTGATGCCGGGAAAGCTCCCATTACGTCCACGCACATACTATATAACGCCTTTCACGTCAGGAGTATGTACCAGAGGACTTAACATTACTGGCCACGCACCAGAGCTGGGAGTGTGAGCTGGGGGCGCGGGGGAAGCAAATATGACCCCAAAAAAGTCAAAGAAGCAGTTTTCGAGACACACCCTGAATGAGGGGAGGGAGGGAGTCAAAGGGACTCTGTTACAAAATACACAGCCACTCCACTTTACGGTAAATCCTGTGTATCACTTTGAGATGTCCTCTTGACAGGAAAGGAGCTGTATCAAATGTAAGGATTATTATTATTATCATCATCACTGGTTCAAAAGTGGAAGTAATGAGTGGCAAGCAGGCTTCTCCTCATGGATCAGCACTAACAGGGCTCAGCAGAAATGAGTCTCATCCAATTCAAAAAGCCGCACATTTCATTCAATGGCTGTGAAACCTTCAGTTGTTCTTCTCCTGTAGCCTTCACTCTTTACAGTATGGCTTGCCTACTGCTCTTTCCTCACTCTTTCCATCTCACAAACCATCAGTGGCTGCCCTTTCAACTACACTGTTCCCAAATCCCTAGGACTCTCGATCTCTCAAAATTTCAGTGCGACAATCAAGTTCATTTTTTTGTGTAGCACCGAAGGGTAATAATAAGGTATTAGATAGCTGGCTTATTGTATTAATACAATTAAATAAAAGTGAATTGATCTGATGGACATTTGAATGCATTTCACTGCATTCCCTTAAGGATTGCTTACCCATGTACATGTTTACGTTTCCTTTATATAGCTCCTCACTGCTTTCTGAACCCAACCCCATAAAGTTACGAAATACACTGCACAGCCTGTCACTTCTACATACCAAATACGGTGAAACCGTACAAATTACAGCAGATCACAATGACAAAATCCTGACTGTCAGGTTTCCCTGATGCCTCAGTTTAACAGAATAGGAATGTTTGAAGCACAATCTGTGCTTGTGTGTGTGTGTGGTGGGGGGTTGGGAGGGAGACAAGGTAGAAATACAATACAATTGGCCTCAGGAAAATAACTGGGAGTTCTCTCAGTTAACCCACATCAAGTTCTGGATGACGCTGAATAATTGCTCGGTTGACTAATACCTTCCCACTTCTGACTCAAACTATGTGAACCTTGCTGCTCATACAATCTTAGCATTAAAAATAACAATAATCCTTGCATTTGATATAGAGCCTTATCACGTCTTCAAGGCGACAAAGCATTCTGCTAGTTTCTCAACTGTGCTACAAAGCCCAATTACAATTCAACTAAGGTCACCTTCTTCCAACTCTAGCACGTTCCCCGGCTGTCCATACCTTTCCCCCTACTGCTTTTGAAACGCTCATCCATTCCTTTAGTCACTTTGAGGTTACACTGTTCCCAATACTGATAGCAACAACTGTTAAGCTCACATGAAGAATGATCCCTTAGACAAGGTACCGGAGAACAACCAGTCCTTGTAGAATAGTACCCCAGTCCAATACCTTCAGGCGATGGGGCACTATCAGAAACAAATTAAAAGGACTAAAGCCTCGCTCGTAAACTCATAGTGCAGCAATACTATACAATTTACATTTATAAGCGCCTTTCACATCTAGAAGATGCTGGCTGAGCACCAGAGCAAGGAACAGCTGAAAAGGATAGTGAGGGGAAAATGCCTTTATTAACACTTTATTGATATAGTGCCCTCTACACAGGGCAGCATTTCAGAACACTTTACAGTGGCAGAGCCTGACTCCAAGCTGGGGGGGGGAGAGAGGGGGGAGAGGTGGCCATAAGCACGGTCGAAGAGGAAGGTTGAAGTCTGCCAGACAAGCTGATAGAACATCGGCAGATCTGGAGTTGGTACTGGAGGAGGCAAAGTAGATTTGTGTGCCATCCAAAGCGAGCACATATATAAGGAAAAGAAGAGGGCCAAGGCTGGAGCCCTGGGTTACCCCAAAATGGAGGTGATTGGTCCTGTAGCTCAATGGTTAGAGCGCTCACCTCGCAAGCAAGTGACCTGGGTTCAATTCCCGGCAGGGCAAAACCTTGGACAAGTATCCTTACTCCACACGCCTGATAATAATCCCTCAAGAAAAAAAACAATAATAAATTGGTCACTTCAATCCACGACTGTTTGTGGCACACTGCTGTGCAGAATTGGCTGCCGCGTTTAACCCCACAAATATACAGTCAATTCACTTTACAGTATATTCTGTGAAGCGCTTTGAGATGTTTAGAAGACGTGAAAAGCACTATATCAAATGCAAGGATTATTATATAGGAGTCGAACCATTTGAGCGCAATCCTACTAAGGTGGATGAGGGAGGCGAGGCGGTGGAGGAGCATGGCGTGGTCGACTGACCACCTAAACACGCACTTCGCCCCATAAATCAGTCCGATCATCACGCTACCCATGATTTTAAGAACTTCTTAAAGAATAATCCGAGTCACCTCCAAGTTTCCTCCTCTGCACTCCCCTCCCAATTGCTTTCCCATACTTTGAGACATTCCTTCATACGATCCCCAATGCTTTGTGCAGCACGAGTTGAATCAATGATTAGAAAGAGGAAAACAAATCTGGAGATCAAAAAAAATCAATGCTACCTTAAGTTTCCTGAGACACTGTAAAGTAGAGGTGACCATCACCCTGCCGCCCACCCCCCCCCCACTCGGGCACCTAGTTTGGTGAGCAGGGGACGTGTGATCAAGAGGCTCAGGGTTTGGATCCTTCAGGCTTTTTTTAGAGCCAATTTTTTTTAAAAAACCCGCAGTGATCTAAGGTATGCTGACCTTGAACAGCCTATCTGATGAGCAATGAGTGTTGGAACAACAACAAAAAAAATTACATTTATAGAGTGCCTTTCACGTCGGGAGAACGTCCCAAAGCGCTGAAACGTAGACATGTCCCAGTTGGGCAGATAATGTGAAACTTAACACTACCTGCAGAATCACATTCTGCAGCTTTTGGGAGGGTGAAAACATAATCGTATTTGGAAACAATGCACCCACACAGTGAAGACATTTTCCTGGAGGAACTGGGTGAAGAACCCCTCGCAAAATCCTGGAGTCGGTGTGGATTTATTTTCGATGGTATGGCGCAGAGCTTTTAAGTTGCCTCCCTACCTTTCTGAACTGCTTACTCCCCACCACCCGCTGTCTCCAGTCAGCTGGCTCTGGCCTCTCTGCTCGTCCCTTCCGCTCTAAGATTGGAGGGTGTGCTTTCAGTCACCACGCCCCGAAGCTTTGGAACTGTTCCCTCAATCCTTCCGCCTTGCCCCCTCCTTCCCCATATTCCGGTTGCACCTGAAGACCTTCCTTTTCAACCATGCTTACAGTCACCTCCCCCTTCCTTCAGCTTCAGGCTCCGCCACTGATAAGCGCTCTGAGACGCTGCCCCGTGTGAAGGGTGCTGTGTAAACGCAAGTCGTTGTAGCAGGCTGAATTTGCGAAAGAGGGGTTGGGGGCAGAAAGATCAGCCTGGAGGGAAGCACAGCAGCAGGGTGCAGATTAGGGGCTGTGAATCCTTTTCCCAAACACGCACATACAACCCCCTCACCCAGAGGTCTGGGGGTAACCAGGGTTTACTGATTTCGCCCACAAAATACACAGTCACTACACTTTAGTGTATCCTTTGAAGCACTTTGAGATGACTCAATGTCATGATAAGGCGCCCAGGCTCCCGTCAGCACCTCCTCACCTCAGGTGCTGACAGTATCAACATCCATGGTTGCACATTCCATCTTGCTAAGTCAGGCTGGAACTTTGGAGTCTTGTTTGATCCTCAACTGTCCTTTCTACCCCAGAACTCTGCAGCCCACGTCCTTTCCCACACTGGGCTCCTCGACCCTATCATCCCCATCCTCCCCCGGCTCCGCTGGCTTCCCATCACACAGAGGATACAGTCCAAGATCCTGGTCCCACACCTTCAAAGCCCTCCACGGTCTTGCTTCCCCCTACCATCCTGTTCACTCCCTCTGCTCAGCGGGCTCCGGCCTGCTTCGCATCCCCCGCCTCGCTCACCCCACTATCGGCAGGCAGGCCTTCTGCCACTCTGCCCCCACCCTCTGGAGTTCCATCCCGCAGTCCCACTGCCTCGCCCCCTCCCTCGCCACCTTCAAGACCCATCTCAAGACCCTCCCCTTCAACCGTGCTTTCGATCTCTCTGCTTCCCGCCCTGCCCTCCACCCTCCCCGACCCCCAGCTCGGGCCCCAAACTCTGTCCAGCGCCTTGGGATGTCGTCCCGGCGTGCAAGGCACTTTACAGGTGTAATTCTGCTGTTGCTGTTGTATCAAATGCAAAGATTATTATTATCCAGAGGACACGCTCAGAGGTCACTGAGGTCATACTGAGGGTTAGGGCACTATGAGTTATGAGAATAAGAGGGCATTGCTGAGGAGGGAGGGGGGGGAACTTAAAATAGACAAAATTGGCTGCAACTCTGGATGCTCAGATGCTCACCCTCACTGATGTTCGCCCCACAAACCAGCCTGACCCTCATCACTCTAGCCATGGTCTTAGGAACACTCCGTGAAGAACAATTCTTTCAGTCTTTTTTGAGGGAAAATTTGAGAGTCATTTCTCCTGTAGTGGAGGGAGGGGGGGGGGGGGGAGAGGGCAACCAGTGACTGAGGGAGAGGAGAGGGATGGAGCTCAGTGTATGTGGTGTGTGAGGCGCGGGGGAGAGGGAACGCCGGCCGGTGTGGTAGTGACGTGAGATGACCTTCCAGCATCTTCCTCGACCGTCATCAGTCAGTCAGTCCGTGACTGAAGCCTTCCCCCCGCGCGAGCTCGCCCGCTCTCTCTCTCTCCACACCCCCTCACGCCTTCCCGCCCATTCTCACCGGAAGTCCCGCCCCGGCTGCGCGCCTGGCCACTGGCCCTAACCGCCGCCGCTCGCGCCGCCTGACAGCGCGCGCCTCCACCCGATTGGCCGGCCGGGCCCGTCAGTCAGTCCGTCAGTCAGCCGCCAGCTTCCGGTCCGCTCGAGCAGCGACTGTTGAGGCGAGAGCGAAAGGTGGCGGTGAAGGGAAAAGGGGGGGAGGGAGGGAAGGAAAGAGAGAGGAGGTCGCCGAGCGAGAGACGCCACCAACACACACACACACACACGGTAACAAGAAAAATACACCGTCCAACCGCACCTGAGCCCAGTCTCCCCGTCTCTCTCTCTCTCTGTCGCTCTCTCTCGTTCTTCGTTCGCGTCCGATTAACTGCTTTCCTGTCCTCGATTCGGTCGGTCGGGGTTTCTCTCCTCTCCTCTCTCTCTCTCTGTGTTTGTCGAGGTCTCTGACTCACTCACTCACACGCTCTCTGTGTAATAACCGCCCCCCCCTCCCTCCCTCCCCACCGGGCACCTCCTCCCCGTCAGGCGCCGCTGGCTGTTTGTTGGCAATGACAGCCCAGCGCTGGCAGCGCGCGCTCTTCTCTCTCTCTCTCTCTCTCTCGCTCGCGCTCCTTCCCTCCCTCCTGGCCACGTCGTGCGTGCTACTGTCACGTCACCGCGCCGCCGCCGCCACAGCAGACGCGGGGTCACCCCTGGGGCTGTCAGAGCAGATAACGCAGGAACAGGAGGAGGTCATTCAGCCCCTCGAGCCCGTTCCGCCATTCTGTAAGCTCATGGCTGATGTGTACCTCGAGACCTTCGCCCCCGTATCCCTGACCCCTGACGCACGTCTTTGAGACGTGATAAGGCGCCACGTCGAATGCAAGGATTATTATTATTAATATTGATCCTTCAACCCCCCCCAACTCTTTCCCCCCTCCTCGCTCCCTCCCTCCCCTCACCCTGACCATTTCCCCGCTCCTCGCTCCCTCCCTCCCCTCACCCTGACCATTTCCCCCTCCTCGCTCCCTCCCTCCCCTCACCCTGACCATTTCCCCCTCCTCGCTCCCTCCCTCCCCTCACCCTGACCATTTCCCCGCTCCTCGCTCCCTCCCTCCCCTCACCCTGACCATTTCCCCCCTCCTCGCTCCCTCCCTCCCCTCACCCTGACCATTTCCCCCCTCCTCGCTCCCTCCCTCCCCTCACCCTGACCATTCCCCCCCATCCTCGCTCCCTCCCTCCCCTCACCCTGACCATTTCCCCCCCACTGCTCGGGTCCCGACCCAACTGTCCAGCGCCTTGGGACGTTCTCCCGACGCGAAAGGCGCTCTATAAATGCAATCTTGTTGTTGTTGTCGTCGTTGTTGATCCACCGCAGTCATGAAGAAGTGAATGGATCCGGCCGTAATCCACAGCCTTTCGGGGAGGGAGAGAGTTCCAGATTCCCACTGGTCTCTGTGTGAAAAAAATTGCCCCTGATTTTACTCCTAAACGGCCTGGCTCTAATTTTAAGATGATTTCCCCACCTTGTTCTAAATTCCCCCCACCACCAGAAGAAAGAGTTTCTCTGTATCACACATGCAGCAAACAGTATGAGCACAGCTAGATGGGGATGGGACCTATAATCATTGTAATTATAATAATTATTAATGTAATAATAATTATAATAATTCTTACATTTGCTCCCGCAACTTATCACGTCTTCGAGACGTCTAAGGCGCTTCCTGGGATATACTGTAAAGTGCAGTGACTGCATTTTGTGGGTGAAACATGGCAGCCAATTGCGCACAGCAGTGTCGCACAAACAGCCATGGATTGAGTGACCGCACATTTTTTTAGTTACATGTTTTATTTTTTTTCAAGGGATTATTGCCCTCAGAAAGCGATCCGCCAATCAACTAACAACTGAGTTTCTACTTACTACAAAACAGAGGCATGTGGAGTAAGGAAATTTGCCTAATGTTTTGCCCGGGAATTTAATAATAATCCTTGCATTTGATATTATAATAATAATAATCCTTACATTTGATATTATAATAATAATAATCCTTGCATTTGATATAGCACCTTATCATGTCGGAAGGATGTCTCAAAGCGCATCACAGGCATTATTATGAAATGGAATGACTGTGTACTTGTAGTCAAACGCAGCAGCACATTTTCGTAGAGCAATGACTGACAAACAACTCTCTTTTGTGGGATGTTGCAGTATGAAAATTGGCTGTCACATCTGCCTACCATACTGCATTTTACAGTGATTCCTGTGATGCGCTTGGAGAATTTTGACGACGTGCTAAGGCGCTATATCAAATGCAAGAATTCTTATTGTTAATAGCTACGACTCTGGTTAATACCAGACAAAGTGTAATCTGTGCTCACCAGGTCCATCCACAAATAGGGCTCCTCCTCCTGTTGAACCGCTCTGGGAATTTGGGAAGATAGCCTTGCTGACCCCCGAACTTTGTTTATTAACAGCACTTAAAGGGAGTCAGAAGGTAGAGAGTTCACTTTATGGCTGCTTATGGAACACTGCTGTGTGGAAATGGTCTGCCTACAAAATACACAGTCTTGACACGAGAGACACTTGAAAAGAGGAGTTGCCTTTCCCTGTGAATATAATTGGATGGGCCACAAGGAGGATGTGCTATGTGGGCGCTGATGCTATCTTACCATCTACACTACACTACTCAAAAGTTCAATCGCCCCAGGCAGCTGTACTGACTTTTAACATTTAGGTATTTAGCCCTATTTTTAGTTTAGTTTTTCAGTCTTTTAGGAGTCTCAGTGCCAAATAGCGTTCACTGACCTGATAGCCATCGTTACTCCTAGTGTTCTGTGTAACAAGATGCCGAAGGCTGTTAGTTAGTTGGAAGCGCCCTACCCCTCACACTGTACCACCACTCAGTAATGCAAACAACTTACCTACACTTCCTTCCAATTTGAGGACCGAGCACCAGCGTAGGTTCAATGGGCCAAATGGCCTACTCTTGGGTTGTAATTTTATGATTGTATTTTCATGAGTAGAGATAACAATAATAATAATCCTTGCATTTGATATAGCGCTTTTCATGTCTTCTAGATCTTTCATAACATCAGGAGAAGTAACCTGGTAGCACTCCCGTCCTTGAGTCAGAAGGTATTGCTGTGTGGAAATGGTCTGCCTACAAAATACATAGTCCTGACATGGGAGACACTATATAATAATAATAATAATAATAATAATCCTTGCATTTGATATAGCAATTTTCACGTCTTCCAGACGTCTCAAAGTGCTTCACAGAATATGCTGTAAAGTGAATTGACCGTATATTTGTGGGCGAAACATGGCAGCCAATTGCGCACAGCTGTGTCCCACAAACAGTCATGGATTGAAAGTGACCAATTTTTATTATTATTTTGTTTTTTGGACGGATTATTATTTGATTATATTAAATGCAAGGATTATTTAGTTATCTTTCACCTAGAAAATATACAGTCACTCTGCAGTAAACCTTTGATAAAACCCTTTCAAATATAAGGATTATTATTATTTATTATTAATGTAGATCCTATATAATAGGAAATTAAGTTGTAGTGAAATGAACATTATATTCAGCAATCAGTTTACACAAACACTAGCAATGACCTGAGTTTGGACAGTCACGTTATATAAGAAATTCCAAACTACAAATTACTTCTATTTTCTTTGAAATATATGAATCCCTTTGAAACTCCATCCTTTGCAAAGTCCCTTCGCCTTGCCCCCTCCCTTGCCTAATCTTCAGGATGGCACCTCCAACAACGCCCTGTGAAGTGTCAGCCTAGACTTTGAGCTCAACATCCTTACGTGAGGTTTGAACCTAGTACCTTTGGACTCGGAGGTGAGAGTGCTACCAGCTGAGCCAGGCTGATTCCTGATATTACTCATCAATGCCCTTATCTCAACCCGACTGCTGCTGAAACCCTTATCACCAAGACTGCTTTCTGCCACCTTTGGAACATTATAATTATCCTTCTATTTGATGTCCCTTTCACATCAGGAAAAGCTCTGGTCAGATTTTCTTTAAAGATCTATTATATGTTCGATGGATCACCTTGTGAATTTTGTCACTCAGCTCCCCTTTGCCGAAGCATCAAGCAATCCAGAACTTTGCTGCCCAAGTTCTGTCCTGTGCAAAGCTCTACACACCCATTACTCTCAATTCTCACCCAGTAATATTAGCTCTCAGTGTGTCAAGTGGCTCTGGACTCAGTCAATCTCCATTGCATGCAACAGAGGAGCCTCTCCTTCAAGATGAAACGTGAACCATTTGCTGTTCCTCAGCAGTTATTGACCTTGATTGAATGTGGGGGATTATTACCAAGCCCTTATTTATTGGTTTGACCCCGTGTACAGTAACATGTCCTTGTACATGTTCATACCCAGGGAGGGTTTGTTGACGGCCATTATCAGGGAGTATTGTGACCAGTATCAGGTAATCTGCTCTGCTGAGGCTGCAGCTTTACCTCCTTTGGCAAATATACATTATTATCACTGCCTAAAGCTCAGTGAGTTCAGATTAGCTTGTCTCTGCAAAACTAACCTGAGCCTGTGTCAACCCACAGCCTTGGAGATGTGTTTGAAGGAGGCACTCAGTTCTGCAGAACAATGATGACCTTCTTTCTTGTTGGACAAGATATGTTCATTTGCTAACCCACCCCTTCCTCCATGTTTCTATCTTTCCTTCATGAGATACTTGCTCATCCCTCCCTGCTGCTCCACCACTGTTTCATATTCATTTATAAAATCCAGGCTCAACTGTGCAATCTCCCCAATTCCTCCCTCCATAAGCTGCAGATCATCAAGAGCTCTGCAGCCTGTGTCCCCTCCCTCACCAGGCTCTGCAACCCTATCACCCCCATCCTTGCCCAACTCCACTGGTTTCCCATCATACAGAGGATACAGTTCAAGATCCTGGTCCTCACTTTCAAAGCTCATCATGGCCTTTCTCCCCCTACGTCTGCGTCCTTCTGACCCCCGACCAACCTGTCTGTTCGCTCCAGTCAGCGGCCTCCAGCCTGCTTCACATCCCTCTCTCTCGTCCACCCCACCATTGCCGAACTAATTTTCTGGCACTCTGCTCCCACCCTCTTGAACTCCATCCCGCAGTCCTTCCTCGCCCTCTCCCTTGCCTCCTCCAGGACCCGTCTCAAGACCCTCCTCATCAATCGTGCCTTCAGTCACCCTCTTTCCCCCCACTGCCCTGCTCCCTCTCCAATCCCGACCCCCAGCTCAAGCCGAAACACTGATTGTCCAGTGCCTTGGGACATCCTCCCGACATGAACGGTGTTGTACAAATGTAATTTTGACGTTGTTTCTGCTATTTCCACTGAGTGTCAGTACCAGTCACCGGGGATCAGGGAATATTCCCACTCAGCTCCCATTAACCCTGCAAGCCTAAGCACTAAAGGTAGGGTGGATTTAGTTGGACAAGCAGTGGGAAAGCTTGCCAGACAGGGCTCTCAATGGCAAGCTATGTGGTTTTTGCTGGTTAGACTCTAGCAGTTACCCGAGTGCACAACTGCATCTAATACTTTAGGTCAGCAGGGTACGTCCCTCTGGGAGAGGGTACTCATTCCATTCTATGATTCCATTGGAATTTTCATGTGTAGGTGTTACGCTTAAGCACAGTGTCAGACATTCCTGTTCTTTCGGTTGACCCAAATACATTGTTGAATACGTAGTGTCATCTTGGCTCAGATGGTAGTAGTCTCACCTCTGGGTTGTATGTTTTGATGAGTCATTAAACGAAGGACCTAGCTGTCTGTTCTTGAATTCACATTAAAGATCCCATTACGTTTCTCTAAAAGAATTTATCCCAATATCCTGGCCATTCTGTGAGTGTGACAGCCTGGCTCAGTTGGTGTCACTTTAAGGCTCAAGCCCCATGTTTGGACTGAGGTCACAGTCGAGGCTGACACTCTAACGCATCGCTGGGGGTTCGTAATGGAAGCGCCTTGGGTTGTCCTCCCTCTATAAATGTACTTTTATTGTTGTAATATTGCGTAAGGACCCGTGCTTCAGATGAGGTATGAAACCAAAGTCCCGTCTGTAGCTGTTCGGGTGAATGTTAAAGATCCCCGTGGCACAATTTGATAAGAGAATTTCTCCCAGTGCCCTGCTCAACATCCCCCAAATAAAATTGGCTTCATAGCTGATTGTGGGACTTTGCTGTATGGAAATTGGCTGCTGCATTCACCCTCAAAATTGCATTTTCCAGAATTGATCACAGCTGTGGTTATAAGGAGTCTGTGATCAATCACTGCACCAGCCCCCTTTGTTGTTTGCCCAAAACTCCACGTATTGAGGTTGTATCTGCGCTAAAAGTAGAGATCAGACAAGTTATTCCTGTTCAGTGAGGTGGCTTTATTGAATAGTCTGTAACTCACCATGAGAAATCAGGAGGCAATTGTGTGTGTGGGGGGTGGGGGGAATAATTTAAAGGGGATTAAAATCCACTAACAAAGAGTTCACTACTAGTCAGTGAAAGGATATATTGCCCCCTCTCCAGTCTGACCTAAGTGTGAGATAAATCAGTTAGTTTGTTTGACCTAAATATAGCTGGCTGCTGATTGTTCTGCCGTCGCTACAGTTTGCTGTAAATTTACATTGAAACTGGGAGTGAGAACGTCAGACTGGCTCGTACTCTTACCTCAGAGTCAGTAGATTGTGGGTTCAAGCCCCACTTGGGGACTCTGAATATATATAGCTAAGCTGATACTACAATACAGTCCAGGAGGTGTGCTGCATTGCCGGAGCTGCTGTCCTTTAGTTGAGATGTGAAATCAAGATCTCTCCTGGTGTCCTGGCCAACAATCTCCCCAGATAGTAATTAGCCCAATTTCAAATTAAAGGCTGTGTATTCTAACCCTGTGGTGATCAGCCCCGGGTTACAATACATACCTTTCACTTCTAATCATTGATAATTCAAAAGGCACTTTAAGACAGTTACCTTTTAAGGTGACTATCAAATGCAATATGACGCTCTTAGCATTTGTTGCTTATTTGGACAACTTGTGCTTAAATATGTTGTGTTCCAGCAGCTTGAGACGTCCTCCCAATGAAAGATGCTATACAAATGTAATTTGGTTGTTTTCTCTCTTTTTCTTCCCTCATAGATCTGTTCTTCTCACTGACGGACCCCTTGGGAAGGGGATAAGCTCCATCTCTACACTGCTGCCCCAGCAGGTGCTGGGATCTGCTGGCTTTGTATCTTTTCTCTTGATCTTCTGCAAGGAAGGACCTGACACCAGGATAGCATCTCTCTACACTGGGTACATAATGATAATAATTCTTGCATTTAATACAGCGCCTTTCATATCAGGAGAACAATTCAAAGTGCTTCACAGGATTTTACTCTAAAGTAGTTATTATTATTATAACTCCATCCTGGAATCCCTCTGCCCCGCCTCTTCCCTTGCCCCCGTCAAACCCCATCTCAAGACTTTTCACAATGATCGTGATTTCCCCACCTCCCCCACCAAACCCCAGCTCGAATCCGTCCAGCGCCTTGGGAAGTTTTTTTGATGTGAAAGGTGCTGTGTAAATGTAAATGTGAATGCTCCTCACCCACTGTCTATTTCACGCACTCTGCCTGAATGCCCATGTTACAAAGTGCCACTGTGTGCGGATTGATGTGATATGTGTGGGGGTGGGGGGGGGGGGGGGCAATCATATACAGTATGTGAGGGTTCTAAGCGCTCTTAGACTACCCTGCGTAAAGGGTACTATGTAAGTGCAAGTTGTTGTCGTTGATCTGATGTGTGTGTATGTGATAAAAGCGCCCTCTGGTGGCGGTGTGTGCACAGCGCACCCTGGTGGTGGTGCTGAGAGTAGGTATCCACGTTCCGGGGCGAGTGGTGCCGCCGCTCTATTCGCCTTTTGGTTTACCTCCAAGTCAGGGTTTTGGGGGAACTGCATTTATATTTTTTTTCGCATGGATTTTGACAGCAAAAAACACTGTGTGTGCAATGTGTGTGCAGGCGGGGAACCAAAGGCCTGGGGTGCTGCTATTCTATTGCCAGGCCAGGCAAGGGAGAGCAGCGGGGTCCTTACAGTGTGTGTTGCGAGGTTCATGTGGTTTACAACAGGGAAGTGAATGGCAGCAAAGTCCCAGCCTCCAGCCGTCCCCAGCCTGCAACACAGCCTCTCACCCCCTGTCTCCCCTCTCCCCTGTTCCCCTCTACACCAGCTGCAATTGAACCAGCACCCAGCATTGTGTGTATGTGTATATGTGTGTGTATATAAGGTGGAGCACAAATTTGCTCTTGAGAAATTGCTGAAGGAGACAAGCTTTCTAAAAAAAAACCCCACCACCAACAGCAGCGAACAGGTAAAGACCCCAGGAACAGGTGGAAGCCATTCAACCCACGCAGCTTGTTCTTTTCGGCCTTTTTATAATTCCACAGCCAGTCGTTTAATCCCAGTTTGGCGATGACCAAGTGTGTTTGTAAATAAATATAGTTGCAGAGAGTGCCAGTGGATAGATAGCCACACGCACGCCTTGGGATGCCCTCCGCGATGTGAAAGGCTTGTTTTATATACGTATATAGAAAAAAATCCTAACAACAGCAGTTAGGATTTTTTTTCTGTGGTAATTGAAAAGTTTTGAAAGTGTTAAAAGCAAAGAAAGGAAAGCTGTTTTTCATTTCTAACCGTCCACTGACGTTTGTTTTGTTTGTTCTGTTCCCAGAGACGTGAAGACGTTGCTCTCTCTCGCTGTCCGCCCTGACCCAGCCGCCATGTTGACTCTCAGGCGACCAGCCACCGTGTTGAACTCGGCACCGGTCAAGCCCTTCACCAGCCTGTATTCTCACTGCGTGAAGTCGGCCTGCTTTACCAGCCGGGCTCCAGGATGGCAGGAGGGCAGGAGACTGGACGAGTGGTGCCAGCGGGCTGGCAGTGCCCTGCGCTGGGCTCTGGGCTGCCTGCGAGGGGAGGTGAGGAACGGGGTGAGCGGGAGGAGCAGAATGGTGACTATATTGGCCAGTCAGTGTAGCTACGTGACGGGGCTGAGGCTGAGGCGAGCGCAGCAGATCGCCCAGCTCTACAGTAACATCTACTCCGAGAAGTCACGGAGGAGCCTCCTCTCCAGCCTGTGGCGTAGGTTTCACAGCCGACACTCGGGCTCCTGTAAGCTGGTGGCTGCCTTCGCCGCCGTCTTCATGTGGGACGAAGAGAGGATCCGCGACGAGGAGCTCAACAAGTAAGTTTCTGTCACTCACGTCACCAGCCTGTGTGCCGGGCAGGGAAAAACCGTAGGCATGTTTCTTTACTCCACACACACACGCCTCTGTTTATCAGCAGTAAGTAGGAACCCGCTTGTTAGTCAATCGGCGGATCGCTTTCCGGGGGTAATAATCCCTCAAAAAAAAATCTGGTCACACAGCCCATGACTGTTTGAGGGACGCTGCTGTGCGCAATTGGCTGCCGTGTTTCGCCCACAAAACACACAGTCACTACACTTTACAGTATATTCTGTGAAGCTCTTTCGAGATGTCTCAACAAGGTGATCAAGTGCTATATCGAATGCAGATGTCAGTGTTTTATTCCCGGGGCTGGCTGAGCTGCTGAGTGTGTGAGTGTATGTTTGCATTAATGCTCTAGTCTGAGATAATACACTGACAGGCACAGCTGAACCGCACTGACACAGGGAGGTCGGATTTCCATATCAAACTCCAGTCTATTCAGAGCCGTTTTGTAAACAGACTTGCTCCCTTTTCTTTAACTCGTGACGCAGCCCTACTCCTCACGAGTGAGCAGCTTTGGGAACAATAGTGACAATAATAAACCTTGAATTTGATATCGCATCTTGTAACATCAGAAGGATGTCTCAAAGCGCTTCAAAATGCAAAATCAATTCACTTTACGGTATATTCTGTGAAAAGATTTGAGACGTCTCGAAGACACGATAAAGCCGTGTATCAAATGCAAGGATTATTTTTATTATTGTTATTATTAATATTATTATTGTGCTGAGGCTGAGGTGGCTGTGATCCACACTCATACCCTACGAGCCCCGTGTGGCTCTTGACTCAATGGTTGTACAGCACTGTGGGTGAGAGGCCCTGAGCTGTTTACAGAGAGAGTTGTACTCACATTCTCAGACTGAGCTGAAGGGCTGTGAGGACAGACCAAGGGCAAGACTTGTTTACAGCATCAACTTAACCCTTAACTGCACTCGCTCTGGCCAGATCGCTGTCACCATCCTGGGAAATCAGTGATAAAATGTCCCTTCAATCCCCTCCACACAGCACACACTGACTTGCCCACATCATCCGCAGACAAGCTTTCAGCCACTCATGTGTCAGCCTGGCTCAGTGGTAGCGCTCTCTCTCTCTCTCTGTCTCTCTTTCGTCTCTGAGTCACAACGTTGTGGGTTTAACCTCCCATGTCAGGAATTGGAATAACCCAGTCTAAGATGGGGGGTGTTACATTGTCAGAGACGCTGTGTAGGGTGCTGTGGGGGTGAGTGGGCAGTGTGCGCGTGTGAAGCTCACACCCTGTGGCTGAGGGAAGGGTCTGTCCTGTTACAGGTGTGTGGATGAGTTTAAGGACCTGAATGAGTTGCTGACAGAGAAGCCGGCAGCGAGTGAGGCCGTGACCTGCTGCCCCGACCACAGCTGGGAGCTGGTGATGGACAGAGCAGCCTTCAGGCTGTGGCGCAGACCGATCCAGGGCAGCCACCTGTACCAGTACCGAGGTGAGTGTCTGTCCCCCAGGCCATCAACCCACACAGTGTGTGTCTGTCTATCCCCCAGGCTGAGGTACCGGCCTGTTTGTCTGTCTGTGAAGTGGGCGTTGGTGATTAGAAGGTTGTTATGACCACGTGTGGGGTCCTGTAGCTCAGTGGTTAGAGCGCTCGCCTCGCAAGCAAGTGACCTGGGTTCAATTCCCGGCAGGGCAAAACCTTGGACAAGTTTCCTTACTCTACACGTCTGATAATAATCCCTCAAGAAAAAAAACAATAATAAATTGGTCACTTCAACCCACGACTGTTTGTGGCACATTGCTGTGCACAATTGGCTGCCGCGTTTAACCCCACAAATATATAGTCAATTCACAGTATACAGTATATTCTGTGAAGCGCTTTGAGATGTCTAGAAGATGTGAAAAGCACTATATCAAATACAAGGATTATTATTACTATTATTGTTCCTCCTTGTGTCGAACAGTGTTTGGGACGTACAGTGACGTGACCCCTCGACAGTTCTTCAATGTGCAGGTAGGTCCTGTCTGTCTGTACACACGGTCTGTCTACACATGGTCTGTCTGTGCTGTCTTACATGTCTGTGAGTGTCACTCACCCGGCTTGACTGATGAATGGGAGACTTGTGTTTTCAAGCTAACTGGGGACAGGGGTTGAACCACACCCCCCACCCAGCTCGGTGTCAAGCTCCATCACTATCAAGTGCTCTAAGGCGCACCGTGAAGGGAGTGGTGTAAGTGCAAGTTGTTGTCTGTCAGTTGTGATGTGTTTGCTGGGTATAAAGAGCTTTGGCTGCCAGTGCTGCCCTCTGTGTGTCTCTCTAACACACATCCGGCCCCCCACCCCCACAGCTGGACACCGAGTACAGGAAGAAATGGGACGAGCTGGTGATCAAGCTGGAGGTAATTGAGAAGGACGAGGTCAGCGGCTCTGAGATTGTTCATTGGGTCACACACTTCCCGGTGAGTCCTGCCCGGCCAGGGGGAAGCCAGGGGCCTCTCTCCATCACTAACGTGAGAGCGTGAGGGAGTGAGTGAGCATGTGATAGGATGTGTGTTGGTGAGTGTGAGTGAGTGAGCGAGGGAGGGAGTGAGGGTGAGAGGGAGGACGTCAGTGAGTGTTAGCGAGTGAGCGGGTGTGTGGGAGGGAGCGGGTTTCTGAGTGGGGAGGGAATGTTTACGAGCAGGGAGAGGAGGGAGCGAGGTGGGGCTAAGAAAGGGTTTACTAGCCTGGCTGGCAGCTCAGTGCTGTGTTTCTCCGCAGTACCCCATGTATTCCCGGGATTACGTGTATATCCGTCGTCACCACGTGGATCACAGTAACCGCCTGATGGTGCTGGTGTCCAGGTGAGCTGACGTCACTGGGGGTGGAGGGGGGTGTCACACTGCAGCTCTCTCCCCCCGGCCCACTTCCCTCTATTGATCGCCTTGGTGGCTGATCTCTTTCACATTCCCTCTCTCTCTCTCTCTCTCCTCTCACTTTCACGTTCTCCCTCTCTTTTATGTTCCCTCTCTCTCTCTCCTTCTCTCATCTCTTCCTCTCCTGTGTCTCCCTCTCCCTTTCTTCCCTCCTCTCTTCTATCTCTCTCTCTTTCCCCCAATCACTCGCTCTCTCTTTGTCCCATCTCTCTCTTTCTTTCTTTCCTTCCTGTTCCCTCCTCTCTTCCTCTCTCACTTGCTCTCTCTCTGTTTCCCATCTTTCTCTCTCTCCCCTTCTCTCTCCCCAGGCTCAAATTTCTTTATTAAGAATTAAGAAACAGTGCAAAATTAGAAGTTGTTGTTGAGGTAGAGCAGACACTTGGGTTCCACTGACGCAAGTTTCTAATAGGGGAAAAGTTCATCTTTTTGATTCCCGGGCGAGTCAGGGCGAAACCTTAGGCAAATTTCCTTACTCCACACACGCCTCTGTTTACCAACAGTAAGTAGGAACCCAGTTGTTAGTCGATTGGTAGATTGCTTTCTGGGGATAATAATCTCTCCCAAAAAATAATATTGTTGTCACTCAATCCACAACTGTTTGTGGGGACGCTGCTGTGCGCAATTGGCTACTGCGTTTCGTCCACAAAATATACAGTCACTACACTTTAGTGTATTCTGTGAAGTGCTTTGAGGCATCTCAATGACATGATAAGGCGCTGTATCAAATGCAAGGATTCTTATTTTATCGCTGTGTGATATTATTCCTTGTTACTATGTTAATATAAAGAGCAGTTATTATGTTAATATAAAGAGTTATTATTATTATAAAGAGCTATTATTATTATGTCAATATAAAGAGCTGTAGAACACCCGAATGCCCCGGAATCCCGCACTTACGTGCGAGTGAAAAGCTACG
This sequence comes from Callorhinchus milii, assembly GCF_018977255.1. Classification (NCBI taxonomy): domain Eukaryota; kingdom Metazoa; phylum Chordata; class Chondrichthyes; order Chimaeriformes; family Callorhinchidae; genus Callorhinchus; species Callorhinchus milii. Next base: position 4,521,269 of record NW_024704769.1, read on the forward strand.
AATCGCAGATGATCATCCGGCCTCACAGATCCTTCGATGAGGTAAGGAACGTTCCCACAATATATTACACTTACACGGCGCCTTTCACGTTGGAAGGACGTCCCAAGGCTCTGGACAGTCAGCGATTTGGTTTGCAGACGGAGAGGAGGGTCTTGAGACGGGCCTTGGAGGAGACAAGGGAGGGGGCGAGGCGAAGGGACTGTGGGATGGAATTCCAAAGGGTGGGGGCAGAGAAAGCCCAACTACCGATGGTGGGGCGGGCCAGGTGGGGGACATGGAGCAGGCCGGAGTCTGCTGAGTGGAGGGAGGCCCTTGAAGGTGAGGACGAGGATGTTTGAACTGTACCCTTTGGGGGATAGGGAGCCAGTGGAGCCGGACGAGGGTGGGGTTGATGGGGTCATGGAGCCTGGTTTGGGAGAGGACACGAGCTGCAGAGTTTCTGGATGATCTGTAACTTGTGGAGGGAAGAGTTGGGAAGGCCAACAAGTAGGGAGTTGGCGTAGTCGAGCCTAGATGTAATAAACACACAGATGAGAGATACTGGCAGAGCTGGGCGATGTTGCGGAGGTGGTGGAAGGCAGAGCAGGTCATGATACACAGAGGGCTTAGCTTCGGGAGGGGCGGTGGCTGCAGGAAACCTGGAAAAAACGTAACCCTGAAAGCGACAGACCGGGGCGAAACGTGGCGAATCCCTTTACTGTATTTATTGTCTCTAATTGTAGGCCACGGGGACAGCCCTGCCCCCCTACCTACCCTCCCCATCTTCATCCATTCTGCCCCTGCCATCTGGAACTCCATCCCAGAGTCCCTCAGCCTCACCTCAATTTTAAATTCCATCTTTTTAACCACACCTTTCATCCCTTTTCCTTGGAATGTCCTCCCATCAGGAAAAGCGCTGGATAAGCGTCATGTTTTGTTGCTGATGATTTGTATTGAGTGCCCAGTGGAGACCGACCGGCCTCTCGCTCACTGACCCTCTGTTGTTTGCTCTGTTACCAGAACGGCTTTGACTACCTGCTGACGTACAGCGATAATCCAGAGTCAGCCTTCCCTCGCTACTGTGTCAGCTGGATGGTGTCGAGCGGTAAGGTTCTCTGCGCGGGTTTCCTGCTCAGTCACTGGGTAGCTCCGGGTGGGAATAGAACAATAGTAATCCTGGCATTTGACACAGCGCCTCATCGTGTCACTCAGATGCCTCAAAGCGCTTCACAGAATACAATGTAAAGTGTAGTTGCTGTATTTTGTGGGTGAAACCCAACAGCCTAGACTGTGAAATCACAGTCGCTGACCTCCTAACTGGAGGCGAGAGAATGAGGACTGAGAGTGAGAGCATGAGGACTGAGCGGGGCTGAGGGAGTGAGACTTGAGAGCTTGAGGACTGAGCGGGGCTGAGGTGTAGTTCCTTGTTTCAGGAATGCCTGATTTCCTGGAGAAATTGCATCAGGCAGCCGTGCGAGCCAGGAACCTGGAGATCAATGTGAAGGATTACATCGTGGCCAAAGTCCCTGAGACCCCGGAGAACAAGGTGGTGCAGAGCACGGAGCGGCCACAGGAGAACAGCAGCTCCCAGCAGATGGAATACGCATAGCACCCCCCCCCCCCCACCACTGCCCACCTCTGACTGAGAAGCAACTTTTGAGGCACTTGTGTGAGAAACGTGACAAACAGGCAGCTTGGTCAATCCTCCCAGACCCACCAGCCACCTCCTGACCCAAACCAGACCAAGCTTCACCGGCTCCACACACGGGACGGATTGAGCTCCTGTGGCATCAACAAATGTTGCTGAGCAGTGACCTGGAGAGGGGAAGTATTAATATTATTGTTATTAATAATGTAAAAATGTTGATGAAACTACAACTGTAGATGGAGTGGGAAGGCAAGTCCTGCCTTTAAACATCTCTCCAGATCTAAAGTCTAAAACCTTACAGTTTTTTTTAACGTGTTGTTAATGAATGGTGTGTATACACGGCTCAGCCTTTGTACCGTGTGGCTACTAACCCAAGCACTGGCACTCTAAAGCTGAATAAACAGGCGCAGAAATAACCAGCCCACTGTCTGTGGCTTGGCATCGCTTTCCTGGCTGTGTTTTAATAGGAAAATAGGAGTAGAATCAATCCAGTCCAGTTTATTAAATTGTCACTGGGAGCAGGGACTCTTCCCACTCTGCTCCTGTTAAACCTATAATAACAGGTAGGTTGGGTCCTGGCTGGACAAGCAGCGGGAAAGCTACCCAGACAAAAAAATACAATAATTGATCACTCAATCAACGACTGTTTGTGGGACGCTGCTGTGTGCAATTGGTTGCCGTGTTTCGCCCATAAATATACAGATATAGCCCTTTTCGCGTCTTCTTGACATCTCAAAGCGCTTCAGAGAATATACTGTAAAGTGAATTGACTGTATATAATTGTGGGCAACACGGCAGCTAATTGCGCACAACAGCGTCCCACAAACATTCATGGATTGAGTGACCAAATTATTATTGCTTTTTTTGAGGGATTATTACCTCCGGAAAAGCGATCCGCCAATCGACTACCAACCAGTTTCCTACTTACTGCTTGGGAAACAGGCGTGTGGAGTAAGGAAGCCTGCCCAACATTTCCCCCCTGCCAGGAATAGAACCCAGGTCTCTCGCTTGCAAAGCGAGTATCTCTGGGATTTCCGTGTGTAGGTGGGAGACATAGAATTCTCAACTTGGTCCGGAGACTCTTAATTACAGCGATGGGTTTCCATGTGTGTCAGACACCCAACTGGGCAAAAACTAATGCCCCCAGAGGTCTGTATTGGGATATGGGAAGAAAGCGGGAAAATGGAATTGAAAGGATTAGTTGAGGTACAGATCAGCCATGATCTAATTAAATGGCGGAACAGGCTCAAAAGGGCTGAATGGCCTCCTCCTGCTCCTCTGCATCAAATGAAAGGTTTGGTATTAATATATTCAGGTGCCGGGGCCGAGCCCTGCGGCCTCCATGCACAGCCAGGACCCCGTCCTTTGCAGTAATGACTCTCCGCCACCAGATGGCGCTCCCACCCTGGCAGATCCAGAGCAATGTCCCAGCGCCAGGGCTGCGCTCAGGGACCAACAGCTGCGGCTCATCACAGGGCAGTCACACTGCAGATAACCCTCACTCTGAATTCACAGTAATCCTTACATTTGCGACAGCGCCTTTCACATCAGCAGAATGTCCGTCCCAAAGCCCTTCATAGGATTACACTGTAAAATGCACCGACTGTGGTTGTTGGTAAAAACTGATCAAATCCAGACAGTGGAGCCCTGTAGCTCAGTGGTTAGAGCACTCGCTTTGCAAGTGAGAGACCTGAGTTCAATTCCAGGCAGAGGGCGAAACCTTGGGCAAGTTTCCTTACTCCACACAGAGCCTAATAATAATCCTCCAAAACCAAAAATAAATTGGTAATTTTCAATCCACATTCCTGTTTGTGGGACACTGCTGTGTTCAATTGGCTGCCGCGTTCACCCACAAATTTACAGCCAATTCACTTTAGTGTGTTCTGTGAAGCGCTTTGAGACGTCCTCCCGACATGAAAAGCGCTATATCAAATGCGAGGATTATTATCTCAAAGGCTTCACTGTAAAGCGTAGTGACTATTTTGTAGGGAAAGTGAGAAGTGAGTGGAATTGGCAGCCAGTACACCAGGTGAGAGACAAATTCCGTTCTCTTTAGTCAGCCTGACAAGTCTAGTGTTTCAGTGTGGGTCTTAAACGCACAACCTTCTGCCTCAGAGGTGAGTGCTCGCGATTGAGCCAAAGACCCAATGATACTCTTGTTTGAGGTCTCTTGATGGAAACCAATGGTCTCTGGCTCTGCGCTCTGTCTGACCTGCTTACTTCTCCCCGTGACACAGGAAAGGTGGGACGGCGTTGGGGGAAAGGGAGCTAAATCCAGTGTAGTTATAGAGCAACCTGCACATAGAGCAATGTCTGAGGGTGAGAGCGACAGTGTTAGACACAGAACAGGGTGTGCTCAAAAGCAAGCTTAGGAATGGGGTGGAAAGAGTTCCAGAGATTTGAGCGAATGAACTAAGAGTTTTAGAAATAATCCACCAAACTTGAACTGTGTAATGTTTAATTTATTCGATCACAAAGGCACAGTGTCCAGGAGTGAGAGGGAGACAGGATGGGGATCAGTGTCGGCTCTGGGAGGGACGCGGGCAGGGCAATGGGGGTTCAGTGCTGGCTCGGGGTGGGGGATTCAAGACTGGCTCAGGCTTTGACCTTTCCCTGAGCAGCCACGGCCTCCATGGCGGCCTTGACAGTGGCCTCGTCGCCCAGGAACTGCATGGGTTTGGTCGGCTTCAGGTTACAGTCCAGCTCATACAGGATGGGGATGCCGGTCGGCAGGTTCAGCTCCATGATCGCCGCGTCAGACATATCTGTGGACAACAACATGGGTTTATATGGGTTTACACACACCAAGCCGTTCAACATCACATTTGATGGCTGGTTGGAACATCAGCTTAGTCTGTGAGCAAAAATTCCCCGATGTCGGGGCTCGAACCCACAACCTCCTGAATCGGAGGCGAGAGTGCGAGAGCCGTGAGTCAGGCTGACACCTGCTGTATCTAAAGGGCATTCGGAGACTTTAAGACCTTATTTAGGTTCAACCCATGCCTTCAGGCCATCCCTTTGCCCTGTACCCTTTGCTGATAGTCAGTTCAGGGCTGGGATCGAGCACCAGGTCCCCATGGAATGCCGGTGACCTTTTGCGAGCCAGGCTGCTCTCTCTCCTTTTACTCTCCTGCCTCTATCTTTAGCACCAGGAGCTGATTATAGTGCTGGGAAGAGAGAATGAGACCTGGACACAAATAGCAACGTAACCCTCGACCTTTACTGTCTCCTGGCTCTGCAGCTTCCTTCCAAATTAACACTGGAGCCTGAACAGCAGCGAACACTACATTCTTCCCTCCTTCCTCCCTCCCTCGCTCAATAATAATAATCCTTGTATTTGACCCAGCGCCTTATCACATCTTTGAGATGTCACAGGACATCCTATAAAGTGAATCGACTCCGGTGAGCAGCACAGACGGCCCTTTTCTGGGGCCTCAGCTTCTGCTCAACTGCACAGAGTGACATTGAGCTACCACACAAGCCGGTGACCCAGAGTGTGGGTGAGGTCTCTCATCGTTTGGCCAGACAGCTGTCCTCTAACCTAAATGTCAGCCGTAACCCACACTGCATTGAGCCCAAATCCTGCCCCCCACCCCCCCCAGGGCATACAGAGCATGACCCTCTCACCCCCCAGCTAGGGTACAAGAGGCTTGAAGCCTATGTCCAATACCGCTAACACAGACCTGTTGCACATCCCCCCCCCCTACACAGTGGAGTTGACTTACTCTCCAGGTGCTTGACGATGCCGCGCAGGCTGTTGCCATGAGCTGCGATCAGGACACGTTTCCCGGCTTTGATCTGTGGCGCGATCACCTCGTTCCAGAAGGGCAGGGCCCGGGCGATGGTGTCCTTCAGGCTCTCACATGTGGGCAGCTCCCCGGCCTTCAACCCAGCGTAACGCCGCTCCTGGGGACGGGCAGCAAAGAGATTTAACATAATTCATTAAAACAGTTGGCAGTTTTACCTCGATTCCCGAATCACCGTCACTAACAGCCAGCCCGGCTCAGCCGCTCGCACTCTCGCTCAGAGTCGGGAGGTTTTGGGTTCTCTCACAGACAGAAACTCCATTCTCTTTGCGCAACAGTGCCACGAGATCTTTAACATCTCATCCGAAGGACGGCATCTCTGACAATGCAGCGCTCTCTCTCTCCCCTCAGCACTGCGCTGAGGCGTCAGCCTGGACTGGGAGCTCAAAGTGCCCAACATGGGGGGCTCGAACCCACAACCTCCGACTCTGAGGTGACGGTGTGAGCGACTGAGCCACAGACTGAATTACATGTTAGTCTGTGTACGTGTGTAAAGCCAATGCTGTGGTGGCTCTGCAGATATGTTAATACAAACACTGACTGATACCCGGGGGGGGGGGGGGGGGGGCACTGTCCGGGCTCCGCACAGCCATCGCGCCATGTGGCGCTGAGAGATTTATTCACATTACAATCTCCGGATGAATGAGCGCGAAGTGAATCACTGAACCGAGAGAGACGTGAGGATCTGCACATCCCACCACGAGAGAGAGAGAGAGAGAGGGGGAGAGAGACAGAGGGAGAGAGAGAGAGACAGAGGGAGAGAGACAGAGGGGGAGAGAGAGAGAGGGGGAGAGAGACAGAGGGAGAGAGACAGAGGGGGAGAGAGAGAATCTGCCCAACAAATTGGGAAACATTAACCACAAACTCACTGTCTCTGCGCTTTCACAACTTCAGGGGCTCTGTACCTTCCCGATGTCCTGATCCGCTGTGTGTGTGTGTGTCTCTCTCTCTCTGGCGGGTTGTGTCAGGGTGTGTGTGAGGGGTTGTGTCAGGGGGTCTGTACCTTCCCGATGTCCTGATCCGCTGTGTGTGTGTGTGTGTCTCTCTCTCTGACGGGTAGTGTCTGGGTGTGTGTGAGGGGTTGTGTCAGGGGGTCTGTACCTTGCTGATGACCTGGTAGTAGGGGTGATCGGGGTCCATGGGGGGCGGGGGGGTGTCGAAGGAGCGGCGCCAGATCTTGACCTGCGCCTCCCCGTGCTTGGCCGCGGTCTCGGCCTTGTTGAGGCCGGTCAGGCCGCCGTAGTGACGCTCGTTCAGGCGCCAGGTGCGGGTGACCGGAAGCCACATCTGGTCAATGGCGTCGAGGATGAGCCACAGCGTCCGCACCGCCCGCTTCAGCACCGACGTGTAGCAGACATCGAACTGGTAGCCGCCGTCTCTCAGGGCCTCGGCCCCGCGCTGAGCCTCCGCCAGGCCCCGCTCGCTCAGCTCCGCGTCAAACCAGCCGCAGAAGCGGTTTTCTTGGTTCCACGTGCTCTCCCCGTGCCGCACCAGCACCAGCCGGTAAATCGTCATGGCGGCGGCTGCTGTTACTACTCGAGGCCGGGGATCGGGCTGAGGCCTGGTGTTCGCGGGGGGCGGGGCCGGGGCTGCAGCGCGGGCCGCGGGGCGGCAGCTTTTATAGGTTTCGGTGGCGCTGATGCCGTGGGCGGGGCTAAGGCTGTGGGCGGGGCCGTATGCTATGGGCGGGGCTATGGGTGGGACCGTGGGTTATGGGCGGGGCTGAGGATGTGGGCGGGGCGGAAGGAGGGGCTCCTCACGGCAACGGTGCCAGACTGGGCGGGAAAGGAGCGCAGCGCCACCTGCCGGCGCTTCAACACACACACACACCCTCATAAATCTTCCCCCTCTCCCCAGACTGACAGCCCCCACTCCCTCACACACAGTCCCCACCATCACCACATCCCCCAATCCAAACCTCCCTCCTCACACATTGCCCCCCTCCCCCCTCCCCCGCAGCAACGTCCCGCAAACAACGATCAGGTGAGTGGGAGAGCGCTGATCTGAGATAAGATTGGGTTTTGGTAATGGCTCTGAGACGCCGTCCGGTGTGGAAGGCGCTATATAAATCCAAGTTGTTGTTGTTGTTGTTAGTGGCCGGGGTTATAAATGGAATCAAAAAATCACTTCTACCTTCCCGGCGATCTCAGGACTGTTGTTATTCTGCCGTCAGAATGTTGTGCAGCTCCACCATCGCCCCCACACACATGTCATTGAGTGGCTGTTGTACCAGAGACGGGGATCCACGTTCCATTCCCCACCCAACACCAGTTCCCAGTTTCCAGGCAAATGTGCGTAAGCAACAGCCAACGGACTCTCAACCCTCACAACCTACAAGGTGTTCGCAAAGTCTTGTTACCCCCATGTTTTTTGGACGTGACAAACAGGTGAACTTTGGAGAAGTGAACAGAGAAAGGGTGACCTTCAGAAACCCCTGAGAAAGATGTTTTCCTCCTACCCCCTCCCAATTCCAGTGTGACTGGGTCAAAGTGCACTTGACAATTCACACCCGACTGCTGTGAGGAATTAAGCCATTATAATAATCCTTGCATTTGATATAGCGTATTTCGCGTCTTCTCGACGTCTCAAAGCGCTTCACAGAATATACTGTGAAGTGAATTGACTGTATATTTGTAGGCGAAACGCGGCAGCCAATTGCGCGCAGCAGTGTCTCACAAACAGTCATGGATTGAAGTGACCAATTTATCACTGTTTTATTTTGGAGAGATTATTATTAGGCGTGTGGGATAAGGAAATTTGCCCAAGATTTCAATTGGTTCCATCTAGTGTTTCCAGTGTAATAGAGACTGAACTGTTCTCCAGTGATCAACTGACATAAAACCCTAAATATCTACATCACAGAGCGGGAGGTTAGGGGAGATGTTCACACATAGACGGTGAGTGTATGGAACTCCCAGCTGGGAGCTGGGGATGAGACAGAATCAATATTAGCTTCAAGAGGGAACAAGATAAATACCTCAGGTACAGGGGGAGATGACAGGTAAATGGGACTGAAAGAATTGCTCTTTGGGGAGTGGTGCAGATGGTTTAGAACCTCCCGGTGTAAGCGTTGCAGAATAGATGCCATGTGTTGTTGTTACTGTCCTTGTTGACCTCCCGATCTCCAGGTGTGTGATGTTAGAGTTGTGTGTGTAGGGGTGTGTGTAGGTGTATGTGTGCGTATGTGTACATGTGTGTGTGTAGGTGTATGTGTGCGTGTGTGTGTAGGTAGGTGGCTGTTGCTAGTGTCTGGGTAAGGATAAGCCCAGGTCGAGACGATGACAAATGTCAGTTTGTGCCTGTGATTGACTCACAAACTTTCCACTTTGCTCCTGTCTCTGACTCACTCTCCCTCAGGCCACACACACACACACACACAGCACCTGCCCTGCAGGCTCCAGCTCCTTCTTACACCGTCCATATCACCTGGTCAGCACCACTCTGTCTGTGTCGCTGTCTCTGCCTTTCCCTGTGACAAGGAAATGAGTCAGAATGTGAGCCGTGAGAGTAGGTTAGTGACAGGAAGTTTGCGGCTCTGATAACAGATGTTCAACCGTCTCTCTGTGCGGTAGGAACACAGACGACAATAACATAGCATTGCCCGGCTTCCTGTGCCAGCCTGACCCGCGTGTGTGTGACTGAGTTATATATTAAAACCTTTTCAGTTCTAACAAAATCAGTCAATTCAGCCCTTTTCAGCTCCAAGATTTTCCCAAGTGAACAACGCTGTGTGTGGGTGTCAGCCCGGCTCAGTGGGTGTCAGCCCGGCTCAGTGGGTGTCAGCCCGGCTCAGTGGGTGTCAGCCCGGCTCAGTGGGTGTCAGCCCGGCTCAGTGGGTGTCAGCCCGGCTCAGTGGGTGTCAGCCCGGCTCAGTGGGTGTCAGCCCGGCTCAGTGGGTGTCAGTCCGGCTCAGTGGGTGTCAGCCCGGCTCAGTCGCTCTATGTCTCGCCTCTGAGTCAGAAGGTTGTGGGTTCAAGCTCCACGTTGGGGATTTGGAATCACACGGTCTAAGCTGACGCTCCAGCTCAGGGAGAGAGAGAGAGTGTGCTCCGTTGTCAGAGATGCCGTCCTTTAGTTGAGACATTACACTGAGGTCTGTTCAAGTGGATGTTACAGATTCCCTCGGGGTTTTGGGGAAAAGAAAAGGGAGTTTCTCTCCCTCTCTCCCCCGGTGTCCTGGCCGGCAATCACCTAAATAAAATCACTCGCTCACTTCACACCTGTTTGTGGGACGTCGCTGTGCACAAATTGACTCCTACTTTCAATCGTAAAGCACACAGTCACCACACTTTACAATATATCTTGTGAAGCGCTGGGAGACAACCCTGACGACACGATAAGGCGCTGAATCAAATGTAAAGATTATTATTATCCAGAAGTTTTGTTGAAGGTTTGCTTTCTCAATGTTATAACCTTTGTGAGGGACTGGAGATCGGCGTCTGGTGAATAATAATTGCTGTGCGCAATTGGCTGCCGCGTTCGCCCACAAATATACAGTCAATTCACTTTACAGTATATTCTGTGAACCGCTTTGGGACGTCCTCCCGACGTGAAAAGCGCTATATCAAATACAATGATTATTATAATCGCTTCACAGGATTCAAAGTGTAGTGACTGTGTATTTTGTGGACACACAGAGCGGCCAATTTACGTACAGGCAGATTCCTACAAACAGCTGTGTTAATTGCAGCATTTCTGCCGTTTGATGAGAGACCTGACTTGTTGGAAAGTTTGTGAGTCGGTGACACAGAAATCAAAACAAAAGTCAAACTTACAAAACACACAGTCACTACACTTGACAGCGAAGCCTGCGAAGCGCTTGGAGGCTTTTCAATGACGTGATAAGTAAGGTGTATGTATTAAGCCATTGAGCTGTTGTGACCTGAATTCAGGGTTAGAGCTATTTGAAATTGTCTCCATGTTACTGTAAGAGTTGAGAGTGGGCGACACGCCTCACAGAGCGGGAGCCTTTGTCACGTGTAAACCCGTGTCGATGGTTTCCATGGTGACATGCGTGTGATGGTGACTTTCTCTGCAGATGGCACGATACGCGAGAGATACTACACCACTTCCTGTAAACACACATTCTGCTTTCTGTCAGAAACATCTTCGCACTAATTGTGAGGCTCATCGGGTATCAGTGGCTTCAGGGAATCCTCCCCCTCAGCTCCTGTTAACCCTGCAGCCAAAGCCCTAACTAACGGGTAAGGTGGTCCGAGCTGGACAAGGGCGGGAAAGCTTGTCAGACAGTGATATCAATGGCCAAGCTATGGTTTTAGCTGGTTAGACTCCAGCAGTTACCCCAACACACACTCTGAGCTCCCCCCAAACCGGCTGGTCACGGTGACGGGTTTCCATGTGTGTCAGACACCCGGCTGGTCACGGTGACGGGTTTCCGTGTGTATCAGACCCCCGGCCGGTCACGGTGACGGATTTCCGTGTGTGTCAGACACCCGGCTGGTCACGGTGACGGATTTCCGTGTGTGTCACACCCGGCTGGTCACGGTGACGGTTTCCGTGGTGTGACACCCGGCTGGTCACGGTGACAGGTTTCCGTGTGTGTCAGACACCCGGCTGGTCACGGTGACGGATTTCCGTGTGTGTCAGACACCCGGCTGGTCACGGTGACGGGTTTCCGTGTGTGTCAGACACCCGGCTGGTCACGGTGACGGGTTTCCGTGTGTGTCAGACACCCGGCTGAAGTATAACTGCCTCAGCCACAAGGAACATCAAACCGAAGATCTGAGCCCCATCACAGACACCTTCACATGTCGAGACATTTGTTGGGAAAATGAGTTGAGAAGCTGAGAGTTGAGGTTGGTTTGAGTTCCTCGGCTCTAGTTGTGGGCGTGTTTAGTGATTGTTGTTGTTGTTGTTAGTGATCGTCTCAGTGGTTGGAGCTGAGAAGGGAATCTCTCGGTGTCGAAGCCTAGACACACACAGTCTGTGGTCTTGTGATCTTCAAGTCTTACGTAAACCAACTGTCCCTTCCTCAACCCCAGTAAACGTCAACTGGAGCTGAGGAACTCAAACCAACGCTCACAACTCACTGTGGGAGGGTGTGTGGTGATTGTGTGTGTGTGTAGTGCGTGTGTGTGTGTGTAGGTGGTGGTGGTGGTGTTGCTATTTTTAACGGATGCTGAAGACAGACAGTGGAACAATCTGTTCCTCTCAGATGGGTATCAAGTGGAAACAGAACATCACACGTCAAAGCTCCTGAACTCGTTAACATACAAACTTCCTTTATCTGCAGTTCACTGTCTGCCAAACAAACATCGCTTCCCCCACCCCCACCCTTTTGAGACATTTTAAGATGTCTCAAAAGCACTTCATGGGATATAACGTAAAGTGACTGTGTTTTTGTGGGGAACAGCCAATTTGCGCACAGCAGCATCCCGCAAACAATCATGAAGAGAATGACTGATTTTATTTGGGGGATTGTCAGCCAGGACCCCGGCGGAGAGAGAGAGAAACTCCATTCTCTTTTCCCAACAGCGCCGTGGGAGATCTTTAACATCCAACTTAACTGGGCACGGATAGGGAGTGAGTGAGGTTTAACGTCTCATCCGAAGGTAGGCGTCTCTGACATGGGCTCAAACCCATAAACAGGCTGACGTCTGACCCATCACCATTAGGCAGGTCCCCACAATCCTCTGCCTCAGAGGCGAGAGAGCTACCGAGGCTGATTGACATATCACACAGGCTGACACATCATAAATGACTGGAAGCTCTTACAGAAACAACCCTGGGACTGTTATGTGGAGCAAGTGTAAGAAGCCAGTGAGTCACTGAGAAGCAGAGGCAGATATCACAGTTGTGGTTCTTGTTATGAGGAAGAAAATTGAAATTCCCCTCAGGGCGGAATATCCAATAACTCACAGAATAGAGAAATGAAAGTGAGTTATTTTTGCTTCTGAGATTTCTGATATTTGGCCATTTAAGAGGTTTCTTGAATAATAAATAAATCTTGCAATTCATGTAGAGCAGCTTCTTATCTCAGTGGGTAGCGCTTCTGCCAGAGTCAGAAGATTGTGGGTTCGAGGCCCATGTTGGGACTTGGAATCACATTGTCTAGGCTGACGCTCCAGTGCAGCGCTGGTGGGGGGGGAGAGAGAGAGAGCGCTACCCACTGCGCCGGGCTGACACACACGGCGGGCGGGTGGGAGGCGGGTGGGCGGGGGGAGGCGGGCGGTGGGCGGGTGGAGGCGGGGGGAGGTGGGTGGGGCCGGGCAGGCGGGTGGGGGCGGGTGGAGGTGGGTGGGTGGGGGGAGGCGGGCGGGCGGGGGGAGGCGGGCGGGTGGGGGGGGAATGTGAGTAAATTTCCCCGCTTTACAGAGTGTGGGGGGAATCCTCCAGTGAGTGTCTGTTCAGAGGGGACTTTCTGTGTCACGGGGCGGGGCCGGGAATGTACACCAGGCGAGAGGGGGGGGTTTCCCCTCCTTATATAGACGTGTGGGCGTGTCCCCACACCTTATGTAGCCGTGTGGGCGTGGCCCGGCCCTTATATGGAGGTGTACGTGCTGAAGGGATTGCCCTAATATGGACAGTTGCGGGTTCCGGGTTCGCACTGTTTAAATAGACTGAAACTCGCGCCTCTGCGTTCAGTTCATCTGCAGAGAATTAAAGTTGGAGAGAAAGTGAGAGGTGATTGTGCTCAGCTCCTCACACCACCATCATCACCATCATCACCACCATCATCATCATCATCACCATCATCATCACCAGGAGCCGCCAGGACTGGAATTAACTGAAATCTCACCATTATTTACAATGTAAGTAAATCTGGAAAAACGTCCCAACATCGCTTACAGTCCCAATTAACCTTTAAACATCGAAGAGGCGACTCTCCATATTCTTTGTTTACAAATGTTTAACTTTATTTAATTGTGGGAGGGAGAGGGCGAGGAGTTGGAGAGGGAGAGGAAGGGGGACGGAGAGGTAGAGGGTGTCTATTCTGATCTGATCTCAGCCCCTCATCTTCCCCCCACCCCCCGCCACCAAAATCAATTTGACATTGTTTCGCCGACAAAATACAGTCACTACACTTTCTGAGCTGTACTTTGTGAAGCGCTTTGAGGCGTCTCAAAGACGTGATGAGCCGTTGTATCAAATGCGAGGAATATTATTATTATTATTACTTTATTTGTTGCAGAATCGATCGTTAAGTGTGACCAGAGGGGGAAGCAATTAGTGACAGCAGAGACAGAGACACGGAGACCAACTGACGCCTCAGACCATGGTGTTGATGGAGACTCTGGAGATAGGGAGCCGAGGTTTGGTGGAATTGCTGATGACAGACAACAATCTGGTGGTTCTGGATTGTCGCTCCTTCCTGGCCTTCAACACCTCTCACATCAGGGGCTCCCACAACGTCTACTGTAACAGCATCATCAAGCGCAGGGCTAAGGGTACCCTGACCCTGGAGGCCATGCTCCCCGAGAGCAGCATGAGAGCTGGCCTGAGGTCTGGTCGCTACCCCCGGCTGGTGGTGCTGGAGGAGAGGAGCTTGAGCACAGCCACACTGAGCCACGACAGCACAGCCAGACTGGTTCTCAACACCCTCCAGCTACAAATAGACCTCAGCACCACCCAGATCTGCTTCCTCAAAGGTCAGTCATTACAGTCAATAATAATTCATAATATTCATATATTAATCCTTGCCTGTGATTATAACACCTTGTCTCGTCTTCAAGACGTCTCAAAGCGCTTCACAGGATACACTGTAAAGTGTAGTGACTGTGTATTTTGTGGGCGAAATGTGGCAGCCAATTGTGCACACAGACGTGGATTGAGTGACCAAATTATTGTTTTTTTTGGAATGGATTATTACTCCCAGAAAGTCCTCTGTACACAGGAGCTGGACATTGTGTTGATGTTATTAATTATATTATTATGATTATTGATCTCCCTGACTTTCTCTCCACAGGAGGCTACGAGACATTCCTCTCTCTGTTTCCTGAGTTGTGCACTGAGCCACCGTCCTGCCAGCAGCCGGGAACCACCCCCACCCTGATCGCTAGGGGAACCCCACTGTACGATCAGGTGAGGCTCTCAGCAACACAGTTCCCAGTGGTGTGTTACAGGGAGATTCTGTGTGTTGTGTTAATGGGCTGACAGTGTGGGGTGTGTTAGCGTTGGGGTACCAAGCTCACAGTGTGGCTGCGTTTATAGGGATGTCCTGTGTGTATGTGTGTGTGTGTGTGTATTAATGGGCTGACGGTGAGTGTGTATTGGTGTAATGAGCTGACATTGTGTGTTTACAGGGAGGTCCTGTGGAGATCCTGCCCTCCCTTTACCTGGGCAGTGCCCTCCATTCCTCTAGGAAGGAAACGCTTGAGTCTCTGGGCATCACGGCCGTCCTCAACGTCTCCTCCTCCTGCCCCAACTGCTTTGAGGGCGACTTTCAGTACAAGAGCCTCCCCGTGGAGGACAGCCATATGGCAGACATCAGCGCCTGCTTCCAGGAGGCCATTGACTTCATCGGTAAGAGACATAATATGATGTGGGACACCGCTGTGTGCAATTGGCTGTTGCGTTTCTCCCAACAAAATACACAGTCACAACACTTTACGGTATATTCTGTGAAATGCTCTCAGATGTCATGTAAATGCAAGTTATTGCTGTTGTTGTTGAGACGTCTGAACAACTTGATGAGGCGCTATATCAAATGCGTAGGTTATTATTATTCTTATTAATAACGATGGTTTATCTCCTCTCCCCAGACGCTGTGAAGGACCAGGGTGGCAAAGTGTTGGTGCATTGTCAGGCCGGCATCTCCAGGTCGGCCACTATCTGCCTGGCTTATCTAATCCGCACGCAGAGAGTGCGCCTGGAGGAAGCTTTCGACTTTGTCAAGCGGCGGAGAGAAGTCATCTCGCCCAACGTCAGCTTCATGGGGCAGCTGCTACAGTTCGAGACAGAGGTCCTGTGTCACTAATGAGGTCACGTCCCAAACGCTTACATCCAGCACCGGCCTCGACTCTAAGCTCAGAGTCCCTGACGTGAGAAGCTCAGACCCACAACCTTCTGGTCCTGCCGGTGTGGTTCTTACACAGTGAGAGCCGAGAAGCAGGTGGAGGAGTGCGGAGGCTGCTCTGGGATGAGCCAAGGTCCACACTGGGTGGTGGAACCTACCCCACCCTCCCTCCCCCCATCAGACTCTCCTACACTGAACCATGTCACTGACCACCACACAGCCAATGCCTTGGGCCTGGGGGGGCCATGAGGTGCGGCCCCCGGTTTAGTCTCTCGTGGGCTCCACATTCACAGTCTCTCCGGGAAAGCAATAAACGTTGTGTTTCCTCTGGTTCACTACCTGCTCATTTCCTGAAGAGGAAAATACTTTATATTTTCAAATGAATGTGTATATTTTGGTATATAAGTTGCCTGATAAGCTATTACAATTGCACTAATTGTTATTAAAATGAAAAATGGCAATTCTGTGTTGGATTAAATCTTTTCCTCTTGTCCATGTTATCAATAATCACCACCTCAGACCAGGCGGAATTCTGACGCCATCGCCTTCAAACCCCTCCACAGTCTGACCCCGAGCGCCGGGACCTTCTCCGCTCAGAGCTTTATTATTATTATTATTATTATTATTGTGACTGAGGGTCTGACTGTCGCTGCAGGAAAGGCTTTGGCCACTCAATGGCGTGACTCTGGCGCCCTCTCGTGGCCACAGCGGGAACATGTCACCTGCTGGTTGGAGCGGGAAAAGCGCCACCTGGTGGCCACTGTCTGAGCTGTGAGCAGGGAAGGTCTGAGGCCTTACAGTAAACTCCGGAACCTTCCCAACTTTAACCAATTTCTCCGTTTAAACCGCACGTTCCAGACTCAATTTCCGAGTGCTCACGTGTGGCTCAGGCTGTGCTGAAGGTTCTCTTCCCCACAGATGGCGACTGGCGGGTTTCCTTCACCAAAATGGCGACAGGCGGGTCTACCCCTCCAAGATGGCGACGGGGTGGGTCCACTTCACTAAAATGGCGGCGGGGGTGGGTCTGCTTCACCAAGATGGCGGCAGGGGGTGTCTACTTCACCAAGATGGCGGCAGGGGGTGTCTACTTCACCAAGATGGCGGCAGGGGGTGTCTACTTCACCAAGATGGTGGCGGGGGACTGACACGCGTGCGCAGTGTGTTTCCGGCGGTATGTTTCCGGTGGCGGCCAGGCTGTGGGCCGGTGCTGTTGCCGTGGGCTGTGCCAGACGGGTCCCGGGGCCGCGGAGCGGGGATCACTGTCCGCCGGCAGCGCGGGCTCACGGCAACATGCCCAAGAAAGGCGTCCCCGACAGGTGAGGGGAGGGCCCGAGGCCCGGGGCCTGGGCTCGGGGTGAGGAGGCCCTGCATCCCCATTGGGGGGGAGAGCCCAGGCCGGGGGGGGGAGAGCCCAGGCCGGGGGGGGGGGAGAGCCCAGGCCAGGGGGGGAGAGCCCAGGCCGGGGGGGAGAGCCCAGGTGGGGGGGGGAGAGCCCAGGCCGGGGGGGGAGAGCCCAGGTGGGGGGGGAGAGCCCAGGCCAGGGGGGGAGAGCCCAGGCCGGGGGGGGGGAGCCCAGGCCGGGGGGGGAGAGCCCAGGTGGGGGGGGGAGGGCCCAGGCTGGGGGGGGGGAGCCCAGGCCGGGGGGGAGGGGGGGAGAGCCCAGGTGGGGGGGGGGAGGGCCCAGGCTGGGGGGGGGGGAGCCCAGGCCGGGGGGAGGGGGGGAGAGCCCAGGCCGGGGGGGATAGCCCAGGCTGGGGGGGGGGGGGGGGGAGAGCCCAGGCTGGGGGGGGGGTATAGCCCAGGCTGGGGGGGGGTGGGGGAGAGCCCAGGCCGGGGGGGGGGGGGGGGGGAGAGCCAGTAGAGCCAGTTGCGTGCTGCAAGACGCTATCCTACGGGAAGGGCCATGTATAAATGAAAGCGTTTATTGTTTGAAGCGAGGAGATCGCTGGCTTTTCTGCTCGGAGGGTTTGAGCTGATATCACTCTGTGTCTTGCTTTTGCAGATGGAAAGATTATGCACCTCTCGGGCGACGTCTCCCAGGAACCAGGTTCATTGCGTTTAAAGTTCCTCTGCAGAAGGTCAGTGTTGGCTTCTGTCCTCCTGACCTGTCCTCCTGACGCTTTACAAATGTAATTTGTGGCTGTTGTTACACACCTGGACAGAAACGAGAGGACACGACAGACAGTTTGCACACAGCGACATCCCCACAACAGCCGCAAAGCGAGAGACCAGTTCTCTCTGAGGGATTGTCGTCCAGGAAACCCGAGAGAAACTCCCATCTCTTTTTCAGGCTTGCCATGAAATCTTTAACGTCCACCTAAACGAACAAATGGGAGCTTGGTTTAACGTCTCATCTGAAAGACGGTGTCTCCAGCAATCCAGCTCTCTATCTCTCTCTCTCTCTCTCACCCCAGCGGTACTCGGGAGTATCAGCCTAGATTGTGAGCTCAGAATCCTCAAACTTGGGCTTGAACCCACAACCTTCTGACTTGGAGGTGAGAGCGTGAGAGACTGAGCCAGGCTTTAGATTTGTGGAGACCTGTAGCTCAGTGGTTAGACACTTGCCTCACAAGCGAGAGAGACCTGGGTCAGGGTTAAAGTTTCCTTGCTCCACACGCCTCTACCCAGCAGTAAATAGGAACCCGGTTGTTAGCGCCTTGGGACGTCCTCCTGACGTGAAAGGCACTTTGCAAATGTCATTTTGTTGTTGATGTTGTAGTTGTTGTTGTTAGTCGATTGGTGGATCGTTTTCTGGGGGTAATAATCCCTTCCAAAAAAACAATAATTTGGTCACTCAATCCACGCCTGTTTGTGGGACGCTGCTGTGCGCAATTGGCTGCCATGTTTCGCCCACAAAATACACTTCACTTTAAAGTGTATTCTGTGAAGGGCTTTGAGTCTCAAAGACGTGATAAGGCACAATATCAAATAGAAGGATTATTACTTTAATATGTTTGTTCTGGCTTTTAGTGGTTTGAAAACAAGCTGCACCCAGCTCAGGTGTTTACTCCGGCTGATCTTGTGAGACGGATTGAGAAACAGAAGGAAACTCTGGGCAAGATTATCGACCTGACCTGCACTGATCGCTATTACGATCCTGCGGTAAGGACCTGCCTGACACAGGGGGAAGTTTCATTACATAGGGTCAACAATACACACAGCTGATTCCTTGCCTCTCTCACCAGGAATTACCGGAGTATTTACATTTCGAGAAGATATTCACTGCTGGTCACGCGGTGCCAAACCCCGAGACCATTTCACACTTCAAACAGGCCGTGAGCGAGTACCTGCAGGCCAACACACACAACGGTGAGCCTGGCCCCTGGGGACGAGGGGTTGGGGGGCTGCTGGGGTAACCAAGGGCTGGTAGGTAAAATGTCACTGTGTCTCTCAGCGCCTGGCAACAGCTGCTCTGAGGCTGACTTCAGCTCTCAAACTCCACCATTCACATCAACTCCTCACACCCACAGCCCTGGCCCTCACCAGCCTCCACTCACTCCCCAACAGTGTGGTGGTGGGGTGGGGGGGGGTGCTGTTACCCAGTCTCCCAGCAGATCATCTTCAAGGTCCTTGTCTCTGCCCACACTTCCCTTCAGGTCCTAGCACCTCCCCATCTCCCAAGTGGCGTCTCCTTGGAGCTGAACCGGTGTCAAGCTGATGCACTTTGAATGTGGGAGTTGAGTCTCCCCCCCCCCCCACCCCGGACGGTCTCTAGCCCCGGTTCCTGAGCCAGGAGGGGCCGCAGTATCCCAGGGCACTCACTGCTGATGGCAGCACAGCCCGGCCTGGCTCATGGGCAGGGCCTGGAAGGGCCGACCAGTCACTGGGGGCAAGGAATGCTCCCCCTCAGCTCCTGTTAACTCTGCAGCCAAAGCCCTAATGGGGAGGGGAGTTCTCGCTGGACAAGCAGCAGGAAAGCTTGGCCACAATTCCTTTATAACAGTTTTTCCAAATTGTCTGCTTTTAGATAAACTTATTGGAGTTCATTGCACTCACGGGGTTAACAGGACGGGTTACCTGATCTGTAGGTAAGAACATCTCACCTGGACTCTGCTCAGGAGCTCATCTCCAACAGAGGGAATGGTGGGGAGAGGGAGAGACTGTGTGGGCGGAGGGGTGTGTGTGGGGCGAGTGTGGATAGGGGACTGTGTGTGTGGGGATGTTCGGGTGGGGGAGTGTGGGTGGGGGAGGGGGTGTGGGGGAGGGGGTGTGGGTGGAAGGGGTGTGTGTGGGTGGGAGGGGTGGGTGGATGGAAGGGGGTGTGTGAGGGTGGGTGGGGGGGGTGTGTGTGGTGAGGGGGGCGGTGGGTGGGTGGTGGAGGGTTGCTGTACACTGTATGGACCCTGTGCCTGTTGCTGTTACAGGTACCTGATCGATGTGGATGGGATGGACCCGCATTCAGCCATTGAGTGTAAGTGTCTATCATCGCTGTCAGCCCCTCCCCCATCGTGGGGCGACGCACACACTCACTAAATACTTTCCTTTATTTCCCTTCAAGTGTTTAATCGATCTCGTGGGCACCGCATAGAGAGGAAGAATTACATTGAGGACTTGCTGAGAGGCCAGAGGCGAAGGTGAGGGTCTCAGTGACTTCACTCCCCTCCCTCCCTCCCTCTCTCTCCTCCTTGTGCTTGGACTCGTACACCTGTCTGTGAGGTGTCTATGGGTGTGTGTGTGCGCATTAGTGCCTGTGCCTGTGTGTGCACGTGTGATCTTCTCACTGACTGGGGTCACAGTGGGGTTCAAGGCATGTGAGCTGTTGTTTGTGTTTTGGGGGGGGGGGGGTGTTGGTGGTTGATGAGGGGGGTTGTTACCCAGGCTGTGGGGTGGGGGGGGGGCTGTTACCGAGGCCGCCACTCATGCAGGGAAACCTTTTCTGATCCACAGAAATAAAGGCTTGGATTCTCTGCCTTCCAACCCCCGGCGTCCACCAGGGAGACCCGGGCCCTGGTCTGGGGCTGGGAATGGGAACGGGTAAGAGAGGGTGGGGGCGGGCGAGTGGGGGTGTCTCGAACACGTGATGAGTCTCTATATCAAACACAATGATTATTATTGTTATTCACTGCCTTGTTACTGTCTCTCTTACAGAGCCGTGTTTGCCGGTGACTCGGGCCAACCTTGGGGAGCAGTGAGTGATGTAATGTCTGGCTGCAGACACTCGTTCCTGTTGCCCTATCACACCCCGTGCCCTCCGGGGGCACAGAGCTTCAGGGACATTTCTGCCCACCCGCTGGGCCCCGGCAGCAGGCAATACCGGCCGAGCTCCACGTACATGTACAATCCCTACGGATCCTTCAGGCTGCAGCCTTCGTGGAGGACGTCTCCGGCTGAGGGGGGGAGGGGTGGCCAGAGGGTACACACCTGGGGCTCTGGGGCCCAACACCAAGTGAACACGCACATCAGGTGGGACTATTAGCCCAGGAGCCTGGCCCTGGGGGGCGGGGGAGGGGGGCGGGGGAGGGGGGGCGGGTGAGGATATCAGCCAGACCTCGGGGAAACAGCGACACTGACCTGACTGACCTCACGCACTTCTGTGACATCCTGTGGCTAAACTGTGACCAGCTCTGTGCAGACACCCCCCAGCGCTGAGCGAGGCTGGGGGGGGGGCAGCGCGGGGGGAGCACTGTGTTGCTGGACTTGCTGAGATGTTAACGCTGCAGCCCTGTGCCCATTCAGTCAGAGATCCTGGGGCTCGTTCTCCCTCCCTCTGTTTCTCTCTCCCCCGGCCGACAATCCCCCAAATAAAAAATCAGTTATTCAACTACACAGCTGTTTGCGGACGTCGCTATGCAAAAACTGGCTGCCACCACGTTTGCTTACAACACAGTCACTACACAGCACAAGAGGGGGTGTGGGGGCAGTGTTGTGGGGGTTTGAATCCCGGGTCAGGGTGAAACCTTAGGCAAGTTTCCTTACTCCACACACACAGGTACAAATAAACAAACACTGTTTACCCACATCAGCGAGCAGGAACCTGGTTGGTGGGGGGGGGTGGGGGTGAGTGTAGGGTGGGGGGGATGGGGGTGAGTGTAGGGGGGTGAGGGGGTGAGTGTAGGGTGGGGGGATGGGGGTGGGGGGTGAGTGGAGGGGGTGAGGGGGTGAGTGGAGGGTGGGGGGTGAGTGTAGGGGGGTGAGGGGGTGAGTGTAGGGTGGGGATGGGGGTGGGGGGTGAGTGTAGGGGGGATGGGGGTGAGTGGAGGGTGGGGGGGTGAGTGGAGGGGGGGGGGGTGAGTGTGAGGGGGTGAGTGTGGGGTGGGGGATGGGGGTGGGGGTGAGTGTAGGAGGGTGGGGGGGTGAGTGGAGGGTGGGGGTGGGGGGGTTGAGTGGAGGGTGGGGGTGGGGGTGAGTGTAGGGGGTGGGGTGAGTGGAGGGTGGGGGTGAGTGGAGGGTGGGGGTGAGTGGAGGGTGGGGGTGAGGGTAGGGGGGGATGGGGGTGAGTGGAGGGGATGGGGGTGAGTGGAGGGGGTGAGGGGGGAACCTGATTTTCTTTAATTTCAACAAAAAGGATTTCAACATCGACTCAACTTCCGATACAGGCCCCGCCCACAGCATCGGCCCCGCCCACAACCCCGCCCACCGCCCACACATACGGCCCCGCCCACAGCATCGGCCCCGCCCACACGTACGGCCCCGCCCCCTGACCTTGCGTCGTCAGGAGGCGCCGCTCCTCAGTCCAGGCCCCGCCGCCGCCGCCCGGGCAGCAGGTCAGTCCCCGCCCGCGCGGAGCCCAAGGGGAGCCTGAGGCCCAGCCACCGGCTCCCGGGCAAACTCTCCACCCACAGCCCCGGTCCCCAGGGGGGAGCATCAGGTTTCAAACCCCGGCCCCCGCCTCCCCCACTCACTGCCCCCACTGTCCCCCCTCACTGCCCCACTGCCCCTACTGCCCCCCCTCACTGCCCCACTGCCCACCTCACTGCCCTCACTGCCCCCCCCTCACTGCCCCCACTGTCCCCCCTCACTGCCCCCACTGCCCCCCCACTGCCCCCCCCTCACTGCCCCCACTGTCCCCCCTCACTGCCCCCACTGTCCCCCCTCACTGCCCCACTGTCCCCCCTCATTGCCCCCACTGTCCCCCCCTCACTGCCCCCACTGTCCCCCCTCACTGCCCCACTGTCCCCCCCTCACTGCCCCACTGTCCCCCTCACTGCCCACTGCCCCCCTCACTGCCCTCACTGCCCCCCTCACTGCCCCCACTGTCCCCCCCTCACTGCCCCCACTGCCCCCCCTCACTGCCCCCACTGTCCCCCCTCACTGCCCCACTGCCCCCTCACTGCCCTCACTGCCCCCCTCACTGCCCCACTGTCCCCCCCTCACTGCCCCCACTGTCCCCCCCTCATTGCCCCCACTGTCCCCCCCCTCACTGCCCCCACTGTCCCCCCCCTCACTGCCCTCACTGTCCCCCCCCCCTCACTGCCCCCACGGCTGCGCCATTGTCCGGCTGCTGGGGGTGGAAGTGATTATCTGTTGTTGTTGTTGTAGCTGCTGAGCATCTGTGGGCAGAGACACGGAGCGATGGCCGCCCAGCCCCACATCTTGGCCAGTGTCCCCCCCGAGGAGCGAGTGCGGTTGCTGACGAGGGGGGGCAGCACGGTAGAGGTGAACGACCACGTGCCCCCACGCAGGTATTTCCGCTCCGGCGTTGAGATGATCCGCATGGCGGCTGTGTACGCAGAGGAGGGTAACATCGAGAGCGCGTTCCTGCTGTACAACAAGTACATCACGTGAGTGACCCCCTCCCACACCCGCACGCCTCACCGCCCCCTCCTCATCTCCCTCCCCTTCTCCCCCTCCCCTTGCACCTCTCACCTTCCCTCCTCCTCAATCCTCAGCTCCCACCCCACCCCTCCCCTCAGCCCCACCCCTCACCCCACCTCCCCAACCCCTCCCCACCCCTCACCTCCGCCTCTCCACCCCTCACCCCACCCTCACCTCCCCTCCTCTCCCCCCCTCCTCGTCCTGCAGCTCAGTGGTTAGAGCACTCACTTTGCAAGTGAGAGACCTGAGTTCAAATCCAGGCAGAGGGTGAAACCTTGGGCAAGTTTCCTTACTCCACACAGAGCCTAATAATAATCCCTCCAAAACCAAAAACAATAATAAATTGGTCATTTTCAACCCACGACTGTTTGTGGGACATTGCTGTGCGCAATTGGCTGCCGCGTTCGCCCACAAATATACAGTCAATTCACTTTACAGTGTCTTCTGTGAAGCGCTTTGGGACGTCCTCCCGACGTGAAAAGCGCTATATCAAATGCAAGGATTATTATTATTATTATTATTATTATCCCTTCGCCCTCACCTCCCCTGACGGGAGCTGATTTATCACTGAACCCTCAGGTTGTTTCTGGAAAAGTTGCCTAAACACCGGGATTACAAACTGAACACTGCCACAGAGAAGAAGGACACAATGAAGGTTAGTTCTGTTGTTTGTGTGTGTGTGTACATTGTGTACGGGCACTGTGTGTGTGCGGGCACTGTGTGTGCGCACACTGTAGGTGTGAGTGTGCCCGCGCGCACTGTGCGTGTGTGTGCCCGCGCGCTCTGTGCGCGTGCCCGCGCGCTCTGTGCGCGTGCCCGCGCGCTCTGTGCGCGTGCCCGCGCGCTCTGTGCGCGTGCCCGCGCGCTCTGTGCGCGTGCCCGCGCGCTCTGTGCGCGTGCCCGCGCGCTCTGTGCGCGTGCCCGCGCGCTCTGTGCGCGTGCCCGCGCGCTCTGTGCGCGTGCCCCCGCGCTCTGTGCGCGTGGCGCTCTGTGCGCGTGCCCGCGCGCTCTGTGCGCGTGCCCGCGCGCTCTGTGCGCGTGCCCGCGCGCTCTGTGCGCGTGCCCGCGCGCTCTGTGCGTGTGCCCGCGCGCTGTGTGCCCATGTGTGTGTGTGTGTGCCCGCGCAATGTGTGTGTGCATGCGCCTGGTCTGTGCTAACTAACGGCTGTGTCTGTGGCAGAGGCTGAAGGAGATCGCGTTCCCTCAGGCTGAGCTGCTGAAGGCAGAACTGCTGAAACGCTACAGTAAGGAATTCGCTGAGTATCAGGAGAGCAAGGTGAGCACCACCCAGACACACACACCCACACATACACCACCCACACACATACACCCCTCCCCACACACACGCGCATACACCCCCCCACACACACACCACATATACACCACCCACACACATACACCCCCCCCACACACACATACACCCCCCCACACCCCCACCCACATACACACACACCCCCACATACACCCCCACCACCACACCCCCACCACCACACCCCCACCACCACACCCCCACCCACCCACACACACACCCACCCACACCACCACACACTCCCACCCACACACATACACCCCCAATTCACAGCCCCCCGCCCCACCAACACACACACACACACACACAGATGGGCAGGCGGGTAAACGGGGAGGGGTGAGTGGCCGTTTGAAGGGGCGGTTGGGGGCGTGACCCTGTTGCGGAGGCTGACGGTATCTCCCTCCCCCAGAGGAGGGTTGAGGAGGAGGCTGAGAGGCTGGAGGCCAGGCAGAGGCTGGAGGCCAGTGAGCGGGAGCGAGTGGCTGAGCTGAAGAAGCAGCAGTCGGAGCAGGAGGAGTTTCACGTGTTCGAGGAGATGATCCGGAGACAGGAGCTGGAGCGGGAGCGCCGATGGGTGGTGCAGGAGTTTGTGAAGCCCCGCTCCCCCAGCCCGGACCCTCTCCAATTCCCCCTGATCCCCGGGGTTCAGCAGCCCCCACTTCCCGGGCTGTCGTCCCCTCACATCTCCCCCCCTGCAGTCGATCGCTCCAACAAACCCTCCTCCGCATGGAACAGTGAGTATCTCCCGGTCTCAGCCCGGCTCAGTCTGTCTCAGGTCCCCCCCCGCACGTCAGGGCTTCCAAGCTCACAGTCCAAGCTGGCGCTCCAGCCCAGCGCTGGGGGGAGAGAGAGTGCTGGTGGGGGAGACAGAGAGAGAGCACGCGGGAGAGCGAGAGAGCATTTGAGAGAGAGAGAAAGCTAAAATTGTCGGAGACTCCGTCCTTCGGAGGAAACGTTAACCCTCTGTGTCTGTGGTCTGCTCGTGCAGGTGTTAAAGATCTCCCCCCGCGGGGCTGTCGGGGGAAAGAGAAGGGAGTTTCTCTCTTTCTCTTTCCCCCATCCCCGGTGTCCTGGCTCCCAGATTAAATCACTCGCTCGCTTCACGGCTGTTAGCAAGGACGTCACTGGGCGCAAACCGGCTGCTGGGTTTGCCCACAAAACACACAGTCACTACCCTTTACAATAAATCTAGTGAGATGTCCTCCCGATGTGAAAGGCGCTTTAAGTGTAAGGATTATTATTTAACTCTTGAGAGTGTGACAGTGGCTGTGTGTGTGTGTGACTGTGTGTGTGTGTGAGTGACTGTGTGTGTGTGTGTGTGAGTGACTGTGTGTGTGTGTGAGTGAAGGTGACGGTTTTACTGGCTGTTTCTGGCAGATGTTGGTGGTGAGGGGCTGAGGAAGGTGCTGATACCAAATGCTGTTTGTCTGATGTTCCTGCGGCTGGCGGAGGCCAACACCAACCGAGGAGTGGAGACCTGCGGCATTCTGTCCGGCAAACTGGTACGTCACCAGTAAAGCTCCCTCCACACTGTCCGTCCACCCTCCCAGGTCAGGGAGAAAGAGTGTGAAGCTTACTGTATCATGGAGTAAATAAAAGTCTGTCTGTGTCTGTCTGCGTCTCTCTCTGTCTCTGTAGATGAGGAACCAGTTCACAATGAGCCACCTGATTGTGCCGAAGCAGACAGGAGGCCCGGACTCGTGTGACACCGAGAACGAGGAGGAGATTTTCCTGATCCAGGATCAACACGGTTTAATAACCTTGGGCTGGATCCATGTGAGTCTGGATTCTGCCACCATTCGTCTGTAGGAACCCACTTGTAAGTCGATTGACAGATCGCTTTCCTGGTGTAATATTCCCTTTAAACAAAACAAAAAATATAATAATAATGTGGTCACTCAGTCCACACCTGTTTGTGGGTCACTGCTGTGCGCAATTGGCTGCTGCGTTCCGCCTACAAAATACACAGTCACTACACTCTTCAGTGTATCGTGTGAAGCGCTTTGATGATGTGCTAAAGCTCTGTGTCAAACTTGAGGATTGTTTGTTTCAGACCCACCCGACCCAGACTGCGTTCCTGTCTAGTGTGGACCTGCACACTCACTGCTCCTACCAGCTCATGCTCCCAGAGGCTGTTGCCATCGTCTGCTCCCCCAAGTACAGCGAGTGAGTGTCTGTCTGTGTGTAGGGGAGCTTGGCTGGGGGAGGAGCTGGGTGGGGGGAGGGACTGGGCGGGGGGCTGGGGGAGGGACTGGGCGGGGGTAGCTGGGCGGAGGGTGGGGGGAAGAGAGGGTTGGCTGGAGGGGTCTCTATCTCCTGTCACTAACGCTGGGGTCTGTTTGTTCAGGACGGGGTTTTTCAGGCTGACAGATCACGGGATGGAGGAAGTGTCGTCGTGTAAAGAGAGAAATTTTCACCCTCACAGCAAAGAGCCTCCTGTGTTTGCTGTAAGTAATAACCCCGGCCCCACGGCCCGGCCCCCCAGCCTGCTGACTGGTCCCTACACTGGCCAGGCACACAGTCACTGCACTGGACAGTCAGGTCTGTGTCCTCACACTGTGAGCCTGTCATTCCCAGCCTGGACGCCAGGGAGTTAGTGCTCACACTCGGGAGGGGAATTCCTGACTCTGTGAGTCCTGTTAACAGGAAGTGGGAATTGCTTTGGACAATAATCACAAGATATGTTTCCTTCACAAACTCACTTCCTTCTTGTGCGAAACTGAATTGTTGGTTTTGGAGAATAAATGAACGTCAGAGAAATATCTGAAGTCGTTCCCCCCCCCCCCCGGGTCACAGCGACAAACTCTTACTGACTGAGAGCGGCCTGGGCTGGGGGGGCACTGGACTGGGCTCAGGAGGAGTTGGGGGCTGACTGGGGAAGTGGGGGGTGTGGAGAGTTGCCTGGAGCTTTGTGATAAAGAAAATCAGCCACAATCTGTCATGTCTCCTTTTCTCTGTCTGATAGTGTCCCTCGTGCTCAATCCTCTCTCTCGTGTTCACTGCACACTGTCACTGTGTGTGTGTCTCTGTCACTGTGTGTGTCTGTGTTTCAGGCCTGCCCTCATGTGACGGTGACAGAGGAAGATGTTACGGTGCTGGATCTCCGATGATCTGGACATAGTTTGAAAGTTCCTCAGGAACAGCAAAACACACGTAACTTTGACCGGCAAATGCATTTCCGTGTGAGTGAATGTGTGTGTGTGTGGGTGGGGTGGGGGGTAGGTAGTGGGGAGGTGGTGGTGGTAGCAAATGAACGATTATTTCTGGGGGTTTAATTTTTAATTTCAGGTGCAATTCTCTTCGCCCCAGAGTGCAATTAACTCCATGTGCGGTTGAAGCTGTGAGTGAGACTGTTTATCGTTTCAATCTAACTTTGCACTTTGACTTCTGTTAAAGTCTCAAATAATATAAATAAAGGTGATCATTTTATTTAACCCCCCCCATCCTCTCCCTCTCTTTCTTATCCCCTCTTTTTCCGCTGCCCTTTGAATGAGACATTAAACCTTATTCACGCCCCGACTGTGCCCTGTTCAGACAGACGTTAAAGATCTCCCGCGGGGCTGTGGGGGGTGGGGGTGGAGAGAAGGGAGTTTCTCTCTCTCTCCCCTGGTGTCCTGGCTGATAAAATCACTGGCTCGCTCTGTGGCTGTTTATGTGATGTCGCTGTGTGCAGATGTAATTGTCGCATTTGCCAACAAAAACACAATCACTACATTTTACAGTAAATCCTGTGAAGCACTTTAAGACATTTTGACGATGTGACAAGGAGCCGTAGGTGAGGATTATTTACTGTTTACAAGTCTCTGTCTCTTCTCTTTACACATCCACATCTCTGAGACTCGTGTTCCACATTCCTAATCCTCCCACCCTCCCACTCCACCCTACTCATGGGAATAAATGCTTCCTGACCTCAGCCTTATCTGACTTCCTACCTCCTACACCCCTCCCCTCAGCAAACACCAGCCTGCTTCACATTACCCCCCCCCCCCCCGCCGATCCACCCCACCGTTGGCGGTCAGGCCTTCAGCCTTTCTGCCCCCACCCTCTGGAACTCCATCCCACAGTCCCTCCGCCTCGACACCTCCCTCATCTGTTCAAGGCTGGTCTCAAGACCCTCCTCTTCAATCAACCGCGCCTTCAGTCACCCACCCCCCATGCCCTCCCCCCCCTCCTGATCCCAACCTCCAGCTCGGGTGCAAATCCCTGACTGTCCAGCGCCTTGGGACGTCCTTCCCAACATGAAAGTCACCGTGTAAATGTCATGTTTTTCAGGGAGATCTGTGCCCCCGCCCCAGTCACAGTAACAGTTTACCTGCACATTTACAGGAATTGATATGAGTCACAGCTCCGTGTCTCCATGTTATTGGCTGCAGAACCTGAAGCCATTCAGTGATTCCGTCACATCACATACCATCAGATGCTATTTATAGCTAATTATACCTGGGGCGCATTCTCAAAGGGAAGGGAGTTTCTCTCTCTCCACCTCCTCCCCCCCCAGTGTACTGTCTTAACAATCTCCAGGAACTCACACACTTGTGGCTGTTTGAGGGATGTTATTGAGAGCAACTTGTACTGATGACAAAACGACAACTTGCACTTATCTGGTGCAGTGACAAGCAGTGACTAC
The DNA here is from genome assembly GCF_018977255.1 of Callorhinchus milii. NCBI lineage: Eukaryota > Metazoa > Chordata > Chondrichthyes > Chimaeriformes > Callorhinchidae > Callorhinchus > Callorhinchus milii. The sequence continues at coordinate 4,550,369 of NW_024704769.1, forward strand.
ACACAGTCACTACACTTTGCGGAGAGAGAAAGAGCGCTGGGGGGAGGGAGACTCCGTCCTTCGGAGGAGATGTTAACCCTCACTCACTCCCCGACTGTGCTCCGCTCGGGTGGGTGTTAAAGATCTCCCCCTGCGGGGCTGTCGGAGGAAAGAGAAGGGAGTTTCTCTCTCCCCCCCCCCCCCACCGCGGTGTCCTGGCCCCCACATTAAATCACTCGCTCGCTTCACGGCTGTTTGTAGGGACCTCACTGGGAGCAAACCGGCTGCCGGGTTTGCCCATAAAACACACAGTCACTACGCTTTACAATAAATCCTGTTTGTGGGGGTTGGGGGGAGGGGGTAGAAACATTTTTCTTTTTCCAGTATTTCCCGAATTCAATTTCACTCAAATAATAGTAATAATATTTGGTACAGCGCCTTGTCACGGGGTGTCTGTGTGTCTGTGTGTGTGTGTGTGACTGTGTGTGTATGAGGGGGTGGGGCTGTGTGTGTGAGGGGGTGGGGCTGTGTGTGAGGGGGTGGGGCTGTGTATGAGGGGGTGGGGCTGTGTGTGTGACTGTGTGTGACTGTGTGTGTATGAGGGGGTGGGGCTGTGTGTGTGAGGGGGTGGGGCTGTGTGTGAGGGGTCTGTGAGGTGGGGCTGTGTGGGAGGGGCTGAAGATTATTGTTTCGCGATCCCCGTCGCTGTTGGTGGTTTCTTTGAGTTTCTCTGAGTTTCGGAGTTGTAGAAACTTGGACTTTTTTTGACTTTTATTGTTTTGTTTTTTGGTGAAAAAAGTTTTTCAAACTGTTTGCGAAAAAAAGTTAGAATCGAAATTAAATGAAAAAGCCGAGTTTGTTCCTGTGGCTGATCACAGCGTTTGGGGTAAGTCTTCACCCCCCCCTCACCCCCCCCACCCCTCACCCCCCCCCCCACCCCCCCCCCCCCCCCCCCCCCACCCCTCACCCCCCCCACCCCCACCCCACCCCTCACCCCCCCCACCCCCCACCCCCCCCCCACCCCTCCCCCCCCACCCCTCACCCCCCCCCACCCCTCACCCCCCCCACCCCTCACCCCCCCCAGTCAGGGCCTGGGGGAGGGGGGAGGGGGGTCAGTGGGGACCTGGGGGGGGGCGGTGGGGGCCTGGGGGGGGGGTGAGGGGGGCAGTGAGGGCCTGGGGGGAGGGGGGGCAGTGGGGACCTGGGAGGGGGGCAGTGAGGGCCTGGGGGGGGGGGGGGGCAGTGAGGGCCTGGGGGGGAGGGGGGAGGGGGGGCAGTGGGGACCTGGGGGGGGGGGGCAGTGAGGGCCTGGGGGGGGGGGGGCAGTGAGGGCCTGGGGGGGGGGGGGGGGGCAGTGAGGGCCTGGGGTGGGCTCTGGGGGCAGTGAGGACCTGGGAGGGGGGCAGTGAGGGCCTGGGGGGGGGGGGAGGGGGGGCAGTGGGGACCTGGGGGGGGGGGGGGGGGGGGGGGGGGGGGGGGGCAGTGAGGAGGGGCTCTGTCTGTGCTGTAAACCCCCCCCCCCCCCCTCCCGCTCAGTGTCGTTCTCCGCCACTGTCCAGCGCTGTCCCCCCACTCCCTCTCCCCTCTGTGTGGGGGTCACTGTGTAATTGTTGTTGGAATTGTCTGTATCGCTGTTCTTTCTCTTTCTCTCTCTTTTGGTCTCGGTTTAAAAAGTCTGATTCCGAATGACATATTTAAGGATTAAATAAAAACTGTTCCCCTTTTTAAAATGTTATTATCAATCATCATCACAATAATCCTGACATTCGATACAGCGCCTTTCATGTCAGGAGGACATCTCAAAGCGCTTCACTGGAGTTTACTGTAAAGTGTAGTGACTGTGTGTTTTGCGCACAGCGACGAGGTGAATAAATGAATTTATTTGGGGTTATTGGCCAAGACAAGAGGACAGAGAGAGAGTGACGGAAACTCCCTTTTCACAGAATTATTAACAACCGCCCAGAACAGGCACAGACTGGATCTGGGTTGTTAGTGTCCCCCCCCCACCCCCCACCCAGGATCTGGCGGGAAAAAATTCTTCCATAAAATAATAATAATAATTTGGTCACTCACTCACAACTGTTTGTGGGGACTCTGTCGTGCGCAATTGGCTGCCATGTTTCACCCACAAAATATACAGTAACTTCAACTTACAGTAAATTTTCATATAGCGCCTTGGGACATCCTCCTGATGTGAGAGGTGCTATACAATCTAATTTATTGTTGATCAATAAACTAGAGTAGATTGCAATAATTAATATGCTTGTTTAATAAGTTAACGCAATTTAAACCCTAATAATATAATAAATATTAAATATATAAAGTGGAGTCCTGTAGCTCAGTGGTTAGAGCACTCGCTTTGCAAGTGAGAGACCTGAGTTCAATTCCAGGCAGAGGGTGAAACCTCGGGCAAGTTTCCTTACTCCACACAGAGCCTAATAATAATCCCTCCAAAACCAAAAACAATAATAAATTGGTCATTTTCAATCTACGACTGTTTGTGGGACATTGCTGTGCGCAATTGGCTGCCGCGTTCGCCCACAAATATACAGTCAATTCACTTTACAGTGTGTTCTGTGAAGCGCTTTGGGACGTCGTCCCGACGTGAAAAGCGCTATATCAAATGCAAGGATTATTATTATTATTATAAATCTTATTCTAATTATAATAATAATAATCCTTACATTTGATACAGAGCCTTTCACGTCAGTAAGAAACCTCAAAGCACTTCACATAATTTCACTGTAAAGTGTAGCAAGTAGATTAATGTTTGTAGGTGAATTATAATAATAATTATAATAAATGGAAATTAATACAATAATATAAAATCAGCTCACTTCATGGCTGTTTGTGGAATGTTGCTGTTTGCAAACTGGCTGCTGCATTTCACCCACTAAATAATATATTTATCACAAATAATTGTTGTAAAATAATATTTAAATGTATTAATATTCTTCTTATCTTTACATGTTTTATAACAAAAAGCTGAACTAAAAGGGTTTATAAACACTCAGTTTATACTGACAATTACTTGGGAAATGATGCAAGAACCCATATCTCCTCCCAAACCCCTTTCACAATCTCCCGTTTGAGCTTCCGGCTCTGGGCAAGAGCTTTACTGCCTATAAACAGCGCATCAGAGAGCAATCCTACTCGCACACACACCCACACACGCTCGCACACGCACACACTCGCGCTCACCCACTCGCGCTCACCCACTCGCGCTCACCCACTCGCGCTCACCCACTCGCGCGCTCACACACTCGCACGCACGCGCAAACACTCACTCTCACACTCTCTCTCTCTCTCTCTCAGGCCGCTGTCTCTGCTGTTCCCTTGGTAAAACCCCCGGGGATGAGTAATGAGCTCCCGGCTGTCGGTTACCAGCCCCTCCCCCACAGACGGTGCATACCCTGCCCCCCCGGTAAGTAACTGTTACCTCACATATGAGGAGGGGGGGGGGGGGGCTGGTGGGGTGGTAGAGGTGGGTTGGTGGGAGTGGGGGTTGAGGGGGCGAGACTGCTTCTGCAGTTTCCATGTGTTGGTGAGTTACATGGAATTCTCATTTGGTTTGGAGACACTTGTGTGATCACGGTGACGGGTTTCCGTGTGGGTCAGACACCCGGCCGGTCACGGTGACGGGTTTCCGTGTGGGTCAGATACACGGCTGACCAAAAAAACAATTCCCCCAAAAAAACATTTGCTACTGCGCCTTTTATGTCAGGAGGATGTCTCAAAGGGTTTCACAGGATTCCCTGTAAAGTGTAGTGACTGATTATTTTGTGTATTTCTCTTCTGCTGGGATCCTGCCCCTACCCCCACCCAGAGTACAGAGCAGCGAGACATGAACTGCTCTGCCACCGGTCATGTTGTTGTTTGTTTTTGCTGATCACAGGAACCTACATGGTTGACCCCTGCTCGGAGCCGGACACTGAGGGGGTCTGTAGACCTTGTGAGAGCCAAACCTACACTGAGTACGAGAACACGGAGGTTCGATGTTTTGTTTGTCATCGCTGTAGACGAGGAGGTAACGTGGAGTCCTGTAGCTCAGGGGTTAGACCCCTCGCCTTTCAAGCCACAGCTCCTGTAGCTCAAGGGTTAGACCCCTCGCCTCACAAGCCAAAGGTCCCAGGTTCAATTCCCTGGCGGGTCAGGTCAAAGCATTGGGCAAGTTTCCTTACTCCACACACTCACACAGACAGACACACACACATACACAGACACACACACTGACACAGACATACACACACACACACACATGCCTCTGGTTACCAGAGGTCAGTAGCAACCGGTTGTTAATTGATTGTGGATCACTTTCCGGGGATGATAATCCCTCAAAAAACAAATAAGAATTAGTTTTTTTTTACCTGCCGCGACGCTGTATCGAATGTGTGTGTTTCCGTCGTTCCAACGAAGTTCTGGCCAAACACAAGTTGTTGTTGTCACACAGACCAGGAAACCGTGTCCAACTGCACTCCTCACAGCAACACAGTTTGTCAGTGTAAATCCGGGTATTTCTGTTCTCCCAAAAAGACGTGTGAGATGTGCTCCAAGTGTCGGACGTGAGTAATAATGATAATAATAATATTAATAATAATGATAATAATATTAATCTTGTGCTTTAATATTTTTAAATTATAAATAATTACTTGTTATATCATAACATGTATATTTTACAGTATAAGATATAATGGTGGGATTTACTGTAGTCCTTACATTTGATCCAGCAAACTTTGTGTCAGTCACAAGGACGTCTCAAAGCGCTTCACTGCAAAGTGTAGTGACTGTGTGTTTTGTGGGCAAACCCGGCAGCCGGTTTGCTCCCAGCAGCGTCCACGCAAACAGCTGTGAAGCGAGCGAGTGATTTAATCTGGGGGCCAGGACACCGGGAAGGGGGGTGGGAGGGAGAGAGAAACTCCCTTCTCTTTCCCCCGACAGTCCCGCGGGGGGAGGTCTTTAACACCCGCCCGAGGGGAGCACAGACGGGGAGTGAGTGAGGGTTAAGGTGACTGTGGGGTTGAGCTGATGCTGAGGTCACGCGCTGTGATGTGTGTGTTTCAGGTGCACGGCTGAGCAGGTGATTGTGAGACACTGTAATTCCACGTCTAACACCGTGTGTGAAGCTCGGTCAGGCATCGCCCCGGAAACAACCGGACTCTCACCAGGAGCAATTACAGGTAATGATCGAGCTCGTCAGCCCGTCACCGGCTCCGACGCTGTCACCGGCTCCGACGCTGTCACCGGCTCCGACACGGGTCACCGGCTCCGACACTGTCACCAGCTCCGACGCTGTCACTGGCTCCGACACGGGTCACCGGCTCCGACACGGGTCACCGGCTCTGACACCATCACCGGATCCATCACTGCGGTGATGTCAGTCACGAGGCACCGAGTTAACCCTCGAACGTCAGAGGCACCAAAGTGAAGGGGTTAATTAACAGTTTTATTGTCTTCACAGTTATTGTGATTGTCGTCATCGCCGTTGTCATCGCCATCGTCGCTGGTGTTCGCTGCTGGAGTGTGAACGAGTGTGAGCGTGACGGATTAAGTGAGTGGGCAGTGCTGCGGCAGATGGAGTTCAGTGCAGTGTGAGGTCATCCACTACGGACAAAAAAAGATAAAGCAGAATATTTTCTTAACGGGGAGAAATTAAGAACTGTGGAGGAACAAAGAGATTTGGACGTTCATATCCACAAATCAATGAAAACTAGTTCCCAGGTGCAAAAATAATCAAAAAGTCGAATGGAACGCTGGTCTTCATCTGGAGGCCTGAGGTCTGAAAACTGCATTCAGTTTTGGGCACCAAACTTCAGGAATTGGCCTGGGCGGGGGGGCAGCGCAGGTTCACCAGAACGTGACCAGGCCCTAAAAGGGTTATGTTACGAGGAAAGTCTGCGTAAACCGGGATTTTATTCCCTTGAGTTTGGAAGGTTGAGGGAGGAGAATTTGATTAGTTCAGGTACAGATCAGCCAAGATCGAATAACATGGCGGAACAGGCTCGAAGGGCTGAATGGCCTCCTCCTGCTCCTATGTTCCTATGAGTGTGGTTGTGAATATGTGTGAGTGGGTGTGATTCTGATCATGGATGTGAGAGGTACAAATGTGAGCTGGTTTGAGTGATCAGGTGTGAGTCAGCATGTGTGTGAGTAGGTGTGAGCAGGAGTGCGTGAGAGTGAAATTGTGAGTGTGTGTGAGTAGGTGTGAGTGGGGGGGCAGGCGGGGGGTGTGTGTGAGTGGGTGGGGCAGGGGTGTGTGTGTGTGAGTGGAGGGGCAAGCGGGGGGTGCGTGTGAGTGGGGGGGGCAGGGGCTGTGTGTGAGCGGGGGGCCAGGCAGAGGGCAGGCGGTGGGGTGTGAGTGGGGGGCAGTGAGTGTGAGCGGGGGGAGTGTGTGAACAGGGGGAAGATGGGGGGTAGGTGGGGGGTGGGGTGTGGGAGTGAGACAGTAACTGTGCCTGTGTTACAGCCTCGGAGGGAAGTGGATTACAGGAGCCGGAGGTGAGTCTCAGACACAACCCCCCTCCCCGCCCCCAAAAAGACACTCACACACACAGACACTCACACACACAGACACTCACACACACAGACACTCACACACAGACACTCACAGACACACACACTCACACACACAGACACTCACACATAGACACTCACACACACAGACATTCTCACACACACAGACACTCACACACAGACATTCTCACACACACAGACACTTACACAGACACTCGCATACACACTCAGAGAGAGTGAGAGAGAGAGTGACGGAGCTCGGCTGACATGTTCTCTCCCCCCCCCCCCAGAGTTCCCCTGTGGTTAGGGAGGGTCAGGCCCCCGAAGACCTCCGTGAAGAGCCGATGGTGATGTTGCTCCCGGCCGCGGATCATCAGAATCCGAGAGCAAAGAACTTCCCGGAACATCAGGAGCATCAGGAACGTCAGGAGATCCTCCCTGTCCTCGGCACCGACCCCCCCACCACAAATCCCGGGGTCCAGCCGAGCGCCCCCCCGCATCACCAGCAACGGAAAATTCATTCCACCCAAAGCAACGTAAGGTCACAATAAACCCCCCCCGAACACAGACACTACCCCCCCCCCTCCCCGAATACAGACACTAACCTCCGCCCGAACACAAATGCTGCCCCTCCCCTCTCCCTGAGGGGCGGCAGGTGGAGGTGGGAGGGTGTTGGGGGGAGTTTCTGGCTGTGGATCCATTCACATCCTCAAACTGAGATTGTCAGGTTGTCGGGGGGTCGAGGGTTTGGAGGCGAAGGGGGGTAATTGGAGTCCAGGCACTGATCAACCTCGGTCTGATAGAAGGTGGGACAGGCTGGAGGGGCTGAATGGCCGCCTGTTGCTGTGTGACCTGATGTCCTGCCCCTGGTTTGCAGGTTGGGACGGAGCCTCTGATAGAGAGTTTACAAGTTCCCGAGAAGATCGATAACTGTCTGAGCGACAACAAAAAAGGTCAGTGGTCTTCAGCCCAATGGTGGGTGGGTGGGGGTGAGGTGGAGTGGGTGAGGTGGGTGTGAGGAGGGGGTAAGGTGGTGGGGGGTGAGGTGGGTTGAGGTGGGGGGGCGTTTGAGGTAGGGGTGGTGGTGAGTTGGTGGTGGTGAGGTTACTGACGTGTTGGGCTTTGTATTGAAGGTTGTGTTTGTGTTTCAGGGTCATTTGTCTGTTATTTGGTTATTAATGAAGTTCCTGGAAATCATTGGAAACAGTTTATGAGACGCATTGGTGTGTTGGACGCTGAGATTTTCCGAGCTGAGGCTGACCACCCCAGGCAAGGCAACGAGCAACAATACGAAATGCTTCAGACTTGGATCCAGAAATCTGGCCGACAAGCCAAAGTTAACGACTTACTGCAGGTTTTGTGTAACATGAATCTGGTTCACGCAGCTGAGAAAATAATAGAGAAACTGATAGAAGAGGAAGCCTGTAAATGGAACTCACAGCAATAACTCGGGTTTACTGATGATCCTGGGAAATCTCAGGGAAATCTCTTCTCTAAATCCTCACGGCATCACCTGCTGACCACAATTCTGGCTTTTCACCCAGTGGTTTGTTATCCTCTCGGGATGTCTCGGGATTCATTGGAAAGTGTTTTGTGGGCGTTGGCACGGGCTGTTTATAGTCAATCTGTTGTTGTTGTTGTGAAGCGAATGAGTGATTGTATCTGTGGGATGGTCAGTCAAACAACCTGCATGTTCAACATTGAACCACAGTCCCCAACGCACTCCCCTCAACACAACACACAACACAACACACTCCTGTTGCACAACACACTGGGGCCTGGGTGCATCCTGGCAGAAATGCATTGATATTCTCACTTTCATGATATAATATATAAAGGGGATTGAGTGTATTTTGTGAGTGAGTGGGTAGGTTATATTTAATGATACTTCATTTCCCACCAATTCCCACAATTTTTAATGAATTTTTAAAAGTGTGGAAGCCAAACATTCCTTTTATCTGGGTTCTATCTTATCACGTTGTCAAATCGACTCAAAGTGTTTGACAGGATTTACTGTAAAGTGTAGTGACTGTCTATTTTCTGGGCGAAATGCAGTAGTCATTTTTATCTGGGGATTGTCGGCCAGGACACCGGGAGACAGAGAGAAACTCCCTTCTCTTTTCCGATTCTGAACGTTCAGGCCGCGTGACCCATTGGATAAAACATTGGATAAAATATATTTTTCTTATTTTTATTAATACTTTTAATATTGTGTCAAAAATGAACCACTGCAAATGGGCTTGATAGACCCTGGCACCTGTCACTCACGGGGCTGGGTTCATAAAGAAAACACGTTTATTACAATAATAATAATAGTAATCATAATAATCCTTGTATTCGACACAGTGGCTTATCACGTCATTGAAACATCTCAAAGCGCTTCACAGAATATACTGTAAAGTGAATTGACTATGTTTTGTGGGTGAAACGCGGCAGCCAATTGCGCACAGCAGCGTCCCCACAAACAGCCGTGGATTGAGCGACCAATTTTCTTGCTGACTCGTGTCTAAACTGTGAGAGAAGTGGCTGCAGTCGGGGGTCAGAGACCCCACGATCCTGTTTTGAGAAACTGGAAAGTTGGCAACGCTGAGCCTGGTACAGGGTATTAGTTATAATAAATAATAAAAATACTGTTAATAATCCTCGCATTTGATATGACGCCTCATCACATCATCGAGACGTCTCAAAGCGCTTCACACAATATACTGTTAAGTGCATTGACGGTATATTTTGTGGGTGAAACGCGGCAGCCAATTGCGCACAGATCCTTAGTGCTCGATGTGCTGTTAGTTACAAGAGCTGTGTAGTTAGGGACCGAGAGGGTTAGTGAGCTGGAGGTTACACGTGGAGTGTGAGTGATGTGGGAGATTCCCTGGCTTCACTCTCGGCCGATAGTTAGTAATAACCACTGAACCTTTAACTCGATGTCACATGTTTTATTTACTCTGTGACTATTGTTTATCTGGTCACAATCAGGGCACAACCTGTCATTTGTCATTAAATTCTTGTGGCTATATATTTATTTGCCTGATTTATTTATGTGTCTTTTATTCTTTAATAATCCTCGCATTTGACCCAGAGATTTTCACATCAGGAGGACGTCCCAAAGCGTTCGCAGGATTTACTGATTAGTGTAGTGACTGTGTATATTGTAGATGAACATGGCAGCCAATTTGTTCACAGCAACATCCCCACAAACAGCGTGAAGCTTTGTGTTTCAGACTGCACTGCCTCCTGTCCCAGAGAGGATTGATTTCAAGGTCCTCACCTTGTATTCAAGTCCCTCCACTCCTCTACACCCCCCGACCTCTCTGACCTCCTCTCTCCTCAAAACAGTACCCGTTGCCTTCGTTCCTCCGGGTCTGGGCTCCTCCTCGTCCCCCGAGTCCTCCACTCTCAGCGGCTGTGCCTTCAGCCACTACGCCCCGAGGCTCTGGAACTGCCTTCCTCACTCCCTTCCCCTCGGACCCCCCCTTCCTACTTTCAGGTCTCTCACCTTCCCCCCCCCTCCCCATGGCTCCCCCCCCCTCCCCCTGGCTCCCCCCCTCCCCCTGGCTCCCCCCCCTCCCCCTGGCTCCCCCCCCCTCCCCCTGGCTCCCCCCCCTCCCCTGGCTCCCCCCCTCCCCCTGGCTCACCCCCCTCCCCCTGGCTCCCCCCCCCTCCCCCTGGCTCCCCCCCTCCCCTGGCTCCCCCCCCTCCCCCTGGCTCCCCCCCACTCCCCCTGGCTCCCCCCCCCCCCCCTGGCTCACCCCCCTCCCCTGGCTCACCCCCTCCCCTGGCTCCCCTCCCCCTGGCTCCCCCCCCTCCCCCTGGCTCCCCTCCCCCTGGCTCACCCCCCTCCCCCTGGCTCCCCTCCCCCTGGCTCCCCCCCTCCCCCTGGCTCCCCTCCCCCTGGCTCCCCTCCCCCTGGCTCCCCCCCCTCCCCCTGGCTCCCCCCCTCCCCCTGGCTCCCCTCCCCCTGGCTCCCCCCCCTCCCCCTGGCTCCCCTCCCCCTGGCTCCCCCGCTCCCCCTGTGAGTGAGGTTTAACGTCTCCTCCAAAGGACGGAGTCTCCCCCCAGTGCTCTCTCTCTCTCTCTCCATCCTGGACTTTGAGCTCAAAGTCCCCGACGTGGTGGGGGGGGGAACGAACCCACAACAATGGCTGTCGAGGGAGATAGCGAGTGACTGAACCGCTGAGAGCCTCCTGTGAGGATGTGGGGAATGGCAGCCAAGAAACAGAGTCACAACCAGATCAAAGGTTATTGTTTAACTCGGCCTTCGTCATGTCAGCCTCAGCTCTGATGTGGTCTCAGGTAGTGACCAGGCCTTGTGTCCCCACCCACCCGGGAACAGACATGTCCTGGTGTGTGTCCGACAATGCCCAGCGACACTGCCTATTTTGGGTTAGATTCTCAATGATATTTACAATGTTATTCTCTACAGTATTGTTCCCTTTGGCGACTCTGACTCCCCTGTGTTTCTGAGCTGTCAGCAGGAGGTGTACTGAGTGCGACCATTCCAACAATCTCTCTCTGGATTTCCATTCAGTGGTTAGAGCACTTTCTCTCAAGCGAGAGGACCTGTTCCAATTCTGACCTGTGCAGGTCAGGTCGAAACCTCAGGCAAGTTTCCCTACTCCGCACACACTCACTCCTCTGTTTACCAGCAGTGAGTAGGAATCCGGTTGTTAGTCGATTGGCAGATCGCTTTACGGAAGTAATAATTCATTCAAAAAAGTAATAATTTGGTCACTTCAATCCACGACTGTTTGTGGGGACACTGCTGTGGAGGGAGCGAGGACGGGGTAAATGGTCAGGGTGAGGGGAGGGAAGGGAGGTAGCGAGGAGGGGGTAGAGTCGAGAGCGGAGCTGAAGGCTGAAGGTCAAAGAGAAAGGTCTTGAGACCGGCCTTGAAGGAGGAGAGGGAGGAAGCGGCGAAGGCACTGGGGGATAGAGTTCCAGAGCCTCGGGGCCGAGAGGCTGAAGGCCCGACCACCGATGGTAGGGCGATTGGGGCGGGGGATGTGGAGCAGACTGGAGCCGGAGGAACGGAGGGTACGGGCAGGTACGTGGGGGATAGTAGGTCAGAGAGGTAGGAGGGAGCGAGGCCGTGGATGGCCTTATAGGTGAGGATGAGGATCTTGAAATCAAGTCATTACACTTTACAATATATTGTGTGAAGCGCTTTGAGACGTCTCGAAGACTTGATAAGGCGCTGTATCAAATCCAAGGATGATTATTATGTGAAGGTGGGATGAATGTAAATCCCAGTTTAGTTTGGAGACACTTAAGCACAGTGATGGATTTCTGCGTGTGTCACGCAAACAGAGATATTACAATAAACACGATTGAAGCTGGTGTTTCACTTCCCGTTTAGATGTGAGTCACTCTCACAAGCTCAGAGTCTGAGTCACAAGACTGAGGTCACAGGCTGAGGGCAAAGGGCAGAGATAGAGACACAAAGAGAACGGCGTTGGTTAATCATAAACAATAATAATCCTTGTATTTGTTATTGCGCCTTATCACATCGTCGAGACGTCTCAAAGCGCTTCACAAGATACACTGTAAAGTGTAGTGACTGTGTATTCGGTGAGTGAAACATGGCAGCCAATTGTGCACAGCAGCGTCTCACAGACAGTCGTGGAATGAGTGACCAAATTATTATCTTTTTTGAAGGGATTATTACTCGTGGAAAGCGATTATGCAGTCACTACACTTTACAGTGAAGCACTTTGAGATTCTCGAGATGTGATAAGGCGCTGTGTCAGATGCAAAGATTATTATTGTTGTTATTTGAGTGTCAGAGTGGAGGGGAAATTAGGGTCTATGGACCAGAATTGATTTTGTGGTGGAGAGGGAGGTGTCGCTTTAAGGGGAAAGCATATGAGAAAAGCGGAAATAGGGACTGATCCAATGAGAGAGAGTGTGAGAGGGACAGAGAGAGAGAGAGAGAGAGTGTGTAGAGGGACAGAGAGAGAGAGAGAGTGTGAGAGGGACAGAGAGAGAGAGAGAGAGAGTGTGTGTGAGAGGGACAGAGAGAGAGAGAGAGAGTGTGAGAGGGACAGAGAGAGAGAGAGAGTGTGTGAGAGGGACAGAGAGAGAGAGAGAGAGAGAGGGGACAGAGAGAGAGAGAGTGTGAGAGGGACAGAGAGAAGTGTGAGAGGGACAGAGAGAGAGAGAGAGAGAGTGTGAGAGGACAGAGAGAGAGAGTGTGAGAGGGACAGAGAGAGAGAGTGTGAGAGGGACAGAGAGAGAGAGAGTGTGAGAGGGACAGAGAGAGAGAGTGTGAGAGGACAGAGAGAGTGTGAGAGGGACGGAGAGAGAGAGAGAGTGTGAGAGGGACAGAGAGAGAGTGTGAGAGGGACAGAGAGAGAGAGTGAGAGGGACAGAGAGTGAGAGGGACAGAGAGAGAGAGAGGAGAGAGTGACAGAGAGAGAGAGAGGGAAGACAGAGAGAGTGTGAGAGGGACAGAGAGAGTGTGAGGGAGATAGAGATTGAGACATAGAGTGATAGAGTGAGAGAGATAGAGAGTGAGAGAGGAACAGCAAGTTTCTGTTTAGTGAGAAAAGCGGAAAGAGGGAAGGACTGAGTGTGAGAGACTGGGGGGCGGTGGGGGTGTGGGGGAGGGGGTGGGGGGAGGGGGAGTGGGTGGGGGAGGGGGGGGCAGGGGGGGGGTGAGAAATACAGAGAGAGAGGAGTCATAGAGACTGTGAGAGGCAAAAAGTAAGATATTGAGACACGAGATTCATTGCAACAGAGAAGAGGAACCGAGAGATTTCCTTCATTGTGAAGAGAGAGACAGACAGACAGAGACACACACACACAGAGACAGACAAGACGCGAGAGAGACACTGACAGAGAGAGAGAGAGAGACACGACAGAGAGAGAGAGAGACACTGACAGAGCGAGAGAGACACACACAGACAGAGAGAGAGAGAGAGACACACACAGACAGAGAGAGAGAGACGCACACAGAGAGAGAGACACACAGACAGAGAGAGAGAGACGCACACAGAGAGAGAGAGACACAGACAGAGAGAGGAGACACAGACAGAGAGAGAGAGACACACACAGACAGAGAGAGAGAGAGACACACACACAGACAGACAGAAGAGAAGGGGAACTGAGATTTAGACTCAGACAGACAGACAGACACAGACAGGGGGGGGGGGGAGGGAGGGGGTGTTGCAGTGAGGATGGGGTCCCTGTTTCGGGGGGAGACCATGTCTTTGGCTCAGTTGTACCTTCAGTCGGGATCCGCTTATCATTGGCTGGCTGAACTCGGAGACATCGGGTTGGTCCAGTTCAGAGACGTGAGTATTTACTGACCCCCCTCCCCCCCCTCACCGTGATCACACCCACACACACATACCCACACACCCACATACCCACACCCTACCCACACACACCTACACACACCACATACCCACACACACCCCACACACCACACACACCCACATACCCAACACCACAACCACATACCCACACACCACCACCACACAACCCACATACCACCCACCACACCCACATCCACACACACCCACATACCCACACACCCCACACACACCCACATACCCACACACACCCACATACCCACACACACCCACACACACCACATACCCACACACACCCACACACACCACATACCCCACACACCCCACATACACCACATACCCCACATACACCACATACCCACACACACCTACACACCACCCACAGACCCACACACTACCACACCACATAACCCACACACACCCACATACCCACACACACCCACACCCACACACACATACCCACACACACCTACACACACCCACACTACCCACACACACCCACCCAAACACCCACAGCACACACACATACCCACACACACCACCACACACCCATACCCACACACACCTACACACACCCACATACCCCACACACACCTACACACACCCACAACCCCACACACACCTACACACACCCACAACACACACATACCACACCACCACACACCCACACACACCCACAAACCCCATCCCACACACACCCACCTACACCACACCCACCTACACACCCCCACATACCCACACGCACACCCACATACCCCCCCCCACACCACACATACCACCCCCACACACACACATACCCCCACACACACACACATACCTACACACACACCCACCACCACATACACACACACCCACACCCACATACACACACACCCATCTACACACACACCTACACACTCACATACCCATCCACACAACCACACACACACCCACACACATCCACACACCCACACACCCACACCCCAAACACCCACACAACCCCACATACTCACACACACACACCCCCACACACCCATCCACCACACACCGCCCGCCACCCCACACACAGACACACACACACCTATACACAGGGAAACCTGTCCACCGTGATCAGCCGTGTGTCTGACCCACATACCCACATGTTGTGGTGTCTAACATTCACTCCAATAACAATAATAATCCTAACTCTGACCCAGCGCCTGACACCATGTGCTTCACAGCAAACACTGTAAGGTGTAGTGACTGTGTCACTGTGTGTTTTCAGCTGAACGAGAACGTGAACTTGTTCCAGAGACGCTTTGTGGGGGAAATCCGTCGCTGTGAGGAGCTGGAGAGAACCCTGTGTGAGTGACTCTCACACTCATTCACACTCACACTCTCTCACTCTCTCTCCTCTCACATCTCACTTCACACTCTCCTCACTCTTCACACCATCTCATCTCTCACTCTCACACTGTCTCTCTCTTACACTCTCTCACTCTCACACTCACTCTCACACTGTCTCTCTCCACTCTCCACTCTCTCACCATTCTCTGTCGCACACTGTTCTCACTCTCACACTCTCTCACTCTCACACTGTTTCTCACTCTCTCGCACTCTCACACTCTCGTACTCTCACACTCTCACACTCTCTCTCACTCTCAGACACTCTCCCACACACCGCTCACAGTCTCACACTCATACACTCACACTCTCATACATTCTCTCACACTCTCTCGGACTCTCACACTCTCACATGCATTCTCATTCTCTCTCGCACTCTCACTCTCTCTCGCACTCTCACTCTCTCTCTCCTCACTCTCTCACGCTTTCTCTTTTACGCTCTCTCTCACACACATTCTCTCACACTCTCTCTCATACTCCCTCACACTCTCACATACTCTCACACACTCACACTCTCTCTCACTCTCACTCACACTCCCTCATTCTCTCTCACACTCCCTCACTTTCTCACAATCTCTCCCTCTCTCTCTCTCCGCAGCGAGCCTGGGCAGGAGGTGCATCGTGCTGGGTTGAGGCCACGGGTGGATGAAGAGGACGATGTGTCGGCTCCGCTCCCACGGGACCTGTTGAGGATTCAGGAGGGAATCACAGCAGCTTCAGCAGGAATTGGGATCAGGTGACGAAGAGTCGATCGTCGCTGGTGACGAGGCTCAGTGACCTGCGACAGCACCGAGCAGTTCTCACTGAGACACAACACCTGCTGGTCAGAGAGGTAATCAATAACCAATACCGGATCAGTTTACACTGATCAGTGATCAATGAGCTGAGGGTGAGTGTGACCAGTGATTGTGTCACAGATGGCGCTGGAATGCCTCTCACAGGGCCCGACCAGGAGGAGACCAACAGGAACCAAACCCCGGCTCAGCTGCCCAGCGAGACTCAGGTCAGTGTCTGTCTGTCTGTGTGTTGTGTGCGCGAGTGTCAGTGTGGGTGTGTGTCAGTGTGTGCACGGGTGTGGTTTGTGTACCAGCATGTGGGTATGTGTGTGAGGGTGTGTGTGTGGAGGGGAGGAGGGTGTGTGTGAGGGTGTGTGTGAGTGTTAGTGTGGGGGGTGTGTCAGTGTATGTGAGTGTCAGTGGTGGGTGTGTGTGGAGGGGAGGAGGGTGTGTGTGTAGGGGGTGGGGTGTGAGGGTGTGTGGGGGGGTGGGTGACGGTCTCTATGTTACAGTATAATCTCGGGGCTGGTCGGACCCGGTCGGGCTCTGGGTTTGGAGCGTTTGCTGTGGAGAGTTTGTCGTGGACACTTCATCATCCAATTAAGCCCCCACCCCCAGGAGCTGCCAGACCCCCACACAGTCAGTACGCCCCCACACACACACACCCACACACACACCCTCACACCCCCCCACCACACACACAAACCCACACGCACACATCACCCACACACACCCCCACACGCACACAATGCCACACACCCCACCCACAACTCCACACACCTCTCACGGTCTCTCATTCTCTCACACATTCTCACTCTCACACTCAACACTCTCTGTTACACATTCACTTAATCATTCTCACACTCACTCACACTCTCTTACTCACTCTGACTTACTGTCACACACTCTCACTCTCTCACACACTCTCACTCTCTCTTACACACTCACACTCTCACGCACTCTCACTGTCTCACACTCACTGACCCTCTCACTCACACTCTCTCTCTCTCTCTCACACACTCTCTCACTCACTGCCTCACAGACTCTCTCTCTCTCTCTCTCAGGGCGAGCCCAGCAGTTGGACCGTTTTCCTCATCTCGTTTTGGGGTGAACAGATTGGGCAGAAAGTCAGGAAGATCTGTGATTGGTCAGAACCCGAGTCTGACCCCAGCCCTAAACCCCCAAACCTAACCCTGACCCCCAGCCTCACCCCAACTATCTCTGTGTCACACTATCAGGGATTCCTCCCCCTCAGCTCCTGTTAACCCTGCAGCCAAAGCCTTAACTAACTTACTAACTAACCAACTAACTAATGGGGAGAGTGGTCCTAGCTGGACAAGCAGTGGGAAAGCTTGGGCAGACAGCACTCTCTCTCTCTCTCTCTCAATGGGAAAGCTGGGCTCCCCCCCCAAGCCTTGGCTCTGGCCAACCTGCGTCTAATACTCTCTGGAATTAGGTAAGCAGGGGGCATCCCTCCAGGGGGAGAGAGAGAGAGCGCACACATTCCAGTCCAACAATCCATCTCTGGGATTTCCGTGTGGGTGGGATTTGAACATAAGAACATAAGAACTAGGAGCAGGAGGAGGCCATTCGGCCCCTCAAGCCTGCCCCGCCATTCAATAAAATCATGGCTGATCTATTCTAACTCCACCTACCCACCATGTCCCCATATCCCTTAATCCTTTTATCCAAAAGAAATTTATCAATCTCATCTGGGGAATTCTCAGCTGGGGTTGGAGTCTTTTAAACAACCACCGGGTTAATAATAATAATAATAATAATAGGATTACTGTGTGTGTCAGACACCCGATGGCAAAACAAAACCTCTCTCACACATACTCTCACGTTCTCTGTCTCACAGTTTTCACTGTCACCTCTTCCCGTACCCTTTGACCCCAGATGAGCAAGAGGAAACCCTCCGTGACCTGGAGATACGAACCCATGACCTTCAGATGGTGAGAGCGGGGTGTGCTCACACATTCACTCACACACTGTCTCACATACTCTCACTCACACTGTCGCACTCTCACACACTCACACACACTTACTCACACACTGTCTCACACACACACACACTCACTCTCACTCACTCTCACTCACTCTATCACAGGTGCTGAGCCAAACAGAGGGTTACCTGGCTCAGGTGTTGGAACGCACAGTGAAGGTGATACACACCTGGTCCCTCAGGGTCAGGAAGATGAAAGCGATTTATTTGGTTCTGAATCAGTGCAACTTCGACGTCACGGCAAGTGTCTGATCGCTGAGGTTTGGTGTCCGGTCTCTCAGCTCCACCGACTCCGCCATGCACTGGAGGAGGGCTCGGTAAGAGAGGGAGTGGGTGAGAGCGAGTGAGAGTGAGTGAGAGAGAAAGAGAGCATGTGTGAGAGAGAGAGCATGTGAGAGAGAGTGTGAAAGAGAGCATGTGAGAGTGAGAGAGAGAGCGAGAGACTGAATGAGAGAGATTGGTTGGGGTGGTGAGTGTGTCACTGTGTAACTGTGTCACTGTGTGTGTCACTGTCTGTGTGTCACTGTGACTGTGTGTGTGTGTGTCACTGTGTGTGTGTCACTGTATGCATCACTGTGTCACTGTGTGTTGCGTGTGGTGTCACTTGTGTGTTACTGTGTGTATAACTATGTTATTGTAGGTGTGTCACTGTGTGTGTGTTACTGTATGTATGTTACTGTGTGTGTCACTGGGTCTGTGTGCGTGTGTGTGTCACTGATTCTGGTCTCTGCCCCTCACAGCGTCGCAGTGGCTCCTCTGTCCCCTCGTTCTATAACGAGGTGCAGACCCTCCACACTCCGCCCACACTCTGTCGCACAAACAAATTCACCGCTGGCTTCCAGGGCATTGTGGACGCGTACGGTGTCGGCAGCTACCAGGAGGTGAACCCTGGTGAGTTGTGTGTCAGCCTCATCCTCCTTCCCTTCAGTCTCTCTCTCTGTGTGTCTCATTCTGTTCCTCCATCTCATACTCTCTCTCACACACTTGTTCTCTGTCAGGGGGCTGTAGCGGGAGCTCTGTGCTGTGTCTTACCCTCTCTCTCTCTCTCCTCCAGCCCCTTACACCATCATCACATTCCCCTTCCTGTTTGCGGTGATGTTTGGGGATGTGGGACATGGAGCGCTGATGTTTTTCTTTGCTCTGTGGATGGTTCTTGAGGAAAATGATCCCAAGGTCAAATCAGCAGAAAACGAGGTACGTCTGAGTCCCCGACCCCCCCCACTCCCTGTAGTCTGTTTCTCACACACACACACACACACGCGCGCGCACACACACGAGCAGTGGTGACCTGTGACCTGTGACCTCAGATCTGGCAGACCTGTTTTGGGGGTCGGTATCTGCTGCTGCTGATGGGATTGTTTTCGCTTTACACCGGCCTCGTCTACAACGACTGTTTCAGTCAATCGCTGGCCATCTTCCCCTCGGCCTGGCATGTCAGCCGCATGTGCAGCCACGTCGACAACCAGTCCTGCTGGTGAGTGTGTGAGAGAGGGAGAGAGTGTGTGAGAGAGTGTGTGTGAGAGAGAGAGTGTGAGAAAGAGTGAAAACGAGAGTGTGAGAGAGAGAATGAGAGAGAGAGTGTGAGAGAGAGTGTGAGTGAGTGTGAACATGCAAATCTCTCACTTACTCTCTCCCACCCCACCCAACCCGCCCCCCTTGCAGGTTGCTGGTTGGGAACCAGTTGGACCCTAACATCTCGGGGGTGGTTCAGGGTGTTTACCCGTTTGGTATCGATCCGGTGAGTTTGGTGCCTGGTTACACAGTAAATATATCATAATAATAATCCTTATCACGTCTCGGCGACGACTCAAGGCGCTTCACAGAACACACTGTGAACAACAACAACACATTACATCTACACGGCGTCTTTCACGTCCCAAGAAGCTGGACAGTCAGCGATTTGGAAGTGTAGTGACTATGTGTTTTGTGGGCAAAACGCAGCAGCCAATTGCACACAGCGACGTCCCCACAAACAGTCGTGGATTAAGTGACCAAATTCTTATATTTTTGGAGGGATTGTTACCGCCAGAAAGCGATCCTCTAATCGACTCACAACTGGGTTCCTACTTACTTGGAGTCCTGTAGCTCAGTGGTTAGAGCACTCGCTTTGCAAGTGAGAGACCTGAGTTCAATTCCAGGCAGAGGGCGAAACCTTGGGCAAGTTTCCTTACTCCACACAGAGCCTAATAATAATCCCTCCAAAACCCAAAACAATAATAAATTGGTCATTTTCATTCAATGACTGTTTGTGGGACATTGCTGTGCGCAATTGGCTGCCGCGTTCGCCCATAAATATACAGTCAATTCACTTTACAGTGTGTTCTGTGAAGCGCTTTGGGACGTCCTCCTGACGTGAAAAGCGCTAATCAAATGCAAGGATTATTATTATTACATGGTGTCCTGTAGCTTAGTGGTTAGAGCGAGAGGACCTGGGTTCAATTCTGGGGCGGGTCAGGTCGAAACGTTGGGCAAGTTTCCTTACTTCACACACTGTTTACCAACAGTAAATAAGAACCTGGTTGTTAGTCAATTGATGGATCGCTTTCGGTGGTAATAATCGCTTCAAAATAATAATAATTTTGTCACTCATTCCACGACTGTTTGTGGGGACGCTGCTGTGCGTAATTGGCTGCTGCGTTTCACCCACAAAATACAGTCACTACACTTTACAGTGTATATGGGAAAGATCAGGTAGTTTGCCTCTGCCTAGTAAGAGCAGTGAGTTGCTGTGAATTCATTCTTCCCTTATCTCCAGGTCTGTTCTCCTGGTTGTCTCGTTCACCAGCATTTTGTTGCGTTTGCTTTGTGTTTTATTTTACTTTTGTCGTAAATCATTGCTGTTTGGCAGAACCTCCATGACCCCATCACTCCCACCCTCGCCCACCCGGTTCCACTGGCTCCTCATCCCCCAGAGGATACAGTTCAAAATCCTTGTCCTTGCCTTCCAAGCCCCCACGGTCTGGCTCCTCCCCACCTCTGTGACCTGCTAACCCCATATCAACCTGCCCGTTCCCTCCGCTCGGGGGGCTCTGGCCTGCTCCGCGTCCCCCATCACTGGAGGTCGGGCCTTCAGCCTTCAGTCACCCTCCTACCCCCACCCTCCCTGCCCTGCCCTCCACCCCTCAAAATCTCTGACTGTCCAGGGGGAGTGGGGCTAGTTGGGGTAAGAGTGGGGAGTGGGGCTAGTTGGGGTAAGAGGGGAGTGGGCTAGTTGGGTAAGAGCTGGGAGGGGGCTAGTTGGGGTAAGAGTGGGGGAGTGGGGCTAGTTGGGGTAAGAGCACGGGAGAGGGACTAGTTGGGGTAAGAGCGGGGGAGAGGGACTAGTTGGGATAAGAGCTGGGGAGGGGGGCTAGTTGGGGGAAGAGCGGGGGAGTGGGGCTAGTTGGGTAATAGTGGGGGAGGGGCTGGGTAGAACCTGTTTCACATGATGGGCCTCCTGTAAGATTCTGATTCTCAGCGGCTGAGAGGAGTCGGAGTTAATATTATTATTAATATTATTGCCAATATATTATCGTTATTGATAATACATTATTAATAGATTTTTATTGTTTTATTATTATTGTTATTATTCGATTATTATTGTGATGATGTGATGAAGATGAAGTCTGTTCCTCATTCCCAGATCTGGCATTTGGCCATAAACAAGCTGAGTTTCCTGAATTCCTTTAAGATGAAGATGTCGGTGATTCTGGGAGTCGTTCACATGACATTTGGGGTCACTCTTGGCTTCTTCAACTACATGTGAGATCAACCGCAGCTCTCACTCACTCACTCACTCACTCACTCACTCACTCACTCACTCACTCACTCACTCACACACACACACACACACACACACTCTCTCACACACTCACTCACTCTCACTTACTCACTCTCACTCACACTCCCTCACTCACTCTCACACACTCTCTCTCACACACACTGTCACTCACTCTCATCCTCACTCACACACTCATTCTCACTAACTAACTCACTCACTCACACACGCACACTCACTCAGTCACACGCAATCATTCTCACACACTCACCAACGCACACACGCACACTCACAGACGCACACACACACTCACTCGCTCTCATTCACTCTCACTCACACACCCAGTCACACTCATTCTCACACACTCACACACTCTCACACACTCACTCACACACACTCTCCCTCACACTCACTCTCTCACAACTCTCTCACTCTCACACTTTCTCTCACTCTCTCACACTTTCTCTCTCTCTCTCTCACACTCTCTCACACTCTCATTCTCACCCTCTCACACTCTTTCTGACTCACACTCTTTCTCTCACACTCTCGTCCTCTCTCACACTCTCACCCTCTCTCACTCTCTCTCACACTCTCACCCTCTCACACCCTCTCTCACACTCTCACCCTCTCACACTCACTCTCTCTCACTCTTACCCTCTCTCACTCACTCTCTCACACACTCCCTCACACACTCTCTCTCACACAGACACAGAAAGCAATTTGCGTTGATAGTCTTGGTGTTGTTGCCGGAGCTGGTTTTCCTGACCTCGCTGTTCGGGTACCTGCTGTTCCTGGTTGTGTATAAATGGCTGCGTTACTCGGCCTGGGATTCAGATGTTGTCCAAGTCTCCTCGTCAACTTCATCGACATGTTCTTCTTCATGTCTCCCAGCTCTGAGCTGTACCATGGCCAGGTCTGTGTGTGTGTATGTGTCTGTGTGTGTGTGTGTGTCTGTCTATGTGTATGCGTGTTTGTGTGTTTGTATGTGTGTTTCTATGTGTCTGTGTGTGTATGTGTCTGTGTGTGACTGTATTTGTGTGTTTGTGTGTGTGTGTCTGTGTGTGTGTGTGTGTGTATGTGTCTGTGTGTGTCTGTCTGTGTATTTGTGTGTCTGTGTGTGTGTGTCTGTATATCGATGGGTGCTTCTCCTTCTCTGTTTTTACGTGTCAGTGTGTGCCTTTGCGTGTCTCACACCCTATGTTGTTGATGTGTTCCAGGCCGTGGTACAGAAAGTGCTAGTGGTTCTAGCTCTGATCTCTATTCCCGTTTTGCTGCTCGGGAAACCTCTCCTCCTGTACTGCCAGCACCGAGCACGGACACACAGACATCGCTTCCTGGTAAGCACTACACACACACGCAGCCGCAACACACACA